>NC_091845.1:74647565-74950595 GCF_037783145.1 Equus przewalskii | reverse complement strand
TTTTTTAATTCAACATTAGGATTTTGAGGTCACTCTCTCCTGTTACATATCAATGTAGCTTTTTCCTTTTACTACTACATTATAATACTCCGTCATAGAGATGTATCTTATTTATTCCATTTCTCTATCCAGGAACATTTTGAGTTTTCTCCACATTTCCCTATTACAGACAGTGCTTCAGCGAACATGCTTGTACAGTCCCATTTGCACAATATATGTGCGAGAGTCTAGGGAGTTTATTTGGAGAAACGTCATTATTGAGACACTCTCAGGCAATGGGCATTTTCGGGTTTATCCATTTTGTTTCTAGCTTAAAATGAGGGTTATACTGTATAATTACTTGAAAAATAAAAGTTATGTGTGATATCCATAAGAAATTACACAAATTCTTCAATAGTGGTTATTTTGGGGGAGTGAAATTAGAAGTGTAAGGGAAGAGGAAGCCTCTTTCTATTTCATACCGCCTTTCTATCTTTTGCACTATTTGTAGGTTTTATAATGGGCATGGATTTTATAATAAACTTAACTAAGATTGTTTTATAGATAGTTTTTAAAAATGAGGCTGCCAGTTGTTCCTCAAATGCCCTAAGTTTGCTTTGGAGACCTGAGGAGAAGGGGCTATCTAGCTCCCCTGGGCCAAGTCAAGTGGTTTTCTTAAATGTATTGTTCCCCCAGGAAGAGATTACTATGATCCCCATGTTCCATATCAGTACTTCTGATACATTTTCCTGTGTTCAAGTTTTTGGTTATAAGGTTTTTTCTTGATATATAGTACCCTGGGTTTCAGTCCCAGATCTGCCTTAGACTACTTTCTGAATCGTTTTTTGTCCAAGATTATATAGTCAGTAAGTAGAGGACTTAAAATTCATACCTTACCTGATTACTGGAATTGCCTCTTTATGTGAATGGTTTGGAGATGGACACAAAATATAGAGAACCACTAACTTTACTTAATTCAGCTCAGTTAATTATAATATTATGTTATATTAATTCAGTGAATCAATCCCCAATTACAGATTCACTCATTTCCTTATCCTTCAACTGATCTGAAGTCAAGATTTTAATTGTTCATTGGTTATCTGGGCAAAGGAATTACTGAACCGTAATGATAGGAAGGGAAAATAAATTGCTAAAGTACTGATGAAATTTTTATTTTATAAAACTGATTGCAGGGGCCGGCCCGGTCGCGTCGTGGTTAAGTTCTTGCACTCTGCTTCCATGGCTTGGTGTTTCCCAGTTCGGATCCAGGGTGCAGATCTACAGACTGCTTATCAAGCCATGCCGTGGCAGGTGTCCCACATATAAAATAGAGCAAAATGGGCACAGATATTAGCTCAGGGCCAGTCTTCCTCAGCAAGATGAGGAGGATTGGCGGCAGATCTTAGCTCAGGGCTAATCGTCCTCCAAAAAACAAACAAACAAACTGATTGATTGACTGAGTATCTCACATTTTCAGCATGATCAGAAATCAGTATTAAAGTACTTAATTTTATTGTAACTCTGGACTGATTGTAAATACAATCATCAATTGTATCAACCTATTTAATTTGATAAAAATGCCCCCTATATCTGTTCTTTGCTCCTTTCCACTCCCCCTCCCACCCACCGAAATCCTCTTATTTTCTTGTGTTGTTCTAACAGTGGAACTGTGAATGTAAGAATGCAACAAGCCTGACCTAAAAGAAGCATTGTATGTCACTAAGTTAGTATTTGGTAGTTTGATAGGAAGGGATGTTTCCCTTGCACAGGTTGTTGAGTGACTCACTCTTTGTTTCTTTCAGCGATGAAGAACTCTCTCAATATCTTTTACAACTGGTGCAAGTTTTAAAATATGAGCCTTTTTTGGATTGTGCCCTCTCTAGATTCCTATTAGAAAGAGCACTTGCCAATCGGAGGATAGGGCAGTTTCTATTTTGGCACCTCAGGTAAGTCTTTATATTTCGATATGAGTACACCTTGTGCTTTTGTAAATATAAATCAGCATGATGCAGGACATTAAGGAAAACAGTCAGCTGCTTTAGTTGTTTCTGAGCCATTTATATCATTGATACTCATGGTGTCTTCTCCTGTTTCTTGATACCCAAACTTAATTTTCATGATTGGCAAAGTAATTCAAATAAGTGTCCTTCTATGCCTCCTTGATTTTTAACTGAAACTAGTAATTAACGGATTGCTATTTTTCAGTAAAGTGTACTTATCATGTTAATATATTTGGACTAAAAACAGACTTACTGGTTCTTCTAGAAGGTTGTAGGTATTAGTATCATCATTGCTACTATTGGGTAAAGATTTTAAAGTTTTCCTATAACAACAGCAAGTTTATTTTCAGCTTTTTTATTAACTAGGTCATTTTCAGAAATACATGAAACTTATTTCACCACGTTTATATAGGAGTAAAATCAGGAAAGAGAACTAAAGTTCTTTTGTTTCCTGGGAAAATTGTTGATTTCTAATTTTTGACTCTGTACTCAGATATTTTTATTTTTTTCATCTGACTTCAGAGTAGTGAAACCAATGATTATCAGAAAAAAATCTTTCGGTATTTTTGGCTAAGCTTCTTCAGGAAAATAAGCTGTATAATATTTTTATGTTAATTTTAGGGGTTATATTTCTGTATCTTGATTTCCTTATATTCCTAGAGTTTTTCCTTTATTATTTTTTTGTCTTCTCATCCAGCTCATTTTTAAACCTTTTAGGGAATAACAAAATAAGTCATTTATTCCTTTTTCAAATGTGTATACTATTCTTTAAGTGAGAAAAATTGAATAGAAGCTAATTGAGGGATTAGTCAATTGTGTGATGTGAGGATGTGAGTCAGATCTGTCTTTCATCTTAATTATCTGTAATTTGGTTAATATTACCTTTTTATTCCAAAAAGCAAATAAGTTGTGAAAATGAGTTGTGAAAATTTTGGATTCTTGGAATAATTAACTAATTATACAGTCTTGTATCTTTTTGAACTATGGGGTTTAAAGAATTGGAAAATTGACCATCCCACTAAAAATTATGCAGAAGATGATGTGTTCTTTTCTTTGATTGGCATTATAAGTTAATTTCATAATAGAATAAAAAAGTCAGTATCGCTATTTGGTGATCTGAAGTGTTTGATAAACCGTCTTAATATTATTAACTTTCTGCAGGTCAGAAGTGCACATTCCTGCTGTCTCTGTGCAATTTGGTGTCATTCTTGAAGCATACTGCCGGGGGAGCGTAGGGCACATGAAAGTGCTTTCCAAGCAGGTACCAGCTTGTTTTCATCTTCATATTCAATTCGCCACATGGTATTTGATCAGCTGTATCATATGCTATTCTCTCATCACATTATTTCATAGAGGTTTCAGTAACTGAATCTGATTAATACATTTTTTTAATCAAATTTTAAGTCAGACTTAGCAGAAGAATGTTAATTGAGTGCTGCCTGAAAAGTTAGTCAGGATTTCTCATAGTAATACCATGCCTTAAATTTTAATAGGAGGTACTTTTTTAGACATGCTTAACAAGGGGTTTGTTGGTGATAGTGACAATGATCATGAAATATTTAGACCCTGTTATTTCATATCCCTGAGTTACTCTTTCCAGTTAGTATAGTATTTATGATTCATATCCTTTGCCATTTGTTTTAGACTGAGATATTTTAACACCGAAGTCCGTAAGGGTTATAGCTTCTAGGATTCAGAATCCTTAAGCTGCTTTTTGAAACTATATATACCTGCCTGAAATTGTGATACTCTCCCATCATGTTACAGTCCCTCATCTTCTTCCCAGGCCCTCATTTTCTAAGTCTTCTAGATGATGAGATACTAGTGATATTACTAGGTCAGACATTACATGCTTACTGAATGCCAGGAGCCCTACTGACTGTTTTAAGTATGCCATCTTATTTTACCCTCTCAATAATGCACCACAATAGTTACCAATACTTTCTGGATTTAACAAGGGAGAACACTGAGGCTCCAAGAGATAAAGTAACTTGCCTAAAAACCCACAACTATCAAATGACAGGAGTAATTTTCAAACTTAGATCTGTTGAGCTATAAAACTAAAGTTTTAAAAAAGTTATACTCGGGGGCCTGCCCTGTGGCCAACTGGTTAAGTTTGCGTGCTCTGCTTCGGCAGCCCAGGTTTTCGCTGGTTCGGATCCTGGGCACGGACATGGCACTGCTCATCAGGCCACATTGAGGTGACGTCCCACATCCCACAACTAGAAGGACCCACAACTAAAATATACAACTATGTACTGGGAGGATTTGGGGAGAAAAAGCAGAAAAACAAAATTTATACTGGGAGTTTTCAAACCTTTTTAGCAGCACAACTCTCTTTTTAAAATCAAAACTTAGAGATAGATCCCATATATCAAATAGACAACAATATCATTTTAGCAGTCTAAATATATTTTTGAAGCTAAATAAAGCAAGCCATTTAACAGAACCATGAAGCTGTTCTATTGAACACAGAATTTCAAAATCAGGGGTTATTGTTGACAGTTGTCTCTCAGTATCCAGTTATTTCTGTGTTTTGTTTTGGAGATAATCTTGATTTATACAGCTAAGTATTACAAATAGTAATAGCTTTTGAATAGGTTGTTTGCAAATGAGAAACATAACTATGGTCCAGGCTTGATTTGCTAGTGGGGAATGAAGCAACACTGTATTCCAGCTTCTTCATGCTGGAATCCTTCATTGACACCAGTACACCGTTCTCTAGCAGAAATTTTTCCTGAATTTAGTATTATCTAACCTAACACAAGAAGGTTTTCTTAATGGTTTAATTTAAATTTACTCAGAACCTACTATATGTCAGGGTTTGTGTTAGGTATTGGTGAGGTGAAGTTAAATTAGCTATGTCGCTTTTGGCAAGGAGTTTATCTTCCATAGCGTAGGTATACAAATCAATGATTAAGTATTGATGGAAGTATTGTTATAGGAGTATTAGGGAAGCACAAAAGAGAGGCATGTAACCTAACTTAGGGCATTAGGGAAGAGTTCACAGTGGAGGTAACACATGTGTTGGGTTTTGATGGTCTGCTTGGTATTAGCTGGATGGAGAGTGTGTTGGTCAGTGTTCTACAGAGAAACAGAACCAATAAGATGTTTGAATGTGTATGTATAGAGAGAGAGACTGAAGGGAGGGGGTATGGAGGCTGAGAAGTCCCAAGATCTGCAGTCAAACAAGCTGGAAACCAGGAGAGCTGATGCTGGTGTTCCAGTCTGAGTCCAAAGCCCTGAGCACCAGGAGAGTCAGTGGTATGTAAATTCCAGTCTGAAAGCAAACAAACTTGACATCTAAGAAGAGCTGATGTTTCGGTTCAAGTCCAAAGGCAGGAAAAGACTACGTCCAAGCTCAAGGCAGTCAGGCAGGTGGAATTCCTTCTTACTTGCAGGAACGTCTGCCTTTTTGTTCTATTCAGGACTTCACATGTTTGGATGAGGCCCACCCACATTAGGGAGAGCAATCTGCTTTACTTAGTATACTGATTCAAATGTTAATCTCATCCAAAAACACCCTCACAGACACACCTAGAATAATGTTGGACCAAATATCAGGACACCCCATGGGCCAGTCAAGTTAATATGTAAGATTAACCATCACAGCTCAACTTGGCATCCATATTACAGCTCCTTAAGTCATACTTAATTTCCAAATAAAGACAATAACAAGGTCAAAATTCCACCTAACATGATACAGTACCCTGAGTGTAATCAAAAATGCCCCAACCTCTTTCCCAGAAGAGGAGGTAGTGTCCTTGAGTGGTGTTTAGTCTTTTCCTTGATATCCTGTAAATTAGATACTATGATGTAAAATTAACAAGCTTAAAAACTATGATATAAAGTCAATACATCTTTTGTTACATGATAAGGGAGCAAGAGCAGGAAGAAAGACTTTGGAGATACACACATGTGCATGCACATACATACACACACACACAAACACATATTTATAACAAAATAAGGAGGGGTTGCTCATGGTTTTTAGTCCTGATTTTTGTAACTGGTCAGCGGGTCATAGCTGACATTTATTACTACCTTCTTCCAATGCATTTTGTATTCCCATTGCTTTTAGCAAGCCCTCCAGTTGGTTGTGGTTCTTTACCTGATGGGATGACCCAAACCTTCATTTGTTTTTCCTTCTTCTTTACTTTGTTTTATTGAGGTCATTATAGTTTATAACATTGTGAAATTTCAGTTGTACATTGTTATTTGTCAGTCACCATATAAATGTCACCTTTATTCCTTATGCCCACCCTCCCCCCGATAACCACTAATCTGTTCTCTTTGTCCATGTGTTTGTTTATCTTCCAAATATGAGTGAAATCATACAGAGTTCGTCTTTCTCTGTCTGGCTTATTTCACTTAACATAATACCCTCCAGGCCCATCCATATTATTGCGAATGGGATGATTTTGCTTTTTTTATGGCTGAGTAGTGTTCCATTCTGTGTGTCTATATATACATATATATATATATAGACACACACCACATCTTCTTTATCCATTTATCAGTCAGTGGGCACTTGGGTTGCTTCCATGTCTTGGCTACTGTGAATAATGCTGCGATGAACATAGGGGTGTAAGTCTCTTTGAATTGTTGATTTCAAGTTCTTTGCATAAATACTCAGTAGTGGGATAGCTGGGTCATATGGTATTTCTGTTTTTAATTTTTTGAGAAATCCCCATACTGTTTTTCGTAGTGGCTACACCAGTTTTCATTCCCACCAGCAATGTATAAGGGTTCCCTTTTCTCCACATCATCTCCAACATTTGTTATGTTTTGTCTTGATGATTGTAGCCATTCTAATGGATGTAAGGTGGTATCTCATTGTAGTTTTGATTTGCATTTCCCTGATCATTAGTGATGTTGAACTTCTTTTCGTGTACCTATTGGCCATCTGCATATCTTCTTTGGAAAAATGTCTGTTCATATCCTCTGCCCAACTTTTGATTGGGTTGTTTGTTTTTGAGTTGTGTGAGTTCTCTTTATATTTTGGAGATTAATTCCTTGTCAAATATATGATTTGCAAATATTTTCTCCCAGTTGGTGAGTTGTCTTACTGTTTTATTCCTGGTTTCCTTTGTCTTGCAGAAGCTTTGTAGTCTGATGAAGTCCCACTTGTTTATTTTTTCTTTTGTTTCCCTTGCCTCAGTAGACATGGTATTCGAAAAGATCCTTCTAAGACAATGTCAAAGAGTATACTGCCTATATTTTCTTCTAGAAGTTTTATGGTTTCATGTGTTACCTTCAAGTCTCTTTGATCCATTTTGAGTTAATTTTTGTGTATGGTGAAAGATAATGGCCTACTTTCATTCTTTTGCATGTGGCTGTCCAGTTTTCCCAGCACCATTTATTGAAGGAGACTTTCCTTTCTCTGTTATATGTTTTTGGCTCTTTTGTTGAAGATTAGCTGTCTGTAGATGTGTTTCTGGGCTTTCAGTTCTGTTCCATTGATCTGTGTGTTGGTTTTTGTACCAATACCATGCTATTTTGATTGCTATAGCTTTGTAATTTGAAGTCAGGGATTGTGATGCCTCCCTCTTTGTTTGTTCTCAGGATTGCTTTAGCTGTTCGGCATCTTTTGTTGCCCCATATGTATTTTAGGATTGTGCTCTGTTTCTGTACAGAATGTCATTGGGGTTCTAATTGGGATTGCATTAAATCTGTAGATTGCTTTAGGTGGTATGGACATTTTAACTATGTTAATTCTTTTGATCCACATGCATGGATTATCTTTCCATTTCTTTGTGTCATCATCGATTTCTTTCAATAGTGTCTTATAATTTTCATTGTATAGGTCTTTCACCTCTTTGGTTAAATTTATTCCTAGATACTTTATTCTTTTTGTTGTGATTGTAAATGGGATTGTATTCTTGAGTTCTGCTTCTGTTAGTTTGCTATTAGAGTATAGAAATGCAACTGATTGTGTGTGTGTGTGTGTGTGTGTGTGTGTGTGTGTGAGGCAGATTGGCCCTGAGCTAATATCTGTTACCAATCTTCCTCTTTTTGCTTGAGGAAGATGGTCCCTGAGCTAACATCCATGCCAATCTTTCTCTACTTTATATAAGGGACGCTTCCACAGCGTGGCTTGAAAAGTAGTGTGTCGGTCTGTACCTGGGATCCAAACCTGCAAACCATGGGCTGACGAAGTGGAGCATGCAAACTTAACCACTACACCCCTGGGCTGGCCCCAGAAATGCAACTGACTTTTGTGTGTTGATTTTGTACCCTGCAACTTTGCTCTAGTTGTTGATTATTTCTAATAGTTGTCTGAGGGATTCTTTAGGGTTTTCTCTATATAAAATCATGTCATCTGGAAACAGCAAGTTTCACTTCTTCATTGCCAATTTGGATACCCTTTATTTCTTTTTCTTGCCTAATTGCTCTGGCCAAAACCTCCAGTACTTTATTGAATAAGAGTGGTGAGAGTGGGCACCCTTGTCTTGTTCCCATTCGCAGAGGGATGACTTTTAGTTTTTCCCCATGGAGTATGATGTTGGCTGTAGGTTTGTCATATATGGCCTTTATTATGTTGAAGTACTTTCCTTCTATGCCCATTTTATTGAGAGTTTTTAAATTATAAATGGATGTTGGATATTGTCAAATGCTTTTTCTGTGTCTATTGATATGATCATGTGGTTTTCAGCCCTCATTTTGTTGATGTGGTGTATCACATTGATTGATTTGCAGATGTTGAAACATCTCTGCATCCCTGGTATAAACCCCACTTGATCGTGGTTTATGATCCTTTTAATGTATTGCTGTATTCCGTTTGCCAATATTTTGTTGTGGATTTTTGCATCTATGTTCATCAGAGACATTGGCATGTAATTTTCCTTCTTTGTGTTGTCCTTGTCTGGCTTTGGGATCAGGGCAGTTGGAAAATGTGTTAGGAAGTGTTCCATCGTCTTCAGTTTTTTGGAGTAGTTTGAGAAGGATAGGTATTAAATCTTCTTTGAATATTTGGTAGAATTCTCCAGAGAAGCCATCTGGCCCTGGACTTTTATTTTTTGGGAGGTTTTTGATTACTGTTTCAATCTCTTTACTTGTGATTGGTCTATTCTGTTTCTTCTTTATTCAGTTTTGGGAGGTTGTATGAATCTATGAATTTATCCATTTCTTCTAGATTGTCCAATTTGTTGGCATATAGTTTTTCATAGTATTCTCTTATAATCCTTTGTATTTTTGTGGTATCTGTTGTAATTTCTCCTCTTCAACTTCTAATTCTATTTATTTGAGGCTTCTCTCTTTTTTTCTTTGTGAGTCTGACTGAGGGTTTCTCAATTTTGTTTATCTTCTCAAAGAATCAGCTCTTAGTTTCGTTGATCCTTTCTACTGATTTTTTGGTTTCAATTTCATTTATTTCTGCTTTAATTTTTATTATTTCCCTCCTTGTGTTGACTTTGGGCTATGTTTGTTCTTTTTCTAATTCTGTTAGGTGTTGTTTAAGATTGCTTATTTGAGATTTTTCTTGTTTGTTAAGATGGGCCTGTATTACTGTGAATTTCCTTAGCCCAAACCTTCATTTTTGAAGGGTCTATGCCATTCATAGTCCCACCTGCACTGGCTTATAATTTTCCATTGATTTTTATCACAGGGCATAGTAATACTAAGAGGTCTTCTATATTTTAGGCATATTCTTCCTTATCTCGTGTTGTAGAGTAGTAGGCTGATTTTCCCTTGGCAGTCAGGATCAGTCAGTCCAGGTAACACCGTAACACCCTTCTTTGCTTGCTGACAAGAGGCATAAAGAGCCCAAAGTGGCTGGGAGAGAGTCTTAACTTCCAGTTCAGTGGAATCAGTGGAAGCATTCCTCCCTCTGTAACTGAGACAATTATCCAGCAGAGCATAAGGTCACAGGAACAGGAAGCAAAAAGTTTGTTAGTGACCACTAGGGGTAATAGTGAGTAGTACCACTTTCATTTCCACACCTTGATTTCTGGACCCATGTATCCTCCTGTAGGAGAAACAGAATCATGTATTGGACACTGGTTCAGAACATATTCAACCTTCTGGAGAATTTTACCCCAATCCTGCAAGGTATTGCCACCTAGCTGGAACTGTAACTAAGTATTCAAAAGGCCATTCCAGGGGCTGGCCCTGTGGCCTAGTGGTTAAGTTCAGCGCACTCCACTTTAGTGGCCCGGGTTCGGTTCCTGGGCACAGACCTACACCACTCATCAGCGGCCATGTTGTGGCAGCAACCCACATACAAAATAGAGGAAGATTGGTGACAGATGTTAATTCAGGGTCAATCTTCCTCAGAAAGAAAAAAAAAAAAGACATTCTGCTGTTCTGTCAAGCCAGCTATTTCAGGGTGATGGGGACCCTGGTAAGACCAGTGAATTCCATGAGCATGAGCCCGTTGCCATCCTTGATAAGAAATAATGCTGCGTGGCATACCATGACAGTGGATAAAGGTGTTTTGTAAGTGCATGGATGGTGGTTTTGGTAGAAGCATTGAGTACAGGGAAAGCAAATCTGTATCCAAAGTAAATGTCTATTCCACTAAGAAAACAAAACACTTCCCCTTCACTAATGGAAGCAGTACAGTGTAATCAACCTGTTACCAGATAAGCTGGCTGACCACCCTTTGGAAATGGTGCCACATGAGGGACTCAGTGTTGGCCTCTGCTGCTCGCACATCGGGCACCCAGTGGTGGCCATAGCCAGGCAGGCTTTGGTGAGTGGAGGTCCATTTGCTAAGCCCATGCGTAACTTCCATCCCTGCCACCTTGGCCACTTTGTTCATGGACCCGTTGGGTGATGACAGACATAGCTGGGGAAAGGGACTGACTGGTATCCACAGAATGTGTCATCCTATCCACCTGATTATAAAAATCCTCCTCTTCCGAGGTCACTGTTTGGTAAGCATCCAGTGGGACACAAATATCTTTATGTTTTTGCCCATTCAGAGAGGTCTATCACTTACCTCTTCCCCAAATTTCCTTGTCACTACTTTTCCAATCATATGCGTTCTAAAACCATCAGCCAAACATTGGTCACAGCTCATGAACTGGTATATAATTTCACATATGGACATTTCTCCTTCCAAGCAAAGTGAACAACCAAATGCACTTTCCAAAATGCTGCCCACTGGGAAGATTTTCCATCACCACTGTCCTTTAGGAATGTTCCAGAAAGAAGTTTAGTACCACAGTTATTCACTTTCATATGGTGTCTACATATCATGTGGAATCACCTGTAAACCATGCTTGAGTCTTCTCATGTCAATTGATCATAGGGAACTCTCCGTGAGGCCATAGGTGCAAACTGGAGGAGAGAAAGTGGTGTAGCAAGAGTGGGGATCATGGGCATTTGGGTCACTTCTTCATGTAACTTACTGTGTCTGGTGGCCACTCGTTAAACATTTAGTCTCTATTAAGGCTTAGTAGCAAACTAAGAGCTGTTTCTCAAGAGGAAAGTCGTTATCGTGAGGGGGTGGCAGGCATTTTTTTCAAAACCTAAGGACCTCTGCTATGATTCACTTATATAGGGGTGTTTATTATTGTCATGGTGTAAACAACAGACTATAAGCTGTATATGACTAGTACTAGCAGAGTAGTTTCATCTAGCCGGTATAATCTGAAATCAGTATATTCAGTCTACTTAGCTGAAGTTTTCTCTAGTATTAAAAATTCTCTCCCAGACTTTGCTTTTTGGTACATTATTTTTTCCTTGTGGCAAAGACTCACCTACCTTGTTACCTTTTCTAACCTCTCTTTCTCATTTGAAGGCAGTTTGTTTCTCTGTTCCCAACCATCTGCTCATTCCTATACCTCTCTGCTATCCCACCCTATTTTTCTATCAGATCCCTGTAGTAATTCCCAGTTCACTGCACTTTTCTAACTCATTTGCATTGCCATAGGAAATCCCGTAAGTTTTCATAGATGATTTTAATATTTATGGTTTTCCGTTCATGTTAAAACAAACTGTATTTGATCCCTCCCTTTTGGGAAGCCCATTAATGTGTTATTAAGAGCTAACACTTGTTTATCACTTTTTATAGGCCATTTATTCTTCACAACATGAGATATATACTATTAATCCACTTAATTTTATAGTCCTCTTAAATATATCTCATACCAGTCAACCTCTCTTGTATTCATGGCTACCATCTCAGTCCAATCCATTATCCTCTCTCACCTGGATATCTTCATTAACGTCCTAAATTGTGCCCTTTCTTTCCATTCTCTACACAGAAGATAAAGTGATCTCTTAAGAATGTAGATGTATTATGTCACTTCCCTTTTTAAAGTCCCTACAGTAATTTTCATTGAATGGGGAATAAAATCCAAACTCCTTATCAAAGCTTATAAGGCCCCACTTGGTGAGGTCCTTTCTTCTTTGACCTCAGTCATATGATCAAACTGTACTGGACATTTTCTTGGTTCTCTGGGACCCTCAGCTTGACTTTTATAATAGCAAACATATGACATGTGTATGATCACATTATTCTTACTCTTTTTCTTGACGGATAAATAGCAAGAGGAGGACTGCACTTTACATGGCAGTTCTTGTTGTCACTGTAAACCTACAAAAAGACAAGGTGTTGAAACACTTAAGAAGTCTTTGACTTATGTGAGTATTCAGGACACTGTTGCAGGAAATGGATATCAACACAATTAGTGATGGAGCATGGAAATTTGCAACTGTACAAACATGGACGAAATTCAAATTTGAAGTACTTCAAAAAGTTCCTGTTTGCATAGCAAGTCTTTCGGCTGGTTCTCCTTTCACCAGTGTTTGTACAGCTCCTGAAATTGTTGAGAAATGGAGTGTCTGTGGTTTTGACAGATGGCTAATTTGGCAAGCTTCAGCCATCTCGATTTTATCATCAAGTTACATAGAACTTTCCCAGTTTCCTGTGAGCAAGCCTTCAGCCTGTCTATAGAAACTTCACGCCTGAATTCACCTCCCTACTGAGTCTTAGTGGTTTCCTGGCATAGAAGCAGAGTTCAAAAATGAAAATATGATGTAAAATAAATCTGTGGTCCATGGACATTCCAGCCATGGTGTTCATGATGTTTGTTGTATACATATTTTATATGCTTGTTATATACAACTTATGTGTTACTTTGTTTTATCATTTGTTGTTTCCAGTTTTAATGACATAATGAGAAGACAAAATAAAATATTCCATCAGATTTTTGATTGTTCAAGGCTCTGTCTTACGGAATTTTACATAATATGGCAGGGAAAGACCCTCAGTTATTAAATAATAAAATTGACTTTTTTTTTCTTTTCTTTTTTTTTTTGCTGAGGAAGATAGCCCTGAGCTAACATCTGTGCCAGTCTTCCTTGACTGTATATGTGGGTTGCCACCACAGCATGGCTGACAAGTAGTATAGGTCAGCGCCCAGCATCTGAATCTGTGAACCTGGGCCACCAAAGCAGAATGTGCTGAACTTAACCACTTTGCCGCAGGGTTAGCCCCATAGTTGACTTTTTTTTTTTGTTGAGGAAGATTAGCCTGAGCTAACATCTGCTGCTAATCCTCCTCTTTTTGCTGAGGAAGATTGGCCCTGAGCTAACATCCATACCCATCTTCCTCTACTTTGTATGTGGGACACCTACAACAGCATGGCTTGCCACACAGTGCCATGTCCACACCCGGGATCCCAACTGGTGAACTCTGGGACGCTGAAGGAGAAGGTGCGCACTTAACCACTGCGCCACCGGGCCGGCCCCCCAAAGTTGAGTTTTAAACACAGTGGTTTTGATTCAGTTGGCCATTGTTGAGACACCTTGTGCTAGTTGTGTAAGTTTTTTTTTTTGTTTACCTAAGATTTGATAGCCAAAGTTACCTCATAAAAACAAGTAAATAAAAACAAGTAATTTACTCTTGGGACAACAAATACTGTGTCTATATTCATAGTTGTTTTATTACACAAAAATCATGCGTGTGAGTGTGTGTGTGTGTTTTGGGGCTGGGTTTCACCTCACCATACCAAGGGTAGGTGGTGAGCTAAGGCCCCTGGCGGCTCGGGGCACCGCATCTCACCCATGCCACAGCCAAAGCTGCAAGTGGTTTTCAACCAACACTGACACAAGAATCGATTTTAACTTACTGTTAGTGGAAAGAGAATACACTGAGAAGTCATATAAGAGTGGTGACAAGAAGTAGATATTAAGGTTGAATGTCAGGAAGCCCAAGGTTACTTGTACATAGATTTTCCTCTTATACTATGGAGTTGGCTAAGTGGAATGGTTCAGATTGTTTGTTTTTCAAATTCTATTACTCAGTGAGCTGCAGAGTTCTGAATACTTTAGGTTTCATACTTATTACCCACAATCTATGCCCCTTTTCTCTAATTTATAAGATTTCATTTAAGAAAAGGGTTAAAGTTTAAAAAATGGTGCTTTAAGTAACAAGTAAATAAAATGAAAATACGTTTTTCAGTTTCTTGTATCTAATATGTTTGTCATAAGCCAAGCACTGTTGTTATTTTAGCTGCCTGTTGTGTGTATGTGTCAGGGGTGAGGAAGGGAGGGAACAGTTATTGATTAATATGATCACTTGGTATTATAGTACTTTATATTATTTTTAACCATAAATGAATTTTGGTGATGGGAAAACTTGTTTTTCAGGTTGAAGCACTCAATAAGTTAAAAACTTTAAATAGTTTAATCAAACTGAATGCAGTGAAGCTAAACAGAGCCAAAGGGAAAGAGGCCATGCACACCTGTTTAAAACAGAATGCTTACCGGGAGGCCCTCTCTGACCTGCAGTCACCTCTGAACCCGTGTGTCATCCTCTCAGAACTCTAGTAAGTGACCGTCTGTGCTGTGCTCAGTGAATCTCCCATGAAAATAGCATTGCAGAAAGGATTCCTGAGTGACTGCCTTGGGGGAACAGTAGGGCCAGCTGTTAGCCCCAGTAAGTGGAATAAAATTAAAGAAGGACGATCTCAAAGTCCTCAGGGGTTATTCTTGTGTATAGTGGGAGGGATGCCTACCAGCTAAATTTATCTGTGGGGTTAGTGAAAATTATTAAAAGTTAATTTCTTTTTAATTGTATGTAATTAAATTGTACGTGTGTTACTGGTTTCTAAGAGTTAAAAATGCCATGCAAGCAAAATGTTGGCAACTGTCATAAATTATTTACTAATTAACTTTCCTTTTTCAAAATGAGATCTTGAATGAATTTGGAAAATTATTTCTTACTTTTTCATTTCCTACAAAAGTAATAGCAGAAAAGTAATAATGTGTACTCAGTATGTCAGTGTTCAAAATCGATCCCTCTTTAATAAATCTATAATGAACTCATAATATTCCTGATTTTAATCCAGCGATATTGGTATTGTTACATATAATAACATAAAGTTAAAGAAGAATAAGAAAGGAAAGGAGGAATTTTAAATGTAGGTAGTGAGACAGGCAAAGCTAGATTTTCAGTCCAGCGCATCTGGCATCATTACATGCCAACCAAGGCTGTGATCCCTGTTTGTTTTCTACCAAGAGGAAATGTTCTAGTTCTGACTTCTGCAGACCTTGAGTGGAACAGGTGAGAGGTTCTCTCAAGCCTAGTATATCACAGCAAAATGACAATATTGCCATTTCTTTACGTTGAAGTGGGCTAATTTTCATCTTGTTCGATTTCAGTGTTGAAAAGTGTAAATACATGGATTCCAAAATGAAGCCTTTGTGGCTGGTGTACACCAACAAGGTGTTTGGGGAAGATTCAGTTGGAGTGATTTTTAAAAATGGTGATGGTAGGTACTGAGGTTTTTATAGTGCCATCTCCCTTAGTATTTTTCATTTGTTGTCACTTTGCTTTATCTGGAAGGTGATATGTAAATGTGTAAGCAGGGGCAGCCTAGAGGTAGCTATCAAGGGTCATTAGGTTGAATTCGGCATGTCTTAAATCCCTTTTATTTTCATCTTGGAAAATGACTTCTACAGCTTACATACATACCTTGTTGTAATACACTTTCCCTTTTTTCCTACAAAATATAAAGTCTGTCTATCCTTTGGTAAAAAGCTTGTGAAATACAAGAGAATATTTTTAATAATGTGTTCATATATCCTGTTTCAGTGATGGCAATTTTGATATTGCTGCCATAGTTTTGTATTTTAATTAAAATATCTTACTGACCCATACTTTATAAATGCCATGCCTCTGAAGTAATCACACCAACCAGAATGCAGTCATGAGTGCCACCGCTTGCCAGTTGTCTGACTACAGGCAAGTCTTGCACAATTCATTGAGCTTCAAGTTCTTCATGTCCGTGATGATTATAGCATCTGTATTTTGGGTTTCTTAAAAGGAATTAAGGGAGATAACATAAGTAAATGGGTTTAATATAATACATGCCTAAAACTATTTTGAAAAGAGCTTGTAGTGTTTAGCTAGACATTTAACCCCATTTGACCACACGAATGTCATTATGTGGAAGTCAATAGTTTCGGAGCCTCTGTTACCTGAAAATTACCCTTAGACGTGATAATTAATTAAGTTTTACAGTTTTACAAACCCGTCATGCAATTAGTTATGTGATTCTTAAGAACTTTCTGTGCATCCCTAAAAGCAAACAAGAAGGAAAAAATTTAGCAACGTGAATTGTGTGTTTGCTGTAATACGTCATTCCTGTGTATAACAGTATTACAGCATCCATGCAGTTCGTATAGTACCTTACGCATGGTGAAGAATTAAAAACATTTTTTAATGTAATTTCTGAAATAGTGTTATAAGTACATGCTAAACAACAAATATAATATTTCACATAATGAATATGGTCAACATTAAAATTTAGGGGAAAAATTAGTACAACGGTAGTCAGTGGTTTTAGTTAATTCTGGCTGAATTACCTCATCTGGAATTAACGTTATTAGGTATAAAATGGGAAGCATTTATAATAAAGCAGGGTTTTTTCCCCCTTAGATTTACGACAGGATATGTTGACACTCCAGATGCTGCGCTTGATGGATTTGCTCTGGAAAGAAGCTGGTCTGGATCTTCGGTGAGATTTCTAGTGAATTTATTTTTGTCTCCTATTGTATTCCTTCCATGGCAAAAATTTTAAAACTTTTTGTTGATTCCTTCCCTTCTGCTACTGATTGTTGTTAACAATAATATTTGTGTTGCACTTTACAGTTTACAGTGTGCTCTTAAATGCATTATCTTATTTAAACCTCATCAGGTGTAAAACTGTATATGTGACAGAGATTCCAGAAAGAAGAAATAGGTTTGAACTTGCAGTAAAAGTAAAGCCTGAACAGACAATAGTGGAGTCACATTCGAACCTGTGGTTTTGAAGGTGCTCTCAGGGAGGATTCACTGGTGGTCATGGGAGTGACGAGGCCTGAGACAGGCCTGCCCCTCTCCTTACTTAGCCTCGTAACATCGATTCCTCTACCTTCCTGGGAGGGAAGTGTTTAGTAGGGATCTCGGGGATTTCAGCTTGCCATCATTATTAGGGGTAGACAGTGAGCAGGACAGGTTTATGGAAACAGAAACAGATAAAATGGAAATCTAGTGGATTTTAAAAGTTTTAATTATTATCAAATGTTTTGAGGTGAAGAGCAGATGAAGGTAATTACAAACAAAATATTGATATATTTAACTGCATAAAAATAAAAGATTTGATGTCAACCAACAAAATTAAAAGTTAGGCCTCATGCTAGACATTATATTCATAATGAACAGGACAGGAGGATAATAATCGTAAATATTTAAAGAGCTCATAGATATAAATATATGGGAAAAAGCTGTGAAATATTCATACAAGATATAAAATAAATAAACTAATAATTATATGACGCTGTCAGTTCCAATGTAGAAGTATAAATTACAAGAACAATTGAGGGGGCTGGCCTGTGGTGCAGTGGTTGGGTTTGCTTGTTCCTCTTCGGTGGCCCAGGGTTTCGCCGGTTTGGATCCTGGGTGTGGACATGGCACTGCTCATCAAGCCATGCTGAGGCGGCATCCCACATGCCACAGCTAAAATATACAACTAGGTACCAGGGGTGCTTTAGGGAGAAAAAGGAAAAATAAAATCTTTAAAATATACTACTGTGTGCTGGGGGGATTTGGAGAGAAAAAATCAGGAAAAAAAAAGAAAAAGATCGGTAACAGTTGTTAGCTCAAGTGCTATCTTTAAGAAACAACTAAACAATTGAGGGGCCGGCCCGGTGGCCCAGCGGTTAAGTTCGCATGTTCCGCTTCTCAGCGGCCCAGGGTTCGCCGGTTCGAATCCTGGGTGTGGACACGGCACCGCTTGGCACACCATGCTGTGGTAGGAGTCCCACATAAGGTAAAGTAGAGGAAGATGGGCACGGATGTTAGCTCATGGCCAGGTTTCCTCAGCAAAAAGAGGAGGACTGGCAGTAGTTAGCTCAGGGCTAATTGTCCTCAAAAAAAAAAAAAAAAAAAAAAAGAAAGAAAACC
Organism: Equus przewalskii; assembly: GCF_037783145.1. Classification (NCBI taxonomy): domain Eukaryota; kingdom Metazoa; phylum Chordata; class Mammalia; order Perissodactyla; family Equidae; genus Equus; species Equus przewalskii. The sequence continues at coordinate 74,932,217 of NC_091845.1, read as the reverse complement.
AAACAATTGAATACTGTTGATTTCCTAGAAAAGATTTTATTCAGTGATAATCTAGTCTAGGACACGATTGAAGCAACAAAAACATAAGTATTTTCGTATACCATTGTAAGTTAATATAAACCTCTCTGTATCAAGTTTTTTTATATCCTGTGTCCAATATTTCCAGAATTTACTTAAAAATTAGAAATATTAACAGATTTATGCACAAAGATATTCATCCTTGCTTTATGTACAATTTAAAAAATTGGACCAGTCTTTTGAACATTTGCTCAATGGTAGAATAATGGTTTTAAAAAATGATTAGTTTTTCCCTGTGACCAAATATCTCAGGTATTTTAAAATATTTTTTATAGAATTTGGAGAAAGTGCTTATCTTCACATATCAAATGAAATAAGTGAGATGCAAATGTGTTTTTGTATAATTATTTCAACCATATTAAAAATTCACTGGAAAATGACACTAAAATATTGACAGAAACTAAAATGGTAATAGACATTATTTCTGGGTGGTGAAATTAAAGGTGATTTCCCCCCTACCTCCTTTGTGTACCTGTTTATCTAGTATTCTACAATGAGCATGTGCTCCTTTTTTAATCAAGGCGAAAAAAACCATTAAGCATATTTCACGATATAATACAGGTCCATACAATTTTTAAACTTTTCTTCTACTCTAGTTGATGATGATTAACTTTCTTTTTTTACCTAATCCTTTCTATTTTATTTTTTTTATTTGTGGACTATTTCAAACATGAAACTATAGGAGATAATTTACAACAATTTTATGTTCTAACAGCAAGATTTAAAAAATATATAATTAACAATTAATTGACAGATATTAGCATGTTTCCATATTTACTTTTTTAAAAAACAAGAAATAAGCAGATAAAGTTAATGCATTATCATCCTACTCTCTTGCTTCACATCTCGGAATTAACCGCTATTATAAAGCTGTAATACATATATTTTCATGCTTTAAGTATATATTATATATCCATTGTATGCTTTGAACTTTAAATAAATGCTGTCACATCACACGTAACTTTTTGCAGTTTACTTTTTTCTTACAACATTTTTTGAGATTTGTCAAGATTAGTATGTGAAGTTCTAATTCATTATGTTCACTTCTGTATTAATTCTTTGAATAAATGTAAAAATTTATCCATTCCCCTATAAGTAGCTATTTGCCCCCTCCCCCACTTTGCCCCCTGCAAACCCAAACGAACTGTACAGTTTACACGCTTCTAAATATCTCTCTATTCACATAGGAAAGAGTCTTTTAGTTTATATAGCCAGAAGTGGAATTGCTGGGTCATAAAGCATGTGCATTTTCAACTTTGCTACCATTGCCCAAATACTTTCCAGAATAGTTGTACCACTATTGTTTCCACACAGAAATGTCTGCCTGCACTTGTTAATTTTTTGCAGTTCTGGTGGATATAACAAAGTATCCCATAGAATTTTAATTTGCATTTCTTTTATTAGTAGTTTGGGTGAGTATGCTTCAGTGTTTATAAGTATTGTGTTTTCTCTCCTATGAATTACCTAGGTTCCTTTAAGGTTTAAAATGCTTTTTCTTATATTATTTTAAAAATTCCTTCCCTGTACAATTGTCTTAAAGATGTTCTTTTATGTTTTACTTTGCTAATTTTAAACTTGGTATACTTAAAGATATTCTTTTGTGTTTTATTTTGCTAATTTTAAACTTGCTGTACTTTCCCTTCTTTTTCTCTCTCTGCAAAAGTTTGATCCTGGTGTTGATTTTTTGGAGTCTAGGTTGTTTTGTTTTGCTTTGTTTCTGCTGTGGAAGATTCACCCTGAGCTCACATCTGTTACCAATTTTCCTCTTTTTCCTGAAGGAGATTTGCCCTGAGCTAACAGCTGTGCTAGTCTTCCTCTATTTTATATGTGAGTTGCTGCCACAGCATGGCTGCTGATAAGTAGTTTAGGTCCACGTGAGCCTGGGGCACCAAAGCAGAGCATGCAGAACTTAACCACTAGACTAAGGGGCTGGCCCTTGGAGTCTAGGTTTTTTTTTACTAATTATTTTCCTTAATGGTTTTTGGACTCTTCAGATTGTTTTCCTGCTTGAGTCAGTTTTGAGGCTAAGAATTTTCCAGTTCATTAATTGAATACTGTATATTTTTTATAACATCTTCTTGTAATTTAAAATCTCTATGTTTAATCTTTTCTTCTTTTGCATGTGTAAAATTATTTTATATGCAATGTTTTTTCCTTATTAGAGGTTTGCTGCTTAGTATTGTAAAAGAATGAGCTTCTTGTTTTGTGGTTTTTTTTGTTTGTTTTCTGTTTTATCATTGATTACCTCTTTATGGTTTCCTTCCTTTTACCTGTGTTTGTTCTGTTCTTTGGATTTTTTTAGTTGAATGTTTAGAACATTAATTTTCACTCTTTTTCATATATACAATTAAAACCATAAATTTCCTCTAACTACTGCCTTAGCTGCATCTCAAAGGTCTTAGCATGTACTTACTTATGTACTTTCATAATGCATCAAACTATATAGAATTCAAGGCTGACTACCTGTGTGCCTGTTGGGGGCCTGCCCTTGGCAGCCAGCCAGGTAGTTCAGAACTGTGCCTTAGCTATAACTTGTGTAAAGCCTCAAAGTTGCAAGGGGTGAGAGCTCAGTTCTTGTAAGTTCTTTCCTGTACATGTGCACAGCCCTGGGCATGCACACGACCTTCTAGATTCCTACAAATATGTTGGAGTTTTTCACCGTACCCTGTGGACATCTCGCTCCCCAGCTTTTCCTTTTAAGCTTTTTTGGTAGCATGTTGTTTGCCTCAGCTATTATTTATGCCTTAGCTGCAGTATTAAACAATTGATTTTGAACATTCTCTAGAAACATCCCCAGGTAAAAGGCATCTCACACCAGATGAGGTCTGAGCCAAGTCAAAGAAACAGACTTGCAAGTGGGATCTTCCTGTGAAGCACTAGAGAGTTCAAAGAATGACAACTGTGTTAGATGGGGCTTTGGAGGAACTCTAGCCCCATTTTTGTCCCTTGTAGGAGATAGCAAATTGCTATATTCCCTATGATTGTGGGCTGTTCATTGTCAAGTCTACTGTAGAACTGGGAAGGAGGAGGATGGGTCTTGGTAAAGTATGACTGAGATTTAGCTGTTTCCTTCAATAAACACTCCCTAGATGGCTGCAAGCCTTTCTTGTGTTTCCGTATTACTGAAATAGTTGATTCTGGCAATTTTTTGCCAGTGTTCTTGTTGCTTTTATGGAAGAGTGGATTTTCAGAGGTCCTTAACTCCCTGTTTTTGCTGACATCACCTGGTTATAGAATTTTTAAATCTAAATTGATAGCTGCTTTCCTTAGAAAACTTAGAAAACTTCCATTGTATTCTAACCTCTGTTATTTTTTAAAAATCTGTGAGTGTAAATAATCAGTTTTTTACCTCACTGCAGAAAAAACTTTCTCTTTGCCTTTGGTTTCTGCAGTTTTACTAAAATTTATCTGTGTATGAATTTCTTTTTATTTTTCCTTATTCTCATTATATCTTTTCAATCAAAGAAAATCACATCTTTTAGTTTCTACAAAATATATCCATATTCTTCAATATTGCAGTTCTCCCACTCTCATAGACTTCTCCTGCTCCTTTAGTAGATGTATGTTGGACTTCTCTGTTCTGTCCTGTCTGTCTCTTAACCTATCTTTCCTATTTCCTACCTTTTTATTTTTATGTGACAGTCTCTCTATTTCCTTTTACTCTATCTTCCAGTTCACAAATTCTCTCTTCAACATTGTCTAATCTCTTTTGTATTCAATGTAGTGTGTTTATTTCAATGACAATTAAAAAATTTTTTTTTAAAATTTTTTGATGAGGAAGATTGTCCCTGAGTTAACATCTTCGCCAGTCTTCCTCTACTTTGTATGTGGGACACTGCCACAGCATGGCTTGATGAGTGGTGTGTAGGTCTGCACCCAGGATCCAAACCTGCGAACCCTGAGCCGCTGAGGCAGAGCACACAAACTTAACCACTATGCCACTGGGCCGGCCCCTCAACGACCATTTTTATGTAGGAGTTGTATTTGATTTTGTTTTTGTATGCCTGGTCTTTTAAAAAATACTGTAATTACCTATTTCTTTTCATGTCTTTCATAATTTCAGAGTCTCTTTCATTTCGTTCTGTTTTATCTCTTGGGGTGCCACCTTTTTGTTTATCTGCTTAATCTTATTCATTTCCTTGTGTAGTTAATAATATTTGGTTTTGAATTCATTTTGGGTGGAGATTGTGTTTTCTGTGAGGGTCTTTTGTTCCTTAGGGTGTGAAAGTATCTCCCAAAAATGAATTTGTGTTTTGTTTGTGCTGTTCCCAAGATCTTTACACACAATCAACCAGTTTTTATGTTAACTCTTTGCCTTCAGGCTTTTATACCTCATATTTAGTTTATATTTGCATCTCATGAGAATGTGGGAAGGCTTAAGTCTGTGCACTTTCACGAAACATTTTTTATTGCCCACCCAGTGCCCAGGATAGATGGCAGACTTTCATGGCACATCCTCTAGTCCGTGAGCAGATATTTCCTAGTTCCCTTTTCATACACTTGACAGTGCTTTGAGAGCCCCAGCTTTGTGCAAGATCTCAGCTCCAGAGCCTCGGTCTCATGGGCTCAAGACCATGTGTTTTTTTCTCATGGGCATTAAAATGTCAACCAAGTCAGTAACTTCCTGAGCCACTACTATGAATAATCTCTATATTTCTGGGACCTACAGATCTCCTTTTCTTTCTTTATTAACCATAACTATTTATAAAACCTTTTTGACTTTATCTGTTACTTTTTATGTGTTTTAGTACATACAGCAACTTAGTCCACAAGGTTGCTGGAAACAGTTGTACTTGTGATTGACTTTATTCCTGCAAGATTATAAGTATTTCCTGATTAATTTTTTAAGTTTGAGTTATGCTCTGTTCATTACTAAATATATTTTAATTTTTCAAAAACTTAAAAAGTTGCTGTTGATTGACTGAACCAGGCATTGTATTAGGTTCTTCACACGTACAATGTCATGTAATCTCTACAACTCTGTGAGGTCGTCTTATTCCTTTTTAACAGATGAAAAAATTAAGGCTCAAAGTATTTAAACAATTTGTCAAAGATTATAAGAATATTAAGTAGCTCATTAGCCAGATTCACATCCAGGTCTGTCAGGCTCAAAAACTTGATGACTTTCTGTTATTTTACCAGTCTTGAATGAGAAAACAGTTATGGTAAGATATATCTAGTGACCCTTTGTTTATTTATCAAAGTGTTCTGGTGCCCCAAATATTCAATTTTCCATTGTTTTTTTTTTTTTTAAGAAAAGAGTTTTCTACTCTTAGATCCTTCCAGGGTAAATATTTCCAGTGCTGTTGAGGTAGAAAGAGCAGTTTGCTGTGGGTGTTGTTCCTTTCATGGGACCTGTAGATGTGATTGGAATAAGGACAAGAGATAATAGTTCATATACAAAGGACTCTTTGAGGTCCATAAATGACACAGTTTTGCTTTTAAATTAGGAGGAATTTCTAATACAGTGTGTGAAAACAGCATTAGTAGTTTTGAATAGGTAGCAAGTTTTTGGGTCACCTACCCAGTTATAAGACGTACTGCATGGATAAGAGGATGGGTAATTATGAGAAACTCTGCCTGAGGAACATAAACCCAGAAGCGTCTGGGCTGCCTTTTTTTTTTTTTTTTTTTTTGGTGAGTAAAGTTTTATTGGCACACAGCCACAACCCGTTTGTTTACATGTTGTCTGTGCCTGCTTTTATGCTGTAACTGCAGAATTAAGTAGTGACCTAGTAGTCTGCAGCACCTCAAATATTTACTATCTGGCTCCTTCCCGTAAAAGTAAACCCTGACGAAAATGTTCTTATTTGAGTTATCCCACAGAAAATGGGGGAAACTTTTCAACCTTAGGCTAGTAACTCATTGGTTCTTTGCAGTGTTAGCACATAAGCTACATAGTGGTCTCCTTTACTAAGAGCAGATTCAGGCCATATGATGAGTCTTGTTTAGTTATGAAAGGCTGAACTGAAGACTGTCCTTAGTTCGTCAGCCTAGTTGAAAACCCCAACCAAGTTCTTTTCTGTTAGTTTTGATTTTACCCATTCTATTCAGATGTAAAGCACATTTAGCATCCAATGAAGTTCATTGTGAGCTGAGGCGAAGGGAGGCAGCCACATGTGGGAGTACCAGAAATAAACCTGGTGTCTGTCTGATGGGAAGCAATGTGTGTCTAACAAGGAAAAGGAACTTGTCTATCCAGTGAGATCTGTGCTGACTTTTTGTACTCTGACCCCATGTTAAAAAAATATGCAGGACTTTAATTCTTTTGAGTTCATTTCAAACTAATACCTTTTTCTCACCAAACGTTTTTTACTGTTTCTATAAATATATGTGCTCCAGTGTTCCTGCTGTGTTTGTTTTTCTTTTGGCCAGCTGTTCAGGTTAAACTGGGTCATGTAGCACACACTCTTTTAAGTTCAATCTCAAATCTTCAGGTACCTTCTATACATTACTACTTTGATCAGAATATTTTAGTACTTGTGCCACTGTCTTGTTAACATGAATAAAGTGCATATTTCTCATTTTGATTTTTCTCTGATGTCTCAAAATACTCTTTTGGTATCTTTCATTCTAAATTAGAACATTCGTAAGCCTTCAATATGTGAGAACACCCTGACCTCCTTTGGTCAATAAATAATAAGCCTTTTCTGTCAAGTCTAATAGGTTGTCCTCATGTGGAAATCTCTCTGGCCTTTGGTAGATTTGACTGTCCTCTACCACCCCTCCTCCCCCAAAAATATGTGTGATGTTGAATTTTGGGCAGTTGTCTTCATTGTGACTTTACATCTGAGTTACGCTAATGAGGTTTACTTCCCTTTTAAGAGAGTTACACAACAGTTCTTTGATGACACTCGTATCCTTAGTCTTGGAAGGATGCAGTAATGCAAGCGTTAGGTAAAAGAGTTACACTTCACTCCTTTGGAGGCAATGAGCTAAGGTACCATTCAGACTTGGGTTGATGTGTCAGAGTCAAAGCCAGAGAAAACTTTCTACGTATCCATTCAGAGTAAGATTATGGGGCTGCCACCCCTACTGCTATAGAATTTATTTTGGTTTTTAACGCTTGCTTTGGTGGAAGGGTAACAATTGTTCCTTGAGTCAGGGAGTCTGAGAAAGGAAGGTAAACATTACTAATTGTTTTCAAGGCCTTTATAAGAAGTGTAGAAGTTGAGTGCAAAGGGGGCCCGTGTAAGATGGTCAGGGCTCCAAGAGTTTGTCCCCAGCTTGACTTCTGTCAAACTGTCTCTCTGACAAGGATGTTTTTTCCTTCCCATTGTGAGCGTTCCATCCTCAAGACACTGAATGCTTTCATCGTTGCCTGCTTTTGACAGGAAGTTATTGGACTTTTGCCCAGTTTGGCTACAAGTGGGGTGGGAGGAGATGCAGGAAAGTGAGCCAAAGTGCACTTTAACCAGGCAGTGTTTACCTCACATGTGTTGTGTCACGATAAGGATAGGGGTGTTTCATTCTCCATAGCTACCCTTCTTACTGAGGGGGAAGTTTTAAAAGGAGAAATAATATTGCAGATGTAAAGCAGTCTATTGGTATATCAGGATGCCAGTATGCAGTTTGACAATTCTGCTTCCAACCTTATTTGCTGTAACTAGGAAAGTGCTTAAAGAGGCATAAAATAATTGAATTGTTAGACGGAAGGAAATTTAGGAACTACTTAATAAAACTCTTCTATCTGATTGTTACACGTACTAACAAACTCATGCGTTTCCCCAGTACACACACACACACGTTCTTTCTCTTTCATGAAATCCTTCAAAGGCTTTCTCAGTGCTTTTAGGAGAGTGACAGAGTCCCTCTATGGCCTATGGGCCCTGCGTGGTCTTTCCAACACTGACCATTTCTTCTCCTCACCTTGTTTTTGTGCTCCCCCTTGCCTTCTCCTCCAGTTCTGCTGTCCTTCCTCCTCACAGAGCTCTTGCCTAACCCTTGACATGTTTTCATGGCATTTGTCATTCACACAGAGATCACATGTACATTGTGCATTTGTGCTTTGTCCCCTCAGTGAGACCAGGGATTGCTGTTTTTGCTCATTTCTGTATCACCAGCAGCTAACACAATGCTTGGCACATAGCTGCACCCAAATATTTATTGAATCCATGAATTCCATCCGATGCATGGATGTAGTCGCCTGACTTTTATTTGAAATTTCCAAGGTATTTCATTTCAGAGTTACTCTCAAGATAATACAGTTTTGAGAAAATGTTTACAACCAAAATGAGAAAGGATAATATTAGTATGTAAGGAACTCATTTAAGTCACTAAGGAAAATGTTTAAAAGCCCAATAAACAGGCAAAGGATGTGAATAGCTAATTCACAAAAGAAATTCTTCTTGGGGCCAGCCTAGGGGCATAGCGGTTAAAGTTTGGACGTTCTGCTTCTGCAGCTGGGGGTTCACTGGTTCACATCCCAGGTGCGGACCTACGCACCACTTGTCAAGCCATGCTGTGGCAGGTGTCCCACATATAAAATAGAGGAAGATGGGCACAGATGTTAGCTCAGGGCCAGTCTTCCTCAGAAAAAGAGGAAGATTGGTGGCAGATGTTGGCTCAGGGCTAATCTTGCTCAAAACAAGAAAAAAGAAAGAAAGAAATTATTAACAAAAAATTCTTAAAATGGCTAAAAGAGATCTGAGAGTTTTTATTTTCACTGGGAATCATATAAATGCAAATGAAGCAAACTGCAACCTATCAATTTGGCAAAAATTGTTTTGCATAAGAAGCATTCTGTGAAGCCTCTATGTAGTTAGTGACTCTCGAAACTGTTTTAGGTTAAAAAGATAGTTTTAGAGGCACTCAGACCTAGTTTTAAGTCTTGGATCTTCCACTTGGTTAAATATGTAACTTTTTGCAAATTTCTTTTTCCTTATTTGTAAAATTTGGAATTTACCTTATAGAGATTTTGTTGTTAAATTTGTTTATTCATTCAAAAATATTTATTTAGTGCCTGCTTTGTGCCAGGCACATTCTCAGGCATTGAGGATATAGCAGGGAAGAAATCAGCCCTGCCTGATGGAACTTACATCCCAATGGTAGAGACAGACAATAATCAAATAAATAAAATGTCCAGGATGTTGTATAGTGTTGAGTGCTAGAGAGGAAAATAAAGCAGGGAAGAGATAGCAACTATTGTGTCACAGATAGTGTTGCAATTTTAAATAGGATGAGTCAGGAATTTCTCACTGAGATGGTGACATTTCAGCAGATTTCAAAGAGATAAGGAAGTAAGCCCTGTAGATGTCTTGGGGAAGAATGTTTCAGGCAGAGAAAATAACATATATAAAGAAATGAGGGAGTATTGTGCCTGATATGTTTGAGGACTGGCAAGGAAGCCGCTGTAGTAGGAACGAAGTGAGCAAGGGGAGGGTCCTAGGAGAGGTGAAGGGGCACTAGATCGAAAGGCTTGTGGGCGATGGCAGGCATGCTGGCTTTCACTCTAAGGTGGGAAGCCGTTGCGGAAATTTTGATCAGGGGAGTGACATAACATGAGTATATTTTAAGTGAATTATGTTGCTGTTGCGTTTAGAACAGACTGTGATGTAGGGAGACTAGTTAGGAAACTTTAATAATTGAGTAAGGGTTGATGGTGACTTGGACTAGGGTGGGAGCAGAAGGAAGGGTGGAGGCAGAGAAGTACTTAGACTCTGTATACATTTTCAAGATAGGTAAATACCCACGCATGAGAGAAGAGTCAAAGATGACTTTCAGGTTGTGGGCTTGAACACATGGAAGGATGGAGTTGCTGTTAGCCAAGGTGATGTGTAAAGTGCTTCGCCCACTATGTGGCACCTATTAGGTGCTCTGTAAAGGGTGGTTTCAAAATTTAGAGTTAAAATGAAAGACTTTCATCTGATGTGCTTCTGTCCACCTACACAAACAATAGAATATTTCACCAGAATAACTAGATAACAAATTATACGTTTAGATGGCACATTGGATTTTTAGTAAATTATCTGTTAGCCAAGAGATTTACTCCCTAATAGAAGGTAGAACTCATATTTTTCTGTATGACAATAATAAAATAATGGCAAGGGTATCAATAGTAATAAAACTTTCATAAAATCAAAGAAAAAACTCCATTAATGTCTCATTTTATGGATAATATACACATGTGACTATGCCCGTTTTTTTCCCTTTCAGGATGCTGCCTTATGGCTGTTTAGCAACAGGAGACCGCTCTGGCCTCATTGAAGTTGTGAGCACCTCTGAAACAATTGCTGACATTCAGCTGAACAGTAGCAATGTGGCTGCTGCAGCAGCCTTCAATAAAGATGCCCTTCTGAACTGGCTTAAAGAATACAATTCTGGGTTAGTTTATTTTGTTTGATTATCATTTTTCTGAACAAACAGTCAAATAACTGGGGTCGGCCTAGTGGCACAGTGGTTAAGTTTGCATGTTCTGCTTTGGTGGCCTGGGGTTCCTGGGCTCTGGTCCTGGGTGCAGACCTACACACCTCTCATCAAGCCAGGCTGTGGCAGTGTCCCACATACAAAAAAATAGAAGAAGATTGTCACAGAGTTAGCTCAGGGCCAATCTTCCTCACCAAAAACAAAAACCGAAAACAAAACCAAAAAACAGTCAAATAACTATAACAAATTCTAATTTTGCCAATTAGAATCATTAGTGTCCTAGAGGAAATATTAGTCTTATTTATTGCTTCGTTTCAGATTAGATCAAAATGACAAATAGCCCTTCCTAAAGTCTGTCAGGTAGTTAGCATTGAATTCTGCAGTTATCTAGATCAAATTTCAGAGGCCTACCGTAGATAGAATCTAAGAATTTAAGTATTTTTTAAATAACATATAAATTTTTGTGTAAGTATATCAACTTCTGTAATTATGTGAATGTATGAACTTAAGTAAGTTTTCAGTAGGTTTTTAAAATAGAATTAAATGAGTTTGTAGTCTCTGATCTCTCCAAACTAAAAAATACAGTGCTAGAAATTGTGTTATTTATGGTTATTGTGTTGGAAAAGTCCTAATACATAGGAGATTAAGGAATTTCACAGTGAGGGGAAAACACTGTGTAAGTATTTTTGGCTGAAGACTTCAAAGTCAAACTTAAATTTTATCATTGGCAAAATCCAAGGACTTGTATGTGAGAATCAGTTTCCAAATTTTGATCTAAGGGCCTTGTCTCTAAAAGGTCTATATTACTCACTTCTGATTTTAAGTCAGTGATTTAAATGGTTGGAACTGCTGTACGTTGACTATTAAATGTGGAATTCTAATATGTTCCAAAGCTGAGGCCGGCCCGGTGGCGCAGCAGTTAAGTGCGCACATTCCGCTTCGGCAGCCCGGGGTTTGCCGGTCTGGATCCCAGGTGCAGACATGGCACCACTTGGCAAGCCATTCTGTGGTTAAAGTAGAGGAAGATGGTCACGGATGTTAGCTCAGGGCCAGTCTTCCTCAGAAAAAGAGGAGGATTGACAGCAGTTAGCTCAGGGCTTATCTTCCTCAAAAAAAAAAAAGGTATTAAAATGTTCCAAAGCCCCAGCGTCATCCAGCAAAGCTGATGGTGCCCTCTCATTTCTGTGCATGTGAACCTGTCCCTCCCTCCTGAAACACAGCTCTCAGGACACAGCTGTTTGAATGGCGAGGTCCAGTTATCTGAGCTTTTGAGCCAGTCTGCCATCCCTCTCTGCCCTGCTCCTGTGATGATCATTCTCGCTCTTGGCTCATCCAGCATGTTCTGCTCATATGGTTTCGGCAACTCTGTGTTGCAGTTCTCCTCACAATTAAAAAGGAAACAGAAGTGTGAATTGCATCTCATCCTACACATTTGGAGGCTAAAAACCTTTGTTGCTTCTATTTTTCCTCTTGTTCAGGGATGACCTGGACCGAGCCATTGAAGAGTTTACCCTGTCCTGTGCCGGCTACTGTGTAGCTTCTTATGTCCTTGGAATTGGTGACAGACATAGCGACAACATCATGGTCAAAAAAACTGGCCAGGTGAGCTGTTCCCCAGAGTCGGCCAAGGCCCTCAGTGATGTTATTACTTATGTACAGCACAGTCTCTTGTGAAACTCAGGCAGATTCTTTAGTGAACCTCGGAATCATGTCTTTGTCTTTCCTTTTATGTTCTGCTCATTTCATATACTATCTGCTTCATATATTTATTGGTTTGTTTGCTTCAAGTTAGGTGATAAGCATTTATTTAAACGTTTAAAAAGTTATTGCAGTTAGTTAAAAGTCACCTATTCTTTCATTCTAAGAAATTGTATTTGGGAGGAGAAGGAGCAGATGATGTGCAGGATGTATTAGCTGTAAAGAAGAGAGCTAATGCTAAAAAAAAAGTGAAGATGAACCCCACTTGAGCCGTTTTCTCTTTTAGAACATCAAGTCTAATTATATATGGGAGTAGGGAGAAATGGAGTATGAGTAATACCATTTTTGGGGTAACTAGAGAACTAGACTCAGATATTTATGAAGAAGTTCTTAGTTTTCAAATGAAAAGTTTCTCCTTTTTTGGAATGGCTTATATTTGTTTGTAAATGCTTTTATATGAAGCAAAGACAGATGAGGTATTTGGGATAATTTTTCAGTTTAGCCACCCTTGCAATTCCTTGCCACTAGAGATATTCCAGAGTGAAAATTTGGGGGTCACTGTGTAAGCTCTGGCTCTAGGTGAGACCCAGAGTTTTAAACTCCTGGGAGATCCAGGTAGTTCTGGCTTGGGGCTTTTAGAGTTGAACCTGTGTTCATACTGAAAGGATTCCCTCAGACTTCTTGTCAAATTGAACACATAGGTTTTTCTCCATTCTTTCCTGACACTCTTCTAATATATATTAAGGAATAAGAAATATATAAATCCAAGAAGTCAAAGATAATAGGAGAAGGGGCCACGGTGGGTGAAAGACATCAACAGATTTGGGGATGATAGATAACAAAATGGAAAAGCAGCAATGATTAGCATAGCTGAGTAAATGGAAACCTGCATACTTGTAGAGGGGTATGTCAGTCCAAGAAAAGCTCTGGAATCAGAGGCACTAGGTAAGGCTGAAGGTGGTGATAGGGGATGAGGATGCAAATAGGATTGATTGGCAGTTTACAAATGGAGCATTTAGGTGCTCAAGTCTCCTTCCCAACTCTGAGAAGGAAATAGAAGATTTACTCCCTGAAGAAACTGATTCTTCTGACTCAGGGACACCAGGTTCTGCAGAGGCTGAACCAAAGGTACCATATTAAAAATGGGCATGAAATGAAAATACTAAATGGTATGATCCTCAGCCACTTCTGCTTGCTTTGCTCACTAGAAACTGGGTGTGTATCCACGCTCTCAGCAAGAGACTAGATGGTTTTTCTCAAGAGAATCTGAGTGGTTCTAGTGGAAAGACCTACAGATCCTGACAGTTGAGGTCTCTCCCTAGTCATTCTGCTAGTAAACCCACCAATCAACAATCCTACCAGGTACACAGAATTTCCCTTCAACTTTTTAGTGACCCATTCTTAAGTATGAATGGTCGGCCAAGGATTAGCAGGTGCTTGAGGGGAGCCTCCACCGTGAAAGACGGAGACCAAAACAAGGAAAATGGGGAGAAAGAGAACTCTGGGAAAGAAGTGTAACTGCAGTAAACAGAGGATGATTTAAAAAATCAAAACAAAAAGACATGGCATTTATGAAGTAATAATGGGATTTTATTTTTTAAAAACCAGAAAGTAGAATTCTTGGAAATTAAAAAAAGAAACAAAAAGTTAAAAGAGAAGTAATGTAAACTAAAGATCAGCTAATATTTATTGAACTCAACTTGTAGAAGGCACAGTTCTAAGTTCTTTAGTTAACTTCTTCAGTCTTCATGAAAACCTTGTAGTGGTAGCAGTATTCCCATTTACAGATGAGAAAATTGAAGTAATAGAGTGGACATACCAGGATTTAAATCCTGGCAGTTTGGCTCAGATTCTGTTTTTTAGCCACCATGCTATATATTGCCCTTTAATATCCCCCAAAGAACAAAATATCTGATAAATAGAAAAAAGAGGATCTAGAAATGGTAGAGAATCAGTCCAGGGAGGCTTACCACCAGCCTAATAGGAATTCCTGGAAGAAGTAACAGAGAATAGGAAGGGAAGGAACTTACCAAATAACATAAAATAATGTTTTATATTATATATAATAGCAAATAATATAAAAACATTTTCCAAAGCGGATGTTCACAAAATTCAGTAAAAAGAGCATAAAAGTTCCCTCATGGTGGATGAAAAGACACTAAAAGGCCCTCTGCCACGACATTTCAGTGCATCAAGCACAAAGAGATGGTCTTACAACTTTCCCAGAGACCGGGCAGGCCACACACCAGGGTTCAGGAGTCAGATTTGGCTTCTCAGTAGCAACATTGGAAACTATAAGACAGTGGAAGTTAGCCTTCATAAATACGAGAAAAAATGATTTCTAACCTAGAATTCTATAACCAAACTATCAGTCAAATGTAAAGGTGGAATAAAAACATTGTCAAACATACCAGTTCTCAAAAGTCATATCTCCTCTGCATTTTTTCTCAGGAGGCTGCCAGAATAAGGGCATCCACCAAAACAAGGGTCTACACTCATAGTTATAGTTCTCAACTGGGGTGCTTTTGCCCTCGGGACATTTCTCAGTGTCTGAAGACATTTCTGGTTGTCATAACTGGAGAGGGCTGTGTCTACTGGCATCTAATGGCTGTAGGCTAGGAATACTGCTAAATATCTTACAGCATACAGGACAGAACCTCACAACAAAGAATTATGGGTCCCTAAATGTCAGCAGTGCCAATATTGAGAAACTCTGGTCTAAATCAAAAGAGAATATGATGTGGGACTCCAAATGGGAGAATAGTGAAGGGAGAGCCCAGGATGATGGTTCTGTGGCAGGCTAAGTATAAACCTACTGTTTAGAAAAATGGAGGCACATACCAGGAAAAACACATGAAAGAGTGGGGAGAAGTTACCTCTAAGTAGCAGCACTCAAGGTGGTGAGGGAGCTGGTGGGGCAAGGATGTCTTCTCTTTTTGTTATGTTTCTTTGTGTGTATGTTTATTATTTGGATGTATTTTTCTTTTTAAAGATTTGTCTTTCCCACAGGGTATATGCAGGTTAATGTCAGGGTTATTACTGAGTATAAAAGACCTAGGAATGTTAGAAACTCTCTCTTCCCAAGTGGCCTAGTAGGCTGTGAAAACAGAAGGGCTCAGATGAGGTGGGTGTAGTGCATGGGGGTCTAGGACTGCTGAGATCTTGCCTTTCTATTTGGAACTCACCAGAAAAACAAGGGAAATTAAATCCCTTTTTTCCCCCCCCAGCTCTTCCACATTGACTTTGGACATATTCTTGGAAATTTCAAGTCTAAATTTGGCATTAAAAGGGAGCGAGTGCCTTTTATTCTTACCTATGATTTCATTCATGTGATTCAACAAGGAAAAACAGGAAACACAGAAAAGTTTGGCCGGTGAGTCTTGCCCTGTGTCAGAGGTCTGCACATCTAATGTTTCCTCATCTGATCAGCTGAACTGAGAGTCCAACTGATTTCTGAAATGAGGCATACTTAGATCTGAGAGATATTCAGTCTGCTAATAGGAGGTTTTTGGGGAGTTTGCCTGTCAGATCCACATTCTGGTTCTGAAATAGAGAAGAGAAACAGAATGCTAGAAATCTAAAATAAGTTACCGTGTTTTATTCCAGTAGTATACCACCTTTTACCTGTCTTAGAAAATTCTCTGAAATTAAGACGTTTGATAGTGAGATGCTGAGAGGGGCAGACATTTTGCTCTCATTCTGTGTGGAGTGCAGTAAGGGAGCTAGGGTTCAGGGACAGACTTTATAATCTCTGATCTATTCCTTGCTATTTGGATCTTTCAAAGTACATTACTTGTCTTCTTATCTTTATTTCTTCATCTTGGAATGGGGACAAGAATAATTCAATTTCAAGGCTATTATGATCATGAGAGAGATGTTATGTGCTGTGACCAACTCATACTATAGGCTTACCAAATAATTTCTGTTATTTCTGATTCTGCCAGGTTTCTGCAGAATATACCTCTGGGTCCGTTTTTCTCTTTGGCAAAATTAGGGAGATAGGATTGGGTGGTCCTCTTGAATGAGAGAGAGGGAAGGCAGATGACGGGGAGGCGTAATGCAAAAGCATTGACACTGATTTGGGGGACATTAAAGAAATTAATCTCTGGAGTCAGACCGTAAATCTAGAATCTAGAATTATGTTCAGAAATCCTCATGGATTATAATTATCACTTGTTTTATAATCATTTTTTGTGTCTTATAAGATATAAAAGCCTAGATTGTGTTATATTGCCTTTTATCTTAGAATTTCAATTTAGTTTTGTTTTTGAAAAGGATATGTGTGATTTTAGAGAGCATGACTTATTTTATGTAAATTTTAGTCATGGGACAATTTTCAAAGAAGTAAAAAATCAGAAATGAACCTTTAGTTCAGTAGAAATTTTCCAACTCTTATGGAAAGTCTAGATATGTCTCTCTTGTTTTCCTTTATGAAATTTACTATCTCCCCTCTAACATCATGCTTTTGGGATTTGCTGCATCAACTAAAAGGTTCCGCCAATGTTGTGAGGATGCGTATCTGATTTTACGACGACATGGGAATCTCTTCATCACTCTCTTTGCACTGATGTTGACTGCAGGGCTTCCTGAGCTCACATCAGTCAAGGATATACAGTATCTTAAGGTACAAACCTCTTTTTTTGTATATTGGACTTTGTGGGCGTAGAGCTCAGCAATACCTGCCTATTTCATTCAGATGTTCAAAGGGAATGGCACAAAGTCATTTCCTGTGAGACAGTTCTTACCTGGGAGCGATAGTGGCAAGCAGCTGAGTAGTTATCTTGCAGTAATCATAAATTCATTTCATCTTCAGAAACCCTTTGGTAGAGGTCATATTATCACCCTACCTTGGTGTTCATTCTCCCTCCTGCAAACAGCATTTCAATGAGAAGATGAGGCACACTGCTGCATGGTGGCTGGGGAGGCATGGCTGAGCCAGCCTCCTGCAGACTTTGTTATTTGTATGTCACTACAGAGGATGTATAAAGTCTGATTTTCTTTTCCTTCATTTTTAGGACTCTCTTGCCCTAGGGAAGAGTGAAGAAGAAGCACTCAAGCAATTTAAGCAAAAATTTGATGAGGCACTCAGGGAAAGCTGGACTACTAAAGTAAACTGGATGGCCCACACAGTCCGGAAAGACTACCGATCTTAACGATCAGCCTTTGCTCCTAATGTATTTGTTGGTTTTGTTTAGTTTTCCTTTTGCACTTGCACTAAATTGTACGTGACCCTGCCAGAGATGTTATAAAGGGAATGGAATCCTGGAACTCAGAGTTAAATTAAGAACAAGGCATCCCACAGAACCTAATCTGAACACTCCCTCATGACCACCCTCTGCTTTTTGAATGCTTCCAAGATTCGTCATGAAAACTGTCAACATTATGGATAATCATTTTCTGCTGACTTTGCACGCCAAGGAATGCTACTAGAGATTGTTTTTTGTCTTTCTGTCTTTTTTTTTTTTTTTTTTACTTGGTACTTGTCTGGAAAGGTGTAAATACTTCTTCATCATATTGTGACCAAGTGTTATCACTCAGCCAACTTATCCACACCTGGGGACAGGTGGCTGTTCTTACTTTCCAAATGAGGCTTAAAAGAAAGGTATCTTTCTTCCCTTTTTCAATTGTGTAAACTACAAATTATAATATAATTTGAAATTATGATTATTTTTCAAAAGAAATCTTTTAAATCTGTGGAAACATTAATTCTTTTGATATTTATCTACCACGATAGCATCATTGCAACCAGACTTGCTGAAAATCTGCTGGTGAGGCAAATATAATATATATGCTGCATATATATTTATAAAATTTCTAGTGGGAGTTCTATATAAAAAGATGTTTCTTTGGTTTTCTTCATCCTGTGTTTTAAAATTTTACAAAAAGCAGAGCTTTTTCCTTTGTTACTTTTTAGTTAACTATGTGATCCAGTTCTTCCAGCTGCTTCTGTAATGAGGCGCATATTAATAGTTTTTACATGGTATCTATGAGAGTTCACTTCATAGAGCATAATACTTGAGCAAACGTACCCAAAACAGAAAGCAAATGAAAAGGAAATTTTATGGAATAAACTCCAGATCTGAAATTCAGTATTTTAGTAAAATGCCAGCTGTTCTTACTATATTTATTAAAACTTGTGATAATGTGATTTTTCAAGGATATTCGTTCAAATTGAAATGGTTTCATGCCACATGGAATTCTTTAATTTATTTGTTGAGGTACCGTATATTTAGGGTGCTAGGTGGCAAATAATGTTAATATGTGCAATAGGAACTACTGGTTTGAATGTGTAAATGGATGCTCTTTCTGAGTACTGACAACATCCAGCAAAACTACTGCTTATTCTCCAAAGACTGTTGGGAGCTCTCAATCCTCAAAGACATGGGAAAGAGAACTGAGTATTTGCCCTGTGACTGAGTTTTCTATAGGAATTTTATTAAAGATTGTTTCATTCTGTTGTCCTCCTTGATGTTCTCAGTCAAATCAATGGGTGGGCTGGTTTGGCTGCTCTTGGGATGTGGGGGCCTCTTCTTTATAGGCAGCACAGGCCTTCGGACCTTGGCACTGGGACTCTAAGAAGTGGCCAAGTCGAGACTCACCAACCTCAGGAGCAGGCTAAGGCTCATGTCTCTTGCCTAACTTCTCTCCTTGCTTCCCTTCCCCATCAGGCATTGTAGGAGGCCTCTTGGAGTTTGGTGGGAACCGGAGGCAAGAGGGTGCCCTCATCAAGTTTCCATACCTCTGGGAGGTAACTTTAGGTCTGGGAGAATGCCCCCTCAGTTATTCTGTACCCAGGCCAAGGCCAGACCACTTGTTTCCAGAGCGCCACTGTTTCTGGAGAGGTCTCCTCAGCCTGTAGGGGACCTTGGTAAATAGGTACCAAATCAGTGAATGTGAACGTCTTTGAGAGCAAGAAAGGGAAATGAACCTCCTCAGACCTTGCTGGACTTGAGCCAAGGATGGCTCTTGACACCCCCATCTGCTGTAGGCCCCCCAAAGATGCCACGGCACTGTGGTACAGTAGCCCTCAATAGCTGCTGAGCACTCCTAGCAGGTGGTCCCTGCATACTTGCTAAATTGCATGCCTCTGATTCTCAGAGACTCTGGCTAAGTCAGAGAGGAGGAAGTGGGAGGCAGAGGATAGCCAGCCTCTGGGATGGGTTAAGGGTTTGGGCTACAGGATCAGCTGCTTGCGTGGAGGCTGGTTACCTAATGCCTTGGCTGTTAAGTGCTCCGGTCTACCAAAACACTTGGCTCCCTATCTTTTGGTCCTTTCCCAAGTTTCCCCAAAACAAGGTTTTGAAAACTCTGGACATTTCCATGCTTGAGGACAGCATCTGCTTCTCCCCCAGTCTAGGAAAACAAAGGATGAGTTTGTTGAACAAGTAACTCCTGAGTCTCCATTTCATGTTGATAGGCAGATCCTGGGATGCAGCAGCCAGAATTTACCATCCAGCTCTGCCTTTGTGATCCTTGAGTAAGGTATTTATTTTATTTCTCAGGGTCTGAGCTTCCTAGTTTGTAAAATGGGACTGATAATAACTGCTCCATTCACTTCTGTGGGGTGGGGAGAGGCTAGGTTAAGACTATGCATGGAAACGTGCTGAGTCCCAACTCAGAGGCAAACTCATTTCTTTCCCTGCTTCCTCCTCTTGAAGGCCACTGAAGGGAGGAATCTCAGGGAAGGAAAGCCCTTCCAGAGCTCTGTCTCTGTCACCTGTCTGGGGAGACCCCTCCAGTGCATTTTCAGTTCTGCCTTGTTCAGCCCATAGCCTTGACTGTCAGCACCAGACCTCAGCCAGGCAGCCAGTAATGCAGGTGTCATTTGTCTGCAGAAGGTGAAAGATTGGTCCATGGGGTGGAAAACAGAGAGGTACTGGGCCATGTGACCCTGACTACTGGGGGCTGGGCAGCTCTTAGAAAGGAGCAGGCAGGGGGTGGGATTTCTTGGAGGAGAGGGTCTCAGAGCTGAGTTCTCAAGGACAGATATGAGGTAGGTGAAGGGATGATGGAAGAGCAGACTAGGCATGAAGGTGCAACATATATATGAAGGCCTGGAGGTGAGAAAAAGCAGGATTCGTGGGCATTAAAGGCTCAGCAATTGTTTCTTTCCACCTGCCTCTTCCCCTTCCTCCACTCCAGAATGCTGCTTCGCTTCTCGGGGATCCAGGTAGGATCTAAACACCAGTCCTGTCATCCTGTAGCCTCTTCCTCTTTTAGTATCTGTGGCCGTTATAATTATCCCCTTTTCTGATGACAGAAAAACTTTCTATCACCTTCTGGATTACTCTCCTCTAAAATGTATAACTAATGGATTTTTGGAATTCATGATTCCTTTCCACTTTTAACAAAGCCCAGATTCAACACTCAGCGAAGTTTGACCTCTCAAACCCTCCGTACCTTCCTCTCTTCTCCCTTTTTTTATTGTGAAAAATGGCACATAGAGAAAAGTGCATAAAACAATAACATATAAATGACATCAGTATATTATAGAGCAAACACCCAGGTAACCACAACACAGGTCAAGAAAGGACATTGCCAGCACCTCAGAAGCCCCACAACTTACCCTTCCTGGTCAGGACTCCCTCCGTCTCTGCCAAGGTAATCACTCTCTCTTCTTTTATGGCAATCATCTATTTCCCTACTTGAGAGTTAACTGCCTATTTTTTGGGTCAGGCATCTTTCACTCAACATTGTGTTTTTAAGATTCAGCCACACCGTTGCATGTATCTCTAATTCATTCATTCTGTATCACCATTGTATAGTATTCCATGTTGTGGATGTTTCATCATTTGTATGTTCTTTCTACCGTTGGGACATATACAGGTTGTTTCTAGTTTGAGGCTATTACAAATGATGCTGCTATGGTAATTATAACTTATGCGCTGGTTTGCATATGTAAATATTTCTTTGGATGTGTATATTTAAGATTAAAATCGATGGATTATAGGATTATGCATATCTTTATTTTGACTAAGTAATGCTAAAATAAGTAGTACCAATTTATTCTTACTCCAATACTTACTTCTTGTTGCTCCACATTCTCACCAATACCCAGTTAACCAACATTTAAAAAATTTTAGCCATTCTGGTATGTAGTCAACTAATTTGCATTTCAAAATTAGTAATGAGATTAAGTTGCTTTTTCATATTTGTTTTTGGCCATTTGGATTTTCTCCTTTGTGAAATGCCTGCTAAAGTCCTTTGTCCATTTATGTGGTTACACGTCATTTTGGTTTTTTGTTTTGTTTTGAGGAAGGGTTTTTTGTTTTGTTTTTATGTGAAATTCTATATAATTTTGTATACAAGCCTTTTTGTCAGTCAAAGTTGAAAATGTCTTTTCCAGTCAGTGTGACGTTCTCATTCTCATAATGGTTTCCTCTAATAACATAAGAGCTTAATTTTAATGTCAAATTTATCATTATTTTCCTTTATGGCTAATATCCCCTGTGTAGTATTTAAATGAAATGTTTCCCTATCCCAGGGTCATGAAGATCTCTGCTAGATTATCCTCTAAAAGCTTTATTTTTTACCTATTCCATTTAGATCTATAATCTACGTGGAATTGCTTTTTATAAATAGTGTGAAGTGCGAGTCAGATTTTGTTTTTTCCCATGTGGGCACCAGTTGCCCCAGTATCTTTCATTGTAAAGATAATCTTTCCTCACTGTTGTATTCCTTTGTCATAAACCAAGTGTCCATATGTGCATGAGTTCCCTTCTGGACTCTAGAAAATACCCAGTAGATTTCATCTGCCTATTTTTCTTCTAATTTACTTATTTATCAAACTCACATAGCACTTAGTTTGTGCTAGGCACACATCTAAACTGTATATATTTAGTCCTTATAATAATCTTATGTAATAGGGACAGCTGTTCTTCCCCAATTTACACATGAGAAAACTGAGGCACAGCTTAAGTAATTTGTCCACAGCCACAAAGTGGGAGCCAGTATTCAAACTAAGGGGGTCTGCCTTAAGTGTCCATGATCTTTACTTACAATTACCAATGATGCCTCAGTATACGTTTCAGAATCTGCTTGCTGAGATCCACAAAAAGAAACCTAAGGAAATTTTGAATGGGATTGCATTAAATTATAGATTAGGTTGAGGCAAATTGACATCTTCAGAATATTGACTCTTCCAACCTATGACAATGGAGTATCCTTTATTTAGATGCTCTTTAATTTATATCCACAGTGATTTCTCGTTTTCTTTGTAGAATCTTGTGTATCTTTTGTTAGATTCCTGGGTAAGTGACTTTAAGTTTCATTGTTGCCAATCTGTGGCAGTGGTTGTCAAAATGTGGTCCTCTGACTAGGAGTGTTAGCATCACCTGGGAACTGATTAGAAATGCAAATTATTGAGCGCCACCCCAGGCTTATGGAATCTGAAACTCTGGAGATGGAATCCAGCACCCTGTGTTTTGATAAAGTTTTAACTAAAGTTTCAGAGCGATCGATAGAAATACAATTGACATTTGTATTTAGCAGACTTAGTAAACATTGTTATTAATCCTAACTATTTATAGAAATTATTTTGATTTTGCTTATATCATCTACAAACAATTATAGCTTTATTTTTTTCTTTCTATTCCCTTCAACATTTTTTTGTTTTTCTCACCCTTCTGCACTGGTTACGAATTCCAATAAAAGGTTGAATAGAAGCAAGAGTCAACCTTTTTCTGATCTCAAAGGGAAAGTTTTCAATATTAAGTATGGTAAATTTGCTCTGGAATCTGGTTTTTTACCAGATTAAGGAAGCATGCTTCTATTCCCAAGGGATTTTTTTAAAAAAATCGTGAAAGGATGCTGAATTTTATGAAATTATTGATATGTCATCTTGACAGGATAAGTTATCTTGACTGATGTTGATATATTAAACCAAGTTAACATTCCTGGAATGAGTGCAACTTGTGACATATTCTCTTTTTTATATGTTGCTGGACTCGATTGCCAGCAGTTCATTTGGGATTTTTGTATCTATTTTCATCAATGGGATTGGATTAGCCCATAAATTTCTTTTAAGGTCTGTGTCAGGTTGTGTTATCAAGGTTTTTGTGACCTTATAACACACGTAACATTGGCATTATTTCGTACTTAAAAGTTTGATAGAATTTTGCCAGTGACTGTATGAGGTATGGATTTCATTTCTTTACTAGCTAGAGGAATATTCAGACTTTTGTTTCTTCCTGCATCTGTCTAGTGAGTTGTAATTTTCTAGGAATGTGTCCATTTCATCTACATTTTCAAATTTATTTTTATAAAGTAAACAATGTGTTAAGAGTTTGTTAATGTTGCAGGATCAGTAGTGACATCCTCTTTTTCTTTCTTGGTATTGGTTAACGCCTTTTCTATTGATTAGTCGCACCAGGTTTTTAATTGTATTGATCTTTACAAAGAATCAGCCTTTGGCTTTTTTTATTCTCTGTTCTATGTTTGTTTTCTACTCTCCTTTTATCCTTATTATTTCCTTTCTTCTACTTTATTTGGATTTATTTCACTGTTATTCCCCCCTCCAGTTTTATAAGATGGTTGCTTAGCTGGTCAATTTTAGCCTTTATAATAGCCATATTTATCTGCATCCCATAAGTTTTGATATGAAGTCTTTTCATCACCATTAAGTACAAAATATTTTCTAATTTCCATTTTGATTTCTTCATGACCTTCTGGTTATTTAGAAATATATTTGTTAGTTTCTAAATCACGTGGATTTTCTCATTGCTGTTTTGTTGTTGATTTCTAGATTGATTGCATGGCATTCAGAGAATATGTTTTGTATGATTTCAATTCTTTCAAATTTGTGGGACTTACAAATCTTCAGTGTGTGCATGAAAAAAATTCATATTCTGCAGTTAGTAGATTGTGTTCTACATATGTTCATTAGATCAATTCTGCTAATTGTGTTGCTTCAATTTCTGTATCTTTACTGAGTTTTTGCCTAGCATTTATAAGACAGAGAAGTTAAAATATCCCACTATGATTTTGGATTTGCTGGTTCTAGTTATGTTAATTTTTATTTTGTAGAGTTTGAGGCAATATTATTAGGTACATACAAATTTAGAATTGATTTATATCCCTGGTGAACTGAACCATTTTTTAAAAAATTATTTTAAAGTGTTCTCTGTGTTTCTGGTAATGCTTTTTGCCTTACTCTCTACTTTAACTGTTATTAATATAGTTATACCAGCTTTCCTTTGGTTGGTGTTTGCATGGTGTACTTTTTTCTTTCAACGTTTTGGAGTCCTTATGTTATAAATGTTTCTCTTGTAAAAAGCATATAGTTGGATTTTTCTTTTTTTAAAAAACATCCATTCTGAGGGGCTGGCCCCATGGCCAAGTGGTTAAGTTTGCACAGTCTGCTGCAGGCGGCCCAGTGTTTCGTTGGTTCGAATCCTGGGCGCAGACATGACACTGCTCATCAAACCACACTGAGGCAGCGTCCCACATGCCACAACTAGAAGGACCCACAACGAAGAATATACAACTATGTACTGGGGGGCTTTGGGGAGAAAAAGGAAAAAAATAAAATCTTAAAAAAAAATCCATTCTGGGGGCTGGCCCCGTGGCCGAGTGGTTAAGTTCGCGCACTCCGCTGCAGGCGGCCCGGTGTTTCCTTAGTTCGAATCCTGGGCGCAGACATGGCACTGCTCGTCAGACCACGCTGAGGCAGCGTCCCACATGCCACAACTAGAAGAACCCACAACGAAGAATACACAACTATGTACCGGGGGGCTTTGGGGAGAAAAAGGAAAAAATAAAATCTTTAAAAAAAAAAAAAAATCCATTCTGACAATCTTTACCTATTAATTGAAATATTTAGTCAATTTACATTTAGTGTAATTCCATCTACTTGAGGTTAAGTGAACCATATTGCTATATAGTTTTATTTTTCCTAGCCTTCCTTTCTGTGTTCTTTTTCCCATCATTTTTATTTATGGTTTTAATGGAATTCTAAAATAATTTTCCTATTAATTTGGAAATCATACACTCTTCTACCATTTTTTATTGATTACACCAGATTACAACTGCATACTAGACTTATCCGGGTCTAATGTTAACTGGTACTTTTATCGTCTTCCCAGACAATGTAAGAACCTTAGAACTCTTTAAATATGTTTACTTCTCTCCCAACCTGTATGCTATTGTTGTTGGATTTTAATTCTATATCAATATTAAATCCCACAAGAAAGTATTATTTTATACAGCCACTGTTCATTTAGATAAATATACATTTTTTACTGTTATCATTGCTTTTCATCTTTTTTCCTGCATTTTCAAGTTTTCATCTGGGATCATTTTTTCTTAGACCAGAGAGCACCCTTTCATATTTCTTCTAGTTGTTCTACTCTTGAGTAATTCCCTCAACTCTGTTTGCCTGATAATAAATGGTAGTTTTACTGGGTACAGAAATTTAGGTTGGTAGTTACTTATTTCAGCACTTGGAAGGGATTTTTCCATTGTCTTTTTGTTTCTATTATTTCTATTGAAAAGTTAACATTATAGTGTGTTTTTTTTCCACTGGTTACTTTTAAAGATTTTCTGTTTGTATTTGGGT
Source organism: Equus przewalskii (assembly GCF_037783145.1). Lineage (NCBI taxonomy): Eukaryota > Metazoa > Chordata > Mammalia > Perissodactyla > Equidae > Equus > Equus przewalskii. The sequence continues at coordinate 74,906,521 of NC_091845.1, read as the reverse complement.
TTTAGCAGTTTTACTGTGATATACCCAGGGGTGGTTTTTTTTGTATTCTTCCTGCTTGGTGTCTGCAGAGCTTCTTGAATCTATAGCTTGCTACCTTTCATCATTTGGAAAATGCTCTTCAAATCTGCTTCTGCATAATTCTCTCCTTTTGTAACTCCGGTTACACATATTTGACCTTTAACTATGTTGTCTATATTTATTACTCTGTTCTCTATATCTTTTTGTATTTTTCTCTCTAGATAATTTCTTTTCACCTATTTTACAGTTTACTGTTTCTCTGATTTTGAGTTATTAATTTCATTATTGTATTTTTTAATTCTGTACTTTGTATTTGGTTCTTTTTGAATTCTGCTATGTCTTTTTAAATTTTCCTATTCCCTCTGAAATTCTGAGTTGTCTTTTATTACCTTGAACATTTTATATATAGTTATGTTTAGCTCTACATCTAATGAACTCTGAATCTGCAGCCCCTGTGAGTCTGTTTCTATTGTTGGTTATTTCTGCTTCACCCATGTATGTTGCCCTATCTCATTTGCTTGTGTATTTATTTATGTTGGATGGTCATATCCAAGATAACTCTAATATCAAGAATAGATCGATTCTCTGTTTATTCTTATTTCTTAAGTTATGCTCTTTGGGGTCCCAGCCGAAAATGTGGGAGTTTTGCTGGAGTCCCCCAAGATTGGCATTCCTGGACCCCAAGTTTAGCTTTGCAGCTATGCAAGACTATCAAGGGCTGGCCTGGTGGCACAGTAGTTAAGTTCGCACATTCCACTTCTCAGTGGTCTGGGGTTTGCCGGTTCAGATCCTGGGTGTGGACATGGCACCGCTTGGCAAAAAGCCATGCTGTGGTGGGCGTCCCATGTATAAAGTAGAGGAAGATGGGCGTGGATGTTAGCTCAGGCCAGTCTTCCTCAGCAAAAAAAAGGAGGATTGGCAGTAGTTAGCTCAGGGCTAATCTTCCTCAAAAAAAAAAAAAAAAAAAAACTATCAGAAGTTCTGCTCAGACTCTTGACCTTCTGTTGTGGAATCAGTAAACATTCCCAGGGTTAAATGGTTCCAAATACCTGGCTCCCCTCTCTGGGATTCCATCTTCTCCTACACCTTGGCATGGAAATTCATCACTGCCTTTTTAGCTTTCTGGTGCCTTCAAGAAGACATATTTTATATTTTGACCCATTCTTTTAGTGGTCATTAGCAGGAGGGTTGTCAGCATTATCTTCTCCATCTTTACTCCTTCCCCTGCTAACTCTTCACCCACTTGAATATGGCTTTTGGCTTCATTGAGACGGATCTTGTTAATTTTGTCACCAACATCCTGAGTGTTCCCAAGTCTAATGGACACTGTTCAGTTCTCGTGCTTCTCATCTTCTCAGCAGCAAGTTGACATAGTTAACTATTTCTGTTTTACAATACTTTCTACATCTTAGGATTTTCTACCATCTCAAAACACTCCTTTACTAACACTTTCTTCTCTGTCCAATCTGTTTTTCCTTTGTACATTTCTTATAAAAAATTTGCATAAATGTGGTAAGTGCTTAGTTTTTAAAAGTGAAATCTTATTTTTTCTCTTGAATTTTGATTGGTTACCCCCCCCCCCCCCCGCCATCATCAACCTCATTCCCCATCCCCACTAGGTAGCTCATGTTACCTGTTTGTAACCTTCCATATTTCTCTCCATGCTTATATAAGCACATACAGGGGGAAAAAAGAGGCATGCACACAAATATTATAGACTGTGTCTGTCTTTTTTTTTTTTTTTTAAATAATTGGTCTATATTATACCCAAGTTTCTGCAAGCTGCTTTTCTCTTACTCAAAAATATCTCACGGAAATCTCTCCAGTTCATCTTCTGAATGGTTGGATTGTAGTTCATGGCATATGTTAATTTATTCAATCATTTCTTTGTAGATGGGCATTCACAATGTCCAGTTTCTTTTTTTCCCCACTATGAACAATGCTACAATAAACATCCTTGTGTATATATATCCTTATCCTTATATACTGATACTGATGGCTCTGTTTTTATGGGATAGATTCCCAAGAGAAGAGAGTGTGTGTGTGTGTGTGTGTGTGTGTCTAGGGGTGGGGTGTTATGCTTTTAAAAGCTTTATTGTAAGTGCACTTTAAAATCTTTATCAAAATTTAACATTTGTACAAAACATAACATACAAAAAGGTAAAAATCATATAGATATATAGCTTCATTAATTTTCACAATGTGAGCACATCTTTGTAACCAGCACCAGATCAAAAATAGAAAATTACCATCATCCCAGAAATTCCTCTCATGTGCCTAGTTGCTAACTCCCCCCCAAGTGAGCGTTATGGACTTCTAAGACTGTTTATTAGTTTGAACTTTATATAAATGGAATTTTTAATTTAATAAATGTCAGATTGCTTTCCTAAAAACTTAAAATATTTATTTTCACCACCAAAACATTAAGGGGTACCCTTTCTTGCACGTCTCAGACAGTAACATGTCACCGCTCCTTTTAGGTTTTGTTGCTGTTTTCATTATTACAATAATCTCTTACTACAAATTAATTTGAGCATTTCAAAATCTATTTATTGGCTGTTTGGATTTCCTTATCTGTAGATAGCCTATCCATATCCTTTATCCATTTTACAATTTTGTGTGTGTGAGAGGAAGATTCACCACTGCCAATCCTCCTCTTTTTCTGCTTGAGGAAGATTAGCCCTGAGCTAACATCTGTGCCAATCTTCCTCTACTTTGTATGTAGGATGCCGCCACAGCATGGCTGATGAGTGGAGTAGGTCCGCACCCGGGATCCGAACCTGTGAACCCCAGGCTGCCAAAGCAGAGTGTGTAGAACTTTAACCACATAGTTACTGGGCTAGTGCCCAATTTTTAAGAGCTCTTTATATATATGTTGACCCTTGTCATCTACATTACATATATTTTCCCCAAATCTATTGTTTGTATATTGCCTTTGTTTATGGTACCTTTTACCATATGACTTTAAAATTTCTAGATAGTCAAATATGTCTTGTCTTTTGTTTTACAGCTTCAGTATTTCCTTCCTTAATGAAGATCTCCCTTGCCCTTAGCCAGTCTCAAACGCTGTAGCTCTTCATGGTTTAATCTTCCACTCTCTTCTTGTTTTTCTCTACAAGGTCCCTAGTTGATGTTATCCATTCCCATTGCTTTAAATTTCCTCTATATGCTGACGATGCCCACATGTGTATCTCCAGACAAGACCTCTCCTCTGAGCTGCGGTAATGTGAGTCTCACTGCCTACCAGCTGTGAGGGGCTTGCTAGGTCCTGGGGGATACTCGGCATGAGGTCCCCACCCTCAGGGCTCACTGGAGGAAGTAGATATTGTGTTCAAGTCAAGGGATGACTGGGAGCGTTGTTGATCTAGTGCATGTTTTTACCCACTACAAGGCAAAGGCTACCGTCAAAGGAATGATTTTAGTTGTGGAATGTATGTAGAACTACTACAAATTGATTAGAAAATGTCAACTCAATAGAAAAACAGGCAAAAGAAATGAAAATGTAATTCTTGGCAAAGGAAACCTGAATGGCCAATAAACATGTTAAGACATTCAACTTCACTAGTAATCAGAGAAAATAAAATTATGATGAGATAACTATATTTTAAAAACCATCAAACTGGCAAAGCTTTAAAATCCTGACTAATCAAATGTTGAAGATCTGAGGAAAGAACTGTCCTGGGTGGTCAGAGTTTCTAATGGTGCAGCCACCTTCGAGAGCAATTTGGCAAACATCTGCTAACACTGAAGATGCACGTACCCTCTGATTTAGCAGTTCACTTCTGACTAGACCTCTCACAGTGCCTCTCAATCTTTGACGTGCATGCAAATCACCATGGGGTCTTGTTAAAACGCACTCAGGTTCTGTAGGCCTGGGGAAGGACCTGAGATTCTTAATTTCTAACAAGCTCCTAGGTGACATCATTGCTGCTGGTCCAGGGACACACTTTAAATACCAAGGCCCAAGAGAAACTCTTGAGCATATCCTCAAGGGGCATACGCGAAGATGTTCATTAGAGCACTGATGGTACTAACGATCCTCTGGAAACCACCGAGGCGTGTGGATGGCTACATTCGTGTGGGTGAATGCAAGAGTTACGGGAACTGGAGTTAGACATACCAACCTAGGTGAGTCTCTCAAACTGCTGAGTGGGGAAAAAGCAAGTTGCAAAAAGGATATGTAGAATATGATATTTAAAATTTAAAATAATACTGTATATTGTTTAGGGATATATACCTATATAGAAAAACAATACAGACTTGCATGGGAATGATGAACATGAAATTCACAGCAGTTATTACTTGGGCAAGAGAGGAGAATGGGAACAGGGAGGTCCATGGCACTTCAGTTGTCCTCTAATGCTTCAAACTGGGTGATAGGTACATCCAGTTGAATAATACAACTGTTTGTTATTTTCTATTTTTTGTATGTCTGAAATATCTCATTAAACAATCAAAACAAAATAGCCTCATTTTTTAAGATGGGGAAACGGAGGCTCAAGAACTTAACCTGCTCTGCCAAACTTCAAGCCCAGGCTGTACTCCTCCCACACTGCCATGCTGCTTTGAATTAACAGAACAAAACAAGGGTTCACCAGTCAAAGGCAAGGCTGCGTTCCCAAGGGTGGGTCTCACAAAGACCCAACAAACTGTGTCCCCAAGTGTTTGCTGAGGTACCTGACACACACTGGAAAGCACATGTTTTGACCTCTAATAACCAGATTTCAAAACAAAGTGCCTGAAATTAATGGCTTTGCTTTTGGACATGGCACAAAACCCTTTTTGTACCAGATAAAATATGACCATTAAAAGAAGCCCTTTATTCAAGAGAAATGAAAACAAACCACAACACTCAAACCCTTGAAAACAAACCCAAATGTGAGTTTTACACGCTTCAGCAGAGTTCCCCTTAGCGCCTCTCCCGGTCTTCCAGGGGCAATGAAGCAGAGCTGGGGGGTGGAACGGGGAGAGCAGAGGGAGAGTTTCTGTAAAGGTAGTCTGCTGACCTGCCGGGTGGGAAGACTTCAAAATAAAAAGATGTTGCAGGAAGCAAGTAGTCAAGGCAAATTTTCATACGCTCTCTCTGCCATCAAGCACGTTGCCTGCCTGGCCTTGGCCTGTCTGAGCCATCTTCTCTCTGCTGTCCTGCCCCTCAGTTGCTCTTTCCTGGTGGTAGAACCTGGTTGTGCCTCTGTTCAGCCCCAAATCTCTTAGAAATATGTTAGTGGCAGGGAGATGGTAGTAAAGGGCATGGGTTTTAGTGTCAGGAAAACCTGGGTTTAAAATCTTGCCTATGCCAGTACTGAGCAACTCACTAAACTTGAGACAAAGTATCCAGGCCAGTGCTGTCTAAGAGAACTTGGTACGAGGATGGAAATGTTCTGTATCTGCACTGTCCAATATGGTAGCCACTAGCCTGTGACTACTGAGCACTTGAAATGTGGTTAGCGTGATAGAGGAATTGAATTTTTCATAGTATTTAATTCTAATTAATTTAACTTAAATAGCCACATGACTAATGGCTACCCCATTGGACAGAGAAAGTCTAGAAAATGGAGAATTCTCCTCTCATGGAGGATTACGTGATAATAGATATGAAATGCTCCAATAAAAGACTCTACTATTGAACCATATCCTGCCTTGAAAGACCTTCAGACAAGAGTACCGAAACCAACGATCTCGGGCACTTACCGTACTGACTTGGCATCTCAGCGAGTCTGCCTGGGTGGGCATGCTTTAGTCAAAGAGCACTGACACGGGTGCTATTTCCAGACAGAAGAATGCAGCTCTGACTTTTTTTGTTTTTGCTGAGGAAGATCAGCCGTGAGCTAACATCTGTTACATTGGAGGAACAATCTTCCTCCACTTTATACATGGGCTGCTGCCACAGAATGCCTGACGAGTGTAGGTCTGTACCAAGGATCTGAACCCGCAAATCTGGGCTGCCGAAGCAGAGTGCGCTGAACTTAACCACTACGCCACCGGGCCGGCCCCCAGCCCTGCCTTTTTAAACATGCCTGAGGATGCAGCTGTGCAGTCTCGGTAGAGGTTTGCTTCTTCCTCTTGTTTTGCTTGTCCTCACCATGCTGATTACACAAAACAACTACATCTTCAGAAACCCATTTTTAATTAAATTCTTATGTGTCACTATTTGACATTTCCTTAATATTAAATTTCCAGTTAGAAAATGTTCCTCATTTTCTCCAATTAAACTAATCATATAATTATGTACCAACTGCTTTGAACAAGAGACAACCTAGCTGAACAGGTTAAAAATATATGCAGACATCCATTTTTAGAAACACCAGGAAGCAGGACCAACTTTGTTTCATAGTATTTATTATAGTAAAAGTTCCCCTTGTAAAACATTAGTGATTTTGGTCCATATCTTATTTTCCATTTGGCTTTAAAACATTTTACATTATTTACAAAGTAAATTGGAATTTTTATGATTGTACATAATTCTTTTGGTTTTTTCTGACCCTTGGAACATTACAGATTCAAGTAACTAAAAACTAAGGACATGGCAGACTAAATGTACTGAGAAGTACATACTGAACATATTTAATTACCACAGTAATTTAAAAGTCCTGATCTTTACTTCTCAAGATTAACATTCATGAACATGAAGTCACCCAGAAGCCTCTGGGATTTCTCTGTTATCCACGATGAGCGTGTGAACAATGCCTTCCTTCCGCTTCCCGCTGCTCACGGCCTTTATGTAACAGGCGTGCTTCCCCAGACCGAAGTGCGTTTCGGTCCCGTCATCTACGAACTCACCCTGGGCCGACAAAAGGAGGAGGAATTAGTGTGCCAGAAACATCTGTCTTTGTCTAGAACGTTAACACCATGTCAAAGGGGGAATAATAAAGTACGTATTAGCTAAATGTTAAGCTTTGCAAAATTAAACTTAGAAGTTGATATTTTGATGTTTTTACATTTCTGCTAAGAATCGAAGGTTTCTTTTTTGCCCCCCCCTACAATGTTTAAGAATCTTAAGTTTCAGAGGAAAAAACTACACACCTCATGGCTGTGTGTTTATAATACCTACTATGCAGACATACAGATTATCTTCAAAAGTAAAAGCGGTAAACACGCTAGCAAGCCTTGACTAGTCACTCATGCTACGCCAGGAGCAGCGCGCATGCGCTACCTCATTGTGACCTCACAATAACCCTGATGAGGGGCCATCATTATCCTCCTTTCAGAGACGAGGAAATTGAGGCACAGAGTGGTTAAATAACTTGCCGAAGGCCCCAGTCAGAGGGATGGAGTGTTCTTAACCGCTCTGAAGATCTGAGTCCTTGGGGTTCTAAGGTGTCTTACAATAAAATACACAGAGAACCTGAAACCCAACACTCCTAAATCTAGACCTGCTCCGGCCAGCACAGGAGCCACTAGCCACAGGCAGCAACCGGGCCCTTGAAATGTGCTGAGTCTGAAAGGAGATGCGCTGTGTAAGTATAAAATACACGCTGGATTTGGAAGACTTAGTGTGAAACAAAGAAAGCAAAATAACTCACTAAAAACTTTTATATTGATCACATGTTAAATGATAGTATTTTTGATATACTGATTTAAATCACATATATTATTAAAATAAACTTCATCTTAAAACTTTGTATTGTGGCTACCAGGAAGTTCCATCTGAAGCTCACACCTGTGGCTCATGTTTCTATTGAACGGCACTGATCTGGAGTAAAAAGATAGGGGCCAAGTAGTAGAGAGAAGGGAGGAAGAGGAGGCTTAGAGGATAAAAGTGAATTACGCCAGGCAACAAAGAAGCCACAATCAGACTTAAGATTTGTCTGTGAGCTCCCTGGCAGCCAAAGCAGAAAGAGCAAAGTCCCACAGCTGACATCTAAACCAAGAAAGCACGGGCTGTGTTGGGAGAGAAGCTCAGCCCCAGCTCTGAGAAGAACCTGGCCAGTGGCTCCTTCTGGGAGGTGTACTGAATGCCACCACAGGACCGGATGGACTGGTCCTGGAGCGCAGTGTGTGCTTTTCACTCTTTATATGGAGCCTTGAAAACAGCCTTTAGGCCATGCTTCTGCAAAAATCAACTTAGAGGGCAGGGCAAGGGTTGAGCAATACCATCCCCGTAAGTAGCTTCTTGGCAATCTGACAGATGCACAGTCTTGGTCACGATGCTTTGAGATGAAAAGACAACGGAGAAAATGAGCTGTCACTCACAGGCCGCAAGAAAAGGTGTGCATAGTACTGGGGAAGGCTGCCTGGATACGGAGCTGCCCCAAATGCCCTGCAAGCTAGTTACAATGAGGAGGGAGCTGGCTTAGAAGGAACTATTACTCAAACGCTCGTGGGTTCCCGTCCACTACCGCGGAACAAAGACACTGTGAGTGAATATTATTTTCAACTTCTTACTCACTTACAACCACACTTTTAATACCATGAAACAACATTCTCTTTACATTTGCACTGGAGAATTCCTTGAAGGGGGGAGGGACCATGATTCAAAATTGCTGATTCTCCATCTAGAGAATTCCAAGGTAGAAAAGAAAGGACAGGAAGGAACGCCAGCTGTGGCATTGGGCACACAGTAGGTACCCAACCCACGTTAATGGAAAATGAAACTGTCCTAAAAGGGTCCAGAAAATATCGCCGAGCTCCCGAACGTCTCCGCACAGAAGTCTCCATCAGTAGGTCTAACCCAGAGAGTGGCTCAAGCTCCGAAGATCAATTCTGAGTGAGCCCAGGTTAAATCTCCCTTCGAGAATTAACACCCGGATTAAGAAAAACAAAAGCATTCATTTTTGTAACTCTGGAGTCTGGCTTCGGCTTCCTGAGAAGCAGACAGCTAGAGGGCCCAGCAGGTTCTAGGTAGTTTCTCTGCCCTTCCCTCCGGGCGCCTCTCCTCACCTCCCTACCTGTAACAGACTAAGGGGATAACGGCAGCAACCACAATGTGCAGCTAGCTGAAGTGTGACCAAGAGGAGCTCTCCAACCCAGCCCTGGCGTTCACGTCTGAAGCCAGCGTGAAAGGCGGGGGCCTGCGAGAGTGCCCCCTGCTCGCCACAGATCACATGGGGATTTCCACCCAGTGATTTCAGCTCCTGGTCCCACACTCCCTGCTTCCCACGACGGTCTCTTCTGCTCCCACTTTCTCCCCATGCCGTGCACACCACTGTGATTCTCGCTTGAAAGTCACGCCTATATTCATCCCACCCACAATCATGACAGTGCAAGCAGCTGAGAGCAAAAGCAGAATGTCCTGGGGTCGAGATGGGGATTGCAGCGCGCTCGGCCTCCATGAGTGGGGCAGCCTGTTTCTCCCGCATCTTGACTGCCAGTCTACCAGTTCCACCTGTCTCTGGGGTTTCTGATGGTGACTCTTCCTGTCTGCTGTGTGTCATCTCACATTGTGTGCATCACTTCTTTTTCAGAAACTTTGCTTTTAGAAAATTACCACCTGTGTTGAGTGTGTGGCGTGGAGCCTTCTGAGTCTCAGTGTGACCTGGGGCCCAGCAGCTTTGGCATCACCTGGGGAAATGTCACACTTAGCATTTTAACAAGATCCCAGGTGATTTCTGTGCATGCAAGTTTGAGAAGCAGTGGTATAAACATGGATAAACACAGCATGCCCACTGTTGGGGGAGGAATTTTTTCACACGGGAATCTAGGCTACAGCCCGGTCCAGGAGAGGAAGGGCGGAGGGGCAGGTGTACCAGCTCAAAGCCTCAGTCGTCTCCACGCTCTCACTGCCCCAGGCACCGTCTGGGGAGGGTCTTCAGAATTTGGTATCCGGAGTACTTAATCTCTTTTTTGTTTTCAACCAAGAGGACCTTTTTTAATTATAAAATCTCCATAATTAGGAAACACAGCAACATTTCAATGGTAACTTATACACATGGTGCTAAGAGTAATCAAAAAGTCAACTTACTGCTGTCTCCATTTTTTTACCGTTGCACCATACATCCATAGTGTCTTTTTCTGTAAAAGTAACAAATTTAAAAAAATTATAATCTACGATTTAAAGATAAAGTTAACTCTTGATATTTATTATTTTAAAAAAGTTTGATACACTAGATTTCTAAAACTCCATTAATATCTAAAACTCAATACTTTTCATGGCTTTGAAATTCTTCTAAATTTGAAGGAAGTGTCGGTTCTTTGTTCGAAGCCTTGTTAAACAAAATAAACAGTGAAGCGCAGTCTCTGACGGAGGATGCACACCCATGAAGGCGAGGAGGGACCTTTCCACGCTGTCCGTGATCAGATGACGCCCCCGCCTCCCCAGGTGACGGCACAGGGAGACCACCAAAAAAGGCTGCCGTGGGTTCAAAGGAGATCGCATGATAATAGCTATTCATTTCACTGTCTCTATTTATTTTCCCCAAATGGTTTCACTTTGGGGGAAAATTATTGGATCACAAGGAAAAATGTACTGTGGACTCAGCTGTGTGAGTAGAGTGCTGACGCCACAGAGCACAGTGCTGCCACGAAACATGTGGGCATTGGTTAAGCTGCCACAGCTCACTTCAGGGAAGTGTGTATTTGTGTGTGTGTGCACAAAAGCAAGTGCATTTTGGGGGGAGGATCCCCAGACTGGCTTGTGAATGTTAATGTCCCGGGGAATGGAGGGGAGAAGTCTGCACTTCAAGCAGCCAGAGGATGAGCTTTGGGTGTTACTATTAAGACGGGAGAGAAGTGTGACCTGTGTGTGTGACCTGTGTGTGCATGAGGAGCCCAGAGGTCAAAAACCCACCTGGGAGTTTAACCACTGGCCCTGTGTTCGAGTGGTTAAGTTCACGTGCTCCGCTTCGGCAGCCCAGGGTTTGGGTGGTTCAAATCCTGGGCGCGAGCCTCGCACCACTCATCAAGCCATGCTGGGGCAGTGTCCCACACGCCACAACTAGAAGGACCCACAACTAAATATACAACTATGTACCGGGTGGGCTTTGGACAGAAGAAGGAAAAATAAAAATGAAAAGATAAAATAAAATCATTAAAAAAAAGCCCCCCGGGAGTCCAGGTTGGGGCATCAGTCAGGGGCTTGACTCCGACAGGCCGTCTACTCCAGGAACACGGTCTAAAGTGGATTCTCTTCTCCCCACAACTCGAGATGGGAGCCTCACTCAGAGAATGCAGAAAGGCCTTTGAGCTGCGCTAGAGGGAGACAGAGAAACGTAGAGGGGCCCAGGGGACACAGGCAGGGTCACCCCAACGGCAGCCTGAGTGGGAAGCGTCCACAGGCACAGCTGCAGGGAAACCCAGCATGTCCCAACACATGAGCAGAGCACACAGGCCTAAAGCGAACCACGAGGGTGGTGAAAATTGGAATTTTATTTAATGTGCCTACTAGACCTGTGCACATCCTCAGATTTTCTACAATAGCTATTACTAACATGCCTCTGAAGAACACCACTAATCCAGAAGCCATAAAAGTAATATGGAATGAATCTGACTACATAAAAGTAAAAAAGACTTCTGCATGATTTAAAAAACCAGGCACACATATAAGCAAAGTCATACAATAAATGACAAACTGGGAAAACATATCTGAGACTCACAGCACAGACTAAGGGCTAATCTTGGTAATGTAAGGGCTCCTAGCAACCAAGGAGAAAAGACCAAGAACCCAAAAGAAAATGAGTCAAAGGACACGAACAGGCATTCTCAGGAGAGAAACACGCAGAGGAAAAGGCGCTCTCCCTCGCTCGGTGTTGAAAAAGGCAAATAGAAACAACCCTGAAATACCATGTTTCACCTAGTAGAATATCAAAAATCCCAAACTCTGACAACAGGCTCTGTTGGAGAAGCTGTGGACACGCAGGTAGCGAGAGTACAAAACTGTAAAAGCCCCATGGGTGGGGGGAAAACCTACTACGATGATAACTGCAAGGCTTCCCCTTTTCCAACTTATGGGAATTTATCCTAACGCGACACGCGCACTGTATTCCGAGAGGCGTGCGAACAAAGCTACGCAGGGAGCACTGCTTATGCTGACAACAGAGGAAAGAAAGCCCAAGGGCCCATCATTCGGGAATGAGTTAAATAAACTATTTTATTTACTTTTGAAATTTACTCTGCAGCTATAAAAAAGATGAGAAAGTTCTTTATGTACTGATATAAAAGGATCTTCAGAATATACTACAGAGTCACAAGCAGGATGCTTTTATGTAACAAGGAAGTAATAAAATATTTGTATTTGCTTGAGTCTGAATAAAGACACACTAGAAAGACTCACTATTAAAAATGGCTATCTCTCAGTTCAAATCCTGGGTGTGGACACGGCACTGCTCATCAGGCCACGCTGAGGCGGCGTCCCACATGCCACAAGTAGGAGGACCCACAACTAAAAATACACAACTATGTACCGGGGGGCTTTGAGAGAAAAAGGAAAAATAAAATCTTAAAAAAAAATGGCTATCTTTATGGGGAAACAGGGTGGATGGGAGCAGGAGTGGAAGCGAGATTTCTCAATGTGTCTTTCTGTATCATCTTGATTTCCGAATCACGTGAGTATATCACCTGTTCAGAAAGATACGTTGATAAAAGAACCCATCTGCCTGACGAAGTATGAGCTCATCACGGCCCAGCAGTGGATCCCATGAACCGCAGCGGGTCCTGGCACATGTTCACGTGGGAGCCTCTCCTCCGCCTGCCTGCAGACTCCCTCAGCCCACATGACCAATGGCGGGGGAGCCTACAGACGAGTCCCGAGCAGGTATGTTCTGTAAATGCTTGCACAGAAGGGCACAGTTTCAGAACAGAAAGACAACTTCCTCCCAATGTGAAGCTTCATCATAACAGCACTTCCCTCTTGCTGTCTTTCTTTTCCTCCCATGATGTTCAGTAGTGTGTTGACTACCAGACCGAACAATGCTAACCCATGCTATCTTTGGTCCCCTTGTGTGCCTCATATCCTTCGGGTGGTGAAAAAGAAGTACGTGATCTTTGAGGTCGGAGAGCCCTGGGTTCAGACCCCGGCTTCACGATTTACCAGCAGTCTCCTTGGTCAGGGCAGCACCACCCTGAGCCTCCATTAGCCTCAGTCTCCTCATGGGTAAAAGAAGACGACACCACTTTTCTTGCAGGCTGTTAGAAGGATTAGAAATAAAGTGCCTAGCGTAGTATCTGGCACAGAATATGGCCTCAGTAAATCATACTGTTTTTGTTATTAAGAGCTTTTTCTGGCCTTGTTCTAACTTTTCAATATAAAATTTAGAAAATTATATAATATTGTTATTTGAAATCTGTCATATAATATGTAGGTCACTTTCACCCTAAGACCCTAGATAAGTCCTTTCTTTGCCTGTAACAATAACCACAAATAATACTGTGAAAGAACTGACTGTGTGAGAAACACTGCTAAGTGTTTACCTGTACTAACTCTGTTAAAGCACATCCACCCGGCTCCGTGAGGGACACACTATCACTATCCCCACTTTACAGCCGAGGAGACCAGGGCTCGGAGGTTAAGGAATGTGCCCGTCACACAGCTCTGATGCTGGACCTGCTTTCTTCATCACTCATCTGCAAAACACAGGCCTTAGGCAGAAGAGTCTGGGGTTTGGTGGATCTTGGAAGCAGAAGTTCAAGCAACATGAATACTCTAGGTAATTCTGCCCTCACCTCAGTCAATGACACTGGCCTTGTCCCTTTATCAAGGTCCCTTTCAGACAAGCAGCAAAAGGGACAAATTTGGGCTGACCTTCATCTCCCTTTCAGGCTCATGAGGGGCTGCAAATGGACAGAGCAGAGTGAAGGCAGATGGGGGAAGCAGGAGAAGAGGAGTTGTAAAGGACTAAGAGAAGTCACAGTGGATAGGCAGCTTCCCGGGCAGTTAGAGAAAACTAGCTATAAGCTAGGCATGGCCTACGTAGTCTCTGTCATTTCACCTATGGAAATCCATATCAATTGTATTACAATGTTGGTGAAGTAGCTGATTAAGTGCCTAAAAGTATTTCAAAGGCTTGGCTTCATCATATGAAACCCAATATGTTACAATGTGTTGAGAGTCCTGCTCATGGCCAAGTGGGTAAGTTCGCACGCTCCACTGCAGCAGCCCAGGGGTTCACCAGTTTGGATCCTGGGCGCGGACATGGCACCGCTCGTCAGGCCATGCTGAGGTGGCATCCCACATGCCACGGCTAGCAGGACCCACAGCTAAAATATACACAACTGTGTACCGGGGGCCTTGGGGAGAAGAAGAACAAACAAACAAAAAAGATTGTTAACAGATGTGAGCTCAGGTACCCATTTAAAAAAAAAAAAAAGTGTTGACACTAATTCTAATCCCTTCAAAACGAAAACTTCCATTCGTAAGCAAAGATGGAATGTTCTCCAAATTTATTGTAGATTGAGCCACTACAACTCTAAACACATCATTATGAAAGATAAAGACGAACCGCCAAAAGCTTCCAGAAAGAAAAAAAAAGAGATTCAGACTGGCACAAAACTTCTCATTCAAAACAATGGCGAACACAGGATACTGAAACAAGGCTTTAAAAAATTCGGAGAAAAAATTATTTTGAAGCTAAAACTCTATAATCAGCAGAAATACCAATTTTGCATGAGGGCCAAGTAATGTTTATCTCCTAGGCACCTTTTATTAGGAAATTACTTAAGGATATTTACCAGTAAACAAAAGTGAGCGGGGAGTTGCGGGGTTCCATAACTGAGGAACTAAACCAGGAGCTCCACGACACCAGGGCGCTGGCCGCCACGCAGCGGCTGGAAGGCAACCCATCTAGTTTCAAACAGGAAGTCAACAGACACCCGAGAACATCGTCTTTAAGAATGAAAAGAATTCCAAGCAATAGATAACATGAGTAAAAATGCTAACAGACATTGGAATATGAGCAAAGATACACATCCCCTTCCAATAAGAAAACACAAAGGCAATCAGGAAAGCCTAGAAAAACAAAAAGACTGTACAGAAAAATCATGGTCCGACTATGCAGCAGACTAAAATGAGGTATAATTTCGAGCGACTGGTAGATTATAAAACAGAAAACCCATTTGACCATGACTGAAAACAACTTCCTTTGAGTGGCACGGGGGGTGTGACAACGTAGAGAAAGAATGTAACCACAGCCCACCCTAAAAATGCTTATATAATCATAATAATATAAATGCTCTTTACTGGCTTTTAATTTTAGCATCAATCTGTAGAAAAAACAAACAAGACTTAATCATGGCTGCAGAACAGAATGCAAATATTAACGACTTTGTGATGTAAAACCAAAAGCAGAGGAGACGGAGGTCCAGGCAGGGAAACGCGCACTGCTTACAGCCTCGTCTGACACGACGGGCATGAGGTAAATCTACAAGCTGATGACGAAGATGCTGGTAGTGGCAGCAGGGGCAAGATTCTTTACTGTCCCCTAACTCCCTCCATTAAAACAGACAGGGCGGGACCGGCCCTGGGGCGCAGTGGTTGGGTGCGCACGTTCCACTTCGGGTGGCCCGGGGTTCGCCACCCGGGTGCGGACATGGCACCGCTTGGCATGCCATGCTGTGGTGGGCGTCCCACGTATAAAGTAGAGGAAGACGGGCATGGATGTTAGCTCAGGGCCAGTCTTCCTCAGCAAAAAGAGGAGGATTGGCAGCACTTAGCTCAGGGCTAATCTTCCTCAAAAAGAAAACCAAAAAAACAAAAAAATAGACAGGGTAACATAACCAAACCAAAAGCCCATGGCCAGTATCCACAACACCAACAGGTGGGGGAACCATGGACAACCACATGACCTGCAGTGGTAGGATGGGCACCTGTGCAGAAGAAAGCAGGAGGGGCAACAGGGCCTGTGATGGACCTAAGAGTCCCCCAAACGCTGTCCCAGTCCTACCTGGAAAGTTGGGGGGGGGCCAGTTTGTGAAGAGCAACTGAAACGGAAGGGGTTTTACACACTCTAACGGTGGCTGGAGTACAGGAGGAGCATGCAGAAGTCTGGAGCAGTCTGGCCCAATGACCCCACAAAACTAACCAGCCAAAGCTACGTCCAGTACAAAACGCCACGCCAAGAAGAAACTTCTGGGAAGAGAATCCACATTGAGCAGCTCAGGGACACTAGAGCAAAAGAAGGAGAAGACCTAAGGAAAAATGGGGAAGGGAATATGGCATGCATTTGGGAAGTACGCCCTTGATTTTTAACATTATCCAAAAACAATGGAAAGGGGAATTCTAGAGCCTGACGTTTATGAAGTTGTCCACAACCACACTCTCTTCTACAAATTCAGGAAGACTAAGTTCATATAAAAATGAGCAAAGAAAGGTATTGAGCTCTAGCTCCATAAAAAGTTATAAGGAAAAAGAACAGACATCATTACAGATAATAAAAGCATCAGAAAGACATGCCTACAAAAAAGACAAAACTATAAAATACTGTTTCAAAATGAGCTAAAAGAAATTTAGAAAACCATACAAGATATGTAATAACATAAATAAGAATTAGAAAAACTCTGAGAAATGAAATAATAAGAACTCAGTAAAAAATTATAAGTAAAAATAAAAATAACTTCAGAAATGAAGACTAAACTAAAAGGAACACATAGCAAATAAACACAATAAACACTGCCTTAACAGAAATAGAAGATGAAGAGGAGGACTCTTTTTTCTAGTAAGGAAGACTGGCCCTGAGCTAACATCTGTTGCCAGTCTTCCTCTTTTTGCTTGAGGAAGGTGGTTCCTGAGCTAACGTCTGTGGCAATCTTCTTCCTCTGTTTTCTATGTGGACGCCACCACAGGGTGGCTTGCTGAGAGGTGTGTAGGTCCGTCCCTGGGATCCAAACCCACAAACCCTGGGCTGTGGAAACGGAGCATGTGAACTTAACCACTACACCACCCAGCCAGCCCTAGAGGAGTAAATTTTTAAAAATCAAAAAGAAGGTGACAAGACAAACCACAGATTGAGAGAAAACATTTATAAAACACTTATCTGATAAAGAATTTGTATTTAAAATATACAAAGAGCTCTTAAAACTCAACAATAAGAAAACAAACAACTCAATTAAAAAGAGGGCAAAAGATCTGCACAAAAAGGTCACCAAAGAAGATACACAGACGGCAAATAAGCAATTGAAAAGGTGCTCAACACCACACATCATTAGGAAACTGCAAATTAAAATGAGGCATCGGGGCTGGCCCCGTGGCCGAGTGGTGAAGTTCACGCCCTCCACTGCAGGTGGCCCAGTGTTTCGTTGGTTCGAATCCTGGGCGCAGACATGGCACTGCTCACCAAGCCATGCTGAGGCAGCATCCCACATGTGACAACTAAAAAAGGACCCACAACAAAGAATATACAACTATGTACTGGGGGGCTTTGGGGAGAAAAAGGAAAAAAATAAAATCTTTAAAAAAAAATGAGGTATCATTATACACTTATTGGAATGGCTAAAATCTAAAACACTGACAACACTACTGGCAAGGATGCTGAGCAAGAGGAACTCACATTCATTGCTGGTGGGAATGCAAAATGGTACAGCCACTTTGGAAGACAGATTGATGGTTTCTTCCAAAACTAAACATACTCTTACCATATGATCCAGCAATCAAGCTCCTAGTTAATTACCCAACTGATGTGAAAATTTATGTCCACATAAAAACCTGCACACAAATGTTTATAGCAGCTTTATTCATAATTGCCAAAAACTGGAAGCAACCAAGACGTCCTTCAGTAGGTGAACAGATAAACAAACTGTGGTATATCCGCACAATGTAATACTATTCAGCAAGAAGAAGAAATGAGCGTTCAAGTCATGAAGAGACATAGAAGAATCTTAAACACACATTGCTAAGTAACAAAAGCTAGTCTGAAAAAGCTACATACTGTATGATTCCAACTATGTGACATTCTGGAAAAGGCAAAACTATAGAGACAATAGAAAGATCAGTGGTTGCAGGGGCTGGGGGAGGCGGGGGGGAGGGAAGGATGAATAGGTAAGAGCATGGGATTTTTAGGACAGTGAAAGAATTCTGTAGGATACTGTAATGGTGGATACAGGACATTTTACATTTGGCAAAACCCACAGAACTGCACAAGGCAAGAGTGAACTCTAATGTAACCTATGAGCTTTAGTTAATAACACGTCAATATTGGTTTGCCAATTTGTCACCAATGTACCACACCAATGCAAGATGTTAATAATGGGGAAAACTGAGGGGGGCGGGTAGAGGAAGTATGCGGAAACTCTGAGATATTCTAGTAAAACGAGGCAAAGACAAAGCACTTCCAAAGGAAAGAAGATCAGATTGTCATCAGACTTTTTGACAGTAACACTTTATGCCAGAAGAAAGTGGAGTAATATATCTAAGATACTTAAGGAAAGGAAATGTGAGCCAAGAATATTAAGTATAAAGTACACAGAAAAATGTCATCAGCATGCAAGAACTCAAGTAACATCGTTAGTAGTCCTAAGGAATGCACTAGAGAACAAGTGTCAGACAAGCAAATGATCAGAGACAGGAGCAATACGATAACTTCAAAGCAAGAGATAAATATTTACTTATAGGACTGAGAGTGGGTTGGAAGGGAAAGGGCACAGTGTATAATGGCCGTATGCTCTGACAATGTAGATACAGTACAATTGGAAAAGGATATGCAAGAAAATGCTTTAAATTTTTTTGGTAATAGTATTAACGATGGTAGTACTTGTGTTGTTAACTGAGACTACTATGCATGTAAGGCGGCACAAAGCAAAGGAGTAATTATATCATATTTTAATTGCATCATCCTCTGTGTCCTTGAGAAGCAGGATTCTCAGTGTGGAAGAAAGAACGTACAGATGTTAGCCAAGGTTAAGTAAAAACCTAGTATTCCCGGGGCTGGCCCGGTGGCACAGCAGTTAAGTGTGCACGTTTAGCTTCGGCGGCCCAGGGGTCCCCAGTTCGGATCCCCAGTGCAGACATGGCACCACTTGGCATGCCATGCTGTGGTAGGCGTCCCACATATAAAGTAGAGGAAGATGGGCACGGATGTTAGCTCAGGGCCAGTCTTCCTCAGCAAAAGGAGGAGGATTGGCAGCAGATGTTAATCTTCCTCAAAAAATAAAATAAAATAAATAAAAAATTTAAAAACCTAGTATTCCTGAATTTGAATTACAAGGATCAGTACAAACTCATAACCTATTTTATCTCTAAAAAAGTCTCTCCCTCCTCCCTCCATCTACCTATCTATCTAATCTATCTGTCTATGCATGTATATAATTTCCTTGCTCCATCCACCGAATACCTAAAAATACTGAATAAGCATTCTGAACGTATGCTCACATGATGCTCTTGAAATACCATTTTTCTCTAACAGAAACTAGGGCTTCTTGGAGAAATGGGTGATTCCAGGTCTGGGTAGAAAATGTTCAAAATGAGCCTAGAACATCTTGTCATAACAGCCAGTCTACCAAGGATGTGTCAGAAGGGCTCAGTGGCCAATCGAAAGAGCACTCCATTGGCCAAAAATGGGACAATCTGAGCATCAATAAGGATAATAACTCAAGAAGTACTGAAACACATCAAATTGTTTAAATCCATGAGTTAAAAAACAAAAACCAAACCTAAATGATCACCTTTAGGGGAGAAGGAGCCAGTTCAATATCCTGAAAATTGGTAAATAAAGGGAAAATAAGAAGATCTCCTGCATTTCTTATGCAAATTATACCTCTGTGTAACCAAATAGTAGAGGACAGGAAGTTTCTCATTATAGAAGTATTCCAGCTAATGAGCAAGGAATGAGAGAAGCAGAGTATCAGCACTGGGCGACTGCTAATGAGTTAATGGATGAGGCACTAGGTATTGATGGTTGTCGACATCCTTGGCAAATAAACACCATGTGCCTCTTGATATAACAAACAATAAAGTGGTCTTGCCAGAAAAAAATAATCACACCTAAACTTGACCAATTCTTCAGAGTCAACTACCAAGTTACAGGAAATATTAAAGACAGAAGCACATCACAGGAAAGCCATCAACAAAATCCAGACCACAGCAAACTCTTCAAGACAAACTGACCCAGTTTCGTCAATAAATAAGCTATACAGGAGTTTCTGGTTTCATTTTTCAACTATGTGTATTTATTACTTGATAAACATTTTCATTGTTACAAGTTTTTTTTTTTGAGGTATTTGCTAGCATTTGACTAGACTGCAGACTCTTTGAGGTATGAACAAGGTCTCTTCATCTCTGCACCCTCAGTGCTTGCTACACTAACTGCCTTAGAAGGTGTCAATATTATCTAAATAAATCAGTCAATGAATTAACAAGATGATCTAAACAGTCTTAACTTAGTGATAAGAAAGGGGTAACCAGAAGAGAGATAAGGTAGTAACTGGCAAATATTTGTCTCCCAAGTTTCGTGGGCCTGATAGAAACTGAGAACACACATCGCAATCTGTGACAACAGAACTTAGTTTAAACATCAGCAGCTTATTACTTTTTATTTTTTAATCTACTTTATCTGGACTTTGACGATTTTGATCTTGCTGCAGTCCTAAACCTATTGCCACCTAGAGAAAAGTTCTTACTGATGAATCTTAAATTTCCAACTGCCTTTAGATATGCTTTTAAATAGAAACATCAAATAATAACAAATGTCCACATCAATCTTTTTTAATCCAAGTTTAAATAATCCTCAAATCCATCACTATATGGTTCTCATATATTTTATATATAAATCAGTCAATTAAATGAACATTCCATCCACACAGGACACATGAGAAATACAGTGCAGCTGGGCAGTCCTTGAGGGTATTAGGCTAAGTGAAATAAGTCAGAGGGAGAAAGTCAAATACTGTATGATCTCACCATAAATAGCAGATAAAAACAACAACAAACAAACACACAGATGCAGAGATTAGATTGGTGGTTACCAGAGGGGAAGCGGAGACGGAGAAGGGTGAAGCGGTTATTAGGCACACGTGTGTGGTGATGGATGGTAATTAGTCCTTGGATGGTGAACATGACGTAATCTACACAGAAATCCAAATATAATGATGTACACCTGAAATTTATATAGTGTTATAAACCAATGTTTACCTCAATTAAAAAAATTTGTAATTCCACAACTCAAAAAGAAAAAAAAAAGAAATACTCTTGCACTTATTCTCTCCTATTCACAGCTCCCACAAAAGGTCGGGACAGTTAGAGGAACTAATGAAACAGCCATCATAAAGAACCGATAAATGCTGCAGAACAGCACTCACTCACCCAAGACGACTCTAAAGTCCTCCCCGTCCACATGTAACACCCAAGTGTTGGTGGTTTTTGATCTGTTCTCCATATACTTCTTGAGACTTTTCCCATTAATTTCCAGAGTATATTCATAAGCAAAGCCACTGACGGCATCTATATTTATGGTTGCTTTTGTCTTCGCTGCTCCAACGCAGAAGGTTTCTTTGCCCACTAATTTGAACATCCATTCTTTTCTTATCTCTTCCTAAGTAATAAAATACAAAAGTTGAAAACACACAAATGCAAGAAAATTTAATACTTAATTTTAGAAATAATGTAATTCAAGGGAGCAAATAGCCATGCTACTTAGATGTAATTTTATTAACTCATGATGGAAAGATTAGAAAATAAAGGCATTTTAAGTTCAAACATTAGAGGTTATAGTTTATGAGTTTTATAACCATTATTAGTTTGCTTTGTACAGCAAAATGATGCAGGCCCAAATAGAGAGAGAACCACTGTAAGAGAAAAGCCTTGAATTCACAAATGAAGAATCCACATTAACAAAGCCACGCTTTACGAAGTAACATATTTTTTCCTACCTTCCCATCTACATATACCACTCGTTTGCCTGACGTGGTCCCGTGTTCAAATTCGATCTTATGAACTCCGTCACTTAAAGCAACATCCCAAACGGCGACGAGATCTGTCATTTTTTCCAGGCTATAAGGAGGGCTAAGGGAATAAAATAAAGCAATTACAATCGGCCAAAACCAGTGATAGAATAACCACGTAATCCTCGCAAGATGAAACATCAGGTTTCTAGAACCCCTGGAATTACAAAATATTAAAGTGATATTGTCTAAGAAATCCTCCTCACAGTTCAGGGAACTATCTTCTGCCTCTCATGCACTCTCCCTTTAAGATGAAACTGCTATCTATGGGTTTATAGTCGGATCATCCCAAAGTCACCTTAATATTAATAGGATTAGGAATCTATCAGGTTATCCAGCACAGTATTCTAAGTTAGGCTACAGAATAATGCTTGGAAAGGTCAGTAAAAAGTCTGTACTTCTCCCTCCTTCCACTTACAAAGCGCAGTATTTAATTTTGGTTTTTCTTTTTCAGATGCAATCACGCCAAAACAAGAACTCTCCAAACCTTTCATACTTAAAACAGCAACTAGAGATTCATTTTAAGAAAAAGGTTCTAATTTATTACACAAAGACTGAGAAAAAGAGAAGTCACGGAAGACGTGTCCTATAATAGAGATAAAAATGCTATGGAAAATAGTAATTATTATCATTATTATAGGAAATCTTATTAAAAAATAAACGATTCTGTTTGTCAGAAGTTTCTGGCACAACTTAAATACATATTTTTGATGTTAGTATTTTTTTTTTTAAGATTGGCACCTGAGCTAACATCTGTTGCCAATCTTCTTTTTTTTTTCTGCTTTTTCTCTCCAAAGCCCCCCAGTACATAGTTGTGTATTTTCAGTTGTGGGTCCTTCTAGTTGCGGCATGTGGGATGCTGCCTCAGCATGGCCTGACGAGCGGTGCCATGTCCGTGCCCAGGATCCAAACCAGCAAAACCCTGGGCCACCGAAGCAGAGCACGTGAACTTAACCACTGGGCCATGGGGCTGACCCCTGATGTTAGTATTCTTAAATAAAATATATAACATATGCGTCCTATGTGAATAATACATATTATAAATAATGCATGTATAATATGTAATTAACATTTTGAGAGATGTAACATTAGAGCAATAAAGATCATAGCTAACAGCTATTAAGTGCTTACTGTGTGTCAGTCACTGTTCTAAGAGTTTTACACATATTAAATCATAGAATCCTCACATGAGATGGGTGCTATTATTATCCCTATTTTATAGATGAGGAAACAGGCACAGAGCGGCCAAGGGCTTGTCTAAGGTCACAGTGACAGAAAGTGGCAGATGGGAGTTAAACCCAGGACTGTGGTGCCAGATTCTGTTCTCTCAACTATGCCCGACTCTTCATTCACCCTGATCTCCTGTGTATCCTCTAAATCAGAGACGAGACATGGATTTATACCACTCTGAAGTGATTTCCAAGAACTCTGTGCTGAGAGGGATTTGGAGATCTCACAACCGGACCCCGTGGGAAAAGATGCCACATGAGTGGCAGCCACCGCCATGCCAGGTGTTTCCTACACTTGTTCTAAATACAGAAAAGCAAAACCATGCATTCTGCAATCTTACAAAACGTGTCCTTAAAAAAGCAGCCTAGATAAATAACTCTTTTGAATGATTAAAACAATCTTGAAAGTTCCAAAAGCTAGTTTTATTGTAATGTAAGACATTTACCTTTCGTCATCTTCAAAGATAGGACTGTCATCTCCAGATGCCATGGTTGGCAAAACAGTCTTTAATCCAATTAGCAGCCAGGAAAGAAAAAAGCAGAATTGCAGCGAAGAAAGCATGAGAGCGACAAAGATGATATCTGCAAAGGGTTGTTATAACTTTGCAATCCATTTCTTAAATTGCATGCAGTTTCTGATGAAACAACTTTTACATACAATAGAATTGCAATCTCTAATTTGCAGGGAAAGAAGTCATGCAAATCGACCAAAATTTTTCCCTAGTATGGATTTATAATTTCCTAAAACTAGAAAATAAACTCCAGTTTACTTCAAGTATTATACCACATCAGAGTTGCAAGAGACCTAGAGGTCCTCTGGGTCCCACGCTTCTCAAATTGAGGCACAAGAAGCCCCAAGGGGTATGAGGCAGTGGGTCAGGGAATACATAAAACTCCAAGATAAACAGAATGCATATTCTGGAAGCACCAACATTTCAGGGTGGTAACATTTAAAATGCAATCTTCATATTAAATTTCAGAAAGCTATATTAGGGTGGAATATATAATTTTAAAAATTTATTTTTTAGATAACTTCAAAGAAATGTTGAGTTTCCAGGAAGCAGCCAGGGACAAGCTAGTTAGCTTTCTAAGAGTAAACAATTTACCCACCTACACAAGCCCACTTAATTTACTAGTGCCAGTAAGGAATCCCCAAAAGTAATGTGGTTTGCTCAGGTCACTAGCAGGGCCCAAGCCAGAACTAGAGCTCAGGACTCCTGCTCAATTAACTAAACAGCGAGTGGGCTGTAGTGCTAATTAAGTTCTACTGAAATCAGAAGCACACAGGTACTAACATGCATAGGAAACTCTCCACATTTGAAGACTTGGGATTAACAGGTATACCCCTGCCAAAGCTGTTGGAAAACAGGCTCAGCCATTTTTTGCTCCCAAGATCTACTCTAGCCTTTTCCCTATAGATGCCCAAGAGTGCTCTCTCCTTGTTAAAAACGAGAGATTACCAACCTTCTTTGGCTGGAAACAGCCAGAAGCCACAAATTATTTTTAAAAAGATGTTAAAGAAGAGATTAGCAGCCAGAAAAGCAACCCAATAGGCAAAGAAAAGTTAAGAATTTTAGAATAAAAACTAGGTAAAGATTCAAAACACTTTGTACCTAAAATAAATCCCTCGTTTTTTTTATCAGCACCTTACAAATGTGTGGATTTTTCTAGTCTTAAGAAGCCCTAAGATACCTTCTGTGAAGGTGGAGGGTATCCTGCAACTATGAAAGCAAAGAGAAAACACAGCAATAGAGTAAGCCAAACAGCATAAGAGAAAGGCGTCCTTTGTAAGTCAGAGTGGACCTAGGGATATCATTCAAGTTTTGTTCTACAACTTTTATTCTAGAAAGTTCAGTAATGCAGCATTCAAACTTGAAACGACTGCCCAGTTTTTCATTACAAGGAACTTCAAACATTACTAAATCACACTGAGATAAGGCACGGTAGCATCTTAATTATATTAACTTTTCACAAGGAAGTATAGAAGACAACACAACAGATTAGAAGGGAGTTGGAAATCAAGATCACATTTATTTTTTAAACATTTTCTCTAAACTATCAACATTCATTGGTACATTCAACACTTATTTATGGAGTATTCTGTTTAAGGTGTTGAAAAAGTTTTGGAAATAGACAGTGGTGAATGGTTGCACAACACTGTGATGTACTTAATGCCAATGAGTTGTACACTTAATGGTTAAAATGGCACTTTCTATGTTATATATGTTTTAGCATAACTTTAAAAAATTAATACTGTAATATACAAAAAAACACTGAATTGTAGATGCTTCAAATAGGTGAACTGTATGTATGTGAATTATACCTCAACAAAGTTGTTATAAAAAAAAAAAGAGACCCCGTGGCTCTGCTGGTTGTGTTTCCTGGAATGTACCTGTAACTAAGAGATGATCGCAACTGTCCTTGTTCCTGATTTCTACTTCACTGATGTGAATGAGAAATGTGTGTCACACACAGATCTCTAAGTTACCAACTGGACTTAATAACCACATGCCATATTCCAACTTCGTCCAGTACGCTAAGAGTTATCAGTCACTTCTGTGCCAGGCGCTCAGCTGGGCACGAAGCTCAGAGGAAGGGACTCTGGAGAGACCCAAAGATGACTACCGCACAGCCATGGGGGTGTCTTGTAAAGAGGAGCAGTAAAGGACAGAGGGGGCCGCAGAACAAGGATCCTAGCCCTGCCGAATGGGTGGGAAGCCCAGGGAAAGCTTTGGTTTAAAACTTGGGAGAAAGGAATTAATCCGCTGTCATTTTTAAACTCTTATACACACACTTAATGTTCAGGATCATGTGATCAAACTGGAAAATGATAAATACAAAGAAAAATTCTCTTTCTTTTAGCGCAAAGTTTTAAAATGTAAATGAAAAGGATGGAAAACAAATTCCATTTATTTTGATTGTCGGGGACGATGTTGCTCATTTGAAATTTCTTAGCTGGCTTCAAAGAGAGCTTTTTGAGTATCTAGTGATGTACCCATCACCGTCATCTTTTAAAATCCTTTCCCTAGCAACCCAACACCCATGTTTCAGAGTATGGCTTTAAATATTCACACGTTTCCACTGTTCATCTAACCCCAGCTTGAATTGTCCCTTAACTTAGGTTTAACTGTACTGGGGACCGCACTGGTTTGTCCAAGTTGAACACAATTCGTTTTTAAAATTACTAAAGTGCTGATAGTTCCCTTTTCAGCAAAAGCTCTAGGCAAGGCCGGCCACAAGGCAGGCCGCCCTTCAACAAGCAGGTGCTGACACTGTACGCCCCGTCCCTTGCGAAGCACTGGGGCCTCCAGCAAAGTCGGCCAGGAACCTCCTGGAGCCAGGTATTCCCAAACGCTACGGGAGCGACAAAGACGAGAAACGCTCTTCTGAGGATCATTTTGCAACGGATACCATAAGGTTTATGAGGGATTCACTCTAAGCAAATGATCACGCCCCCCAAACAAGCCGGAACCGTGCTCACTGGAGCCGCTTTTTATAATACCGAAAAACCGAAAACCACCTTTCTGTTCGCCGTGAGGGAGGGAATCCGTTGAGTAAATCACAGTCCTGCCCCTCCACAAACCGACCGCCAAGCCCGGGCGGCGGGCACCCCGCCCCGCAGTCAGCGCGGCCAGCACAGAGGACGCAGAAAACCCCTGGAAGCCACGGGCACATGCGCGTGAGGTGTTATTAAGAGAAAGCAGCCCAGTTACAGCACGCCACCATCCAGGTTCTGCAAAACTGCGGTCCGCTCGTGCTCACAGGGGAAGCGGGGCTAAGGAGAGACGCCTTAGTGTTCAGCGCTGCCTCCAGGGCGCAGGGTCGCCTCCCGGGCTTCCTTCCTGCGCCACCTTTGCCACAGCGACAAGGAGGAACCGCAGAGTTGGGGAGAGGCCGACGCCGGTCGCCGGGCCTGGCCGGGCAGGGGCTCCCCCGCCTGCCCCCGGCCCCGCCTCTGCCGCGGCCCGACCGTCCCGAGGGTCCCGGGGCCGCACGGGCCCCCTGGCTGCCGGGCACCCCCCAGCCCGCCCCGGGCCGCGCTCTCACCTGCACGCCGTGGCCGCGGAGGCTCCGGGCCCCGCCCCGGGGGCCGCCGACCGAGCGCCTGGGGCCGCGGGGCCTGGCTCCCTCCGCCGAGAGCAGCCGCAGCTCCGCGGAGGCCACAGCGCGGCGGCGCGAGGACGGGCGCGGCGGCTCTTGGTCGCGCTCGGGTCCCCGAGGTGCCCGCGCAGGCCGCCCCCCGCCTCGCCGCCCGGCCCCGCCCGCTGCCTCCGCCGAGGCCCGGCCTGGAGCGCACCCGGGAAACGGTCCCGCGCCGCCTCCCGTCGTCCTGCCGGCCAGTGGCGGTGGGAACCGGCCGAGGGCTGGGGGGCACGGCGCGCTGGGGACGCCGGGGACGCCCCGCTGGGCAAGGGCAGCCCTGGGCCCCCTCGAAGACTCTTTATGGCTTCTGGTTCCCCCGTGCGGGGGACAGGAGGCCCCGTGTATGATGCAGCCCCTGCCCGCGCGGCTCCATTTAGGTCCTCTCAGGAGGCCTGCTCCGTCTGACCCCAGGGCCTCAGCAGCTGCTCTTCCCTCTGCCTGCACGCTCCTCCCCGCCTCTTGCCTTAGTTAACCTCCATTTTGTTGTCGACATTGTTCCTCAGATATCATTTCTTAAGGAAAACTCTCCTGGCCCCTAAGATTTGCGGCACCTGGAATTCTCCTTCTGAGTTGCTTTCGGAGCGTGCAATCGTGTGTGTAATTTCTGCTTGCTGTGTAACTTAACAGTAGACTGAGGTCCCTGAAGGCCGGGACCGTGGCGGCTTTGCTCTCGCTTTTGTGTCTCCCTCACTGCACACTGCAGGCTCGGAGTCGGCTCGGATAAATATTTGTTGAATGAATGAATGAAGAGCAGGCCTGGGTAATGTTTTAGGGGGCCTCGATTTTCACTTTAAGGAGGAGACAGTGTCACCTGTAGAGAAGGAGGAAGGTTGTCGAGTGGGCCGTCTGAGAAGAGCCGTGACTGGTTCCCGTGGAGAGTAGGGCCAGCAACAAAATAGAGACAAGCGGAGAGATTCTGGAGGAGTTGTGAGGGCCCAGCAGCCCTGGGGGCGGAGGGGTGTCCAGGCCCCACTGAGGAATTTCTTCTGCAGCTTGATGTTAATGTAAAGAAGGATTGTCTCACCCTTGGGCTTGGTAGGGTGGATGTGATTTCTAGATGCTGAGCAAGTATGTGAGAGAAGGGAGAATTGAAAGGTAGTGGGGCACAGTCCGTAGACTAGGTTGACCAGCCTGCAAAGTCGTGACTGAGCTCCTCACCAGGTTAGTCACAGGGATTCTGCTTAGGGAGTCCTTGTTTGCCACCCTGTGTTGAAAGCTCTCCAAAGACAAAGACTTTTCGTATTTGTTTTTTCTTCTGCACCAGTATCTTGAACAGAGTTTTCAATAAATACCTATTGAAAGAATGAATTAGGGGGGAAAGGTGAAAGCCCGCAGAATGGAAATTTCCAGAGATGGGACAAGGCTAGCTGAAGACACCTCTCTAATTCCTTTTTCCTAGTGCTTAGTTCTTCTGAAAAACAGTCCTGAGTTGTTGAGCTAGGACCAGGAAACCCTGGTTGGGCAGCAGCTCAAAGAAGTTGTTTAATGAAGAATCATATGTTTTTGTAAAACTTTAGGAATCGGGATGTCTTACAAGACCAATAACGTGTAATTTATTGAATGCTTGCTATGTGTCGTATATATCGTGGCCTGTAGTGCTCACTACACCCCAGTGATAATATTTACAATCATTTTACAGAGAGACCCAAAGCCCTTCAGAAGTTGCAGGGCCAGCATGTGGAACCAGGCCTATGGGGTTTGAAAAGTTCATGTTAGAGGGCCTGTTATGAGAAAAGTATTCACTGTGTTTGAAGAAAAATCTGGGCACTGTCTTAGAGGCCTGGGGAGCCCCTCTGCCCAGGGGCCCCGGAGTGCAGTGGAGTTCAGCCTCCCCACGAGGTGCACCCCAGTCTGCATCCAGAATAGGCAAGGCAGTCTGAGTCCTCAGCTGGCTTGTTTTGTGCCACTATTTCCTCTTTGGGTATGGTTTCTGGGGTGCCTGGAATTAAGGAACATGCCTGTTTGGGCTGTATTGCCCACCTACTCATTCCCTGGGCCCAGGACATGGGAGACAGGAATAGTCACTTGTTACCAGACAGGATTGTTATGGAAAGAAAGAAAACCTGAACAAAGCACTGTGAGAGATATTGGACTTGAGTATCAAACATACTCCTCCAGGCTGATGCTGCTTTTGACTTTATTTTCACTCAGATTGTTTCCCAGAAAGTACCTAGTTGCTGCTCTAACCTCTGAAACTGCCTCTCACCAGCTTACTAATAGACATTGGGGATTTATTTTAAGAGAGCAGCTAAAAATGCTTTCATTCATAGGAGTCCAGGTTTTCATTGGGCTTCCTTTTGAAAAGGGAACTGTTAATGGATTGACTGATTTTCTGAACTTACTTTTAAAACAGCCTGAATGAAGATCAAAATAAAAGGAAAAAGTTACATAATCTGATACCTACAGATTTAGAATTTTCCATGTGTCCTTCCAGTGTTGGTCCAGCGTGACTATTGGTTGTGTGTTAGGGAAAGAGGCAGCAGAGCTTTAGAAAGGAGCGCAGGGCCCAGGATTCTGGCCTCAGAGGATTGTGTTGGAACCAGGGCCAGTAACCACAGTCTCAGCTGCCGGCCAGGCTGCTGCTGTGCAGGCCTCTCTCCCTCAGCACAAGGAAGCTGTGACTCTATCTACATCAACACAGAAAGTGGAGAAGCAGCGGACCAAGGTGATTTTGTAGAAATTCAAACCAGAAAAGCCTGGCAATTTCAGGAGGAAATAAGTTTTGGTCTGAGTCATCTGGAGAGGGGGGTTTGTAGATACACCCTTAATTAGAGCAGAAAGCCAAAGGAAGGCAGGATAGACACATGTTCCAATTGGGTGAGACTTTTACAATTTGTATCTAGCATATTTTGAGAAATTTTAAAAATATAGAAAAGTGGAGAGAATAATACCCATATTCCCACCACCCAGAATTGACCATCATTAAATATTGCCTCAATAAAAAATTTCATCAGAAGAAAACATTGCAGGTGAAGCCCTATTTGACTTTCAACCCCAACACCATTACTTTCTTCTCCTCCTCAAAGGCCATCATTCTCATGAATTTGGTGTGTTTCCTTCCAAGCCCACTTTCTATAGTTATATAGAAATTGTATACATGAATAAAGGTTCTTGGGCATCATGTATTCCTTCTTTTAAAAATTATTTAAATGTTACCATGAATGGCAACAGGGAATTTGTGTATGAGTGTAAGACAGGATTATAGGGAGCTCATCCTTTGGAATTCACATCACCATCATCATTACATTTATTTGGTATTTGCTCACAGTCTGTTCTGTGTCAGGTGCTGTGGCAGAGAATATAACAGTGAGCAGCACTGATGGTTTTTCCCCACTAGTGAAGTTTACATTCTAGTAGAGGAGGCAGTCACAAAAAACGAGCAAACAGACTGAGTAGGTTGCCTCCAAGATGGCTCCTAGTGATCCCCACTTCCTGTATTCTCATCCTTGTGTAGTCCTCTCCCACATTTTACCAGGGTTGGTCTGTGTGATCAATAGCATAGAGCAGAAGGGATGAAATGTCACTTGCAAGATTAGGTTATAAAAAAGACTTCTGCTTCTCTCATAGGTGGTCACACATTCTCTTGGATTACTCCCTCTATGCAAAGCTGCCAGTCGTGGGGACCCTCAGGCAGCCCAAGGAGAGGCCCACTTGACAAGGAAAGAACTGAGGCCTGCCAACAACCACGTGAGTGAGTTTGGAAGTGAATCCTTCAGTCCCAGTTGAACGTGGAGATGACTGCAGCCTGACCAATAGGTTGACTACAACCTCATGAAAGGTTCTGCCAGACCATCCAGCTAAGCCACTCCTGTATTCCTGACCCACAGAAACTTCGAGATCATGTTTGTTTTAAGCTGCTGTGACTAGGGGTAGTTTGTTACGCATCAATAGATAATTAATACACAGACAGATTAAATAATTGCAAATTGGAATAAGTGCAGACACCAATCCTGTGGAAGAACAGACGCCCATCATGAGAAGTGATATGGTCAAGTGGTTAATGAAATAGGCTTTAGAGCCTGAATGCTGGTTTCAGATCCTGGCTCTGCCACATACTAGCTGTGTGAACTTAGCAAGTCATTTTTTTTTACTTCTATTTTCTAATCTGATCATTTGTAAAATAAAGATAATAACAGTACTTACATTAAGGTTGCTATGAAGAGTCAAAAGTTAGTAAATGGAAGTGCTTAGCCGAGAGCCTGAAACATTTTAAGGGCTCAATTAATATAACTATTGTTATTCTGTATAGATTCTTTTTTTTTTCCATATTCTTTAACTTTTCAGTATTTGAAGAATACACTACAGCATGGAGAATATGAAGAGAAATGTTTTGCTTTTTTTAATTCACAATTCTTCTGGTTGATTTCCATTAGGAGGCGTTGGAGGTGAAAAGGCAATTAAGTCCCCACCAAAGGAAGTATGTCTGGCATGCTCCTGTCGTCTCCTCTGCACCTGTGTGAAGGGATTGCTGCACCCTGGGCGTGGTGAATCAAGAAGATGGCATTCAGTCATAAGATTTTTATTGTCAAATACTGAGAACGATTTAACGGGACTTTCAATTCTAAAAAATCCAGCGTCAAACACTATTTGATCAACTTCCTTCGGCGCTGCAGAGCCCGCGGCCTCGGCCTGCTCTCCCCGTGCATCCTCTCTCTCACTGCCTTCTTCACAGCAGCGAGGCGACTTCTGGCTGCAATTCTCCCAGCATCGTCCTGTTTTGGTTTACTTGCTATACCCGAAACAACTTTTTTCTGAAAGACTTTTTTGCTTGTATTATTATTGTTTTGCCATTCACACTCCTCCAGTTTGGTCAGATTGTTGAATTTTTGGTTTACATCCCATATCTGAAGGCTAGCCATATCCCAAAAGCCATCCAGGTCTGTACAGGTGGTATCCTTTTCTCCTCGTTTATAGTCACAATTGTCCACCAGTTCTTCAAACTGTTTGAACCTTTCTTTCATAAGGAGTCTTGTTTGACCAACTGCCAGGCGAATAAGGTCTTTGGCTTCATCTGGAATGTCCAATTCAAGCTTCCTTTCCCACTCAAGGCAGTGTGAAGTTAGTTTTTCAGTTTCTGACTGGAGAATATTTCTGAAATACAGCACGTGTGGTTGCTGAGATGTCTGATCCTCATTTATTTCAAGTGATGGGACTTCTTTTATTGGAAGGCCATGTAGATTTTCAGTAGTAGTTTCATTTTTCTTTAAGACACGATCTGTGCTCCCGACTGCTAGGGAGCGCAAAGGACGGCGAAATTCATCGTAATCTTGATGTGCTGAAGGTTTACATTTCTGTGCCAAAATTTCTTTTGTTGCTTCTAGAGCCTTATCAACTTCCGTGTTTAAAGAGCTGCAGCTGTAAGCGGGCGTCCACGCAGTGGTTTTTGTGGGCTTCCTAGGTGTTATCTCATAGCTCTTCAGACCATCTGGAGGCCGAAATACGAAATCTACTGGTGCGAAGGATGGCCTCCCTTTCACTGCTGCAGGATTTGACTTAGGTAACTTTTCCATTTTTGATAAGACTCCATCTGGATCCGTTCCGTTTGTCACATTGGTTTGTGACTCCAAAGTATTTTCTTCACTATCAACTTTAAAGGAAACGACCTTGCCAGGTTTTCTTTCTATCTTTTTGGCAGGCCTTCCTTGATTGGGTACTTTTCTTTCTGTTTCTTTATCACGCGTCGCTCCTGTGGCCGGCGCGGCGGAGGCTGCTTTCGCAGAGGCTGCACCGGCGGAGGCTGTTCCCGCGGTCTGCTTCGCTCTTTAGTCATCAATCGAGTGGTTCTCACGCACGTGGGCATTGCAGGCTGCCCTGCTGTTTTCTCGGTGGACACTTTCTTTTCAGAAGATTGTCTTTGACCAGATCGGGTTGCTCGAACATCACTCCCATTACCAATCTTTTTTGGGTGGTATTCTGTTATTGCTGAAAGAAAACAAGGCTTGTCAGGTCTATAAAGACCCACTTTAAATACTCCTTGCTGAGCTTTCTCTCTCTGCTCTTTCAATTTTTAAAGTTGCTTTTCCTCCTGGTATTTCTGGAGCATTTGTCTTCGTTGATCACTTAGAACAGATTTCACTGACCTTGGCTTGACACTCATCTCTTCTGGAATAAGCTCCTGAGATGTCTCCTCTAATTCAAGATTTCTACGTTCCAAGGTTGGAATGTTGACATCTTTCAAACCAAAGCGTCTATTTTGTTCATATTCCTTGTGTCTGTTTGCTTTCTGAGATAGAGATTTCCTATGAACAATTTTAATTCTAATCATATCAATACTTAAATCCTTTCTCAGTCGACTGGCAAAATGTGATGAAGCCATCTCTTCTGGAGAATGGAGCCATGGCTGCGGGGGGACAGGTAACTCGTCCTAGAGGAGCCTCCCCTGAGCGGCGGCCAGCTCGCCACTCCTGTAGAGATTCTTGAGCTTTTGTTATTAATATGTTTGCCTGAGCTGTTTGCTTATAGTCTTTCAAAATGGAAAATGAGTACTGAAGGTGATTGCCCCTGTATGAATCTGACTCAGATTTAACAATGTAATTCAACCCTGTATTGAGCACCGACCTGTGCCAGGGACCATGCTGGGTGCTGGAAAAAGTTTAGTGAGATATGATCCATGTCCCCAGGAGTTCAAATTCTCATGGAGGAGGCAGAAACAAATGTATTAGTCTAATAAAGGGTTCTAAGTCTAAAAGACTTGTGAGTTGAAGAATCTTCCAGAATTCATCACCAAATGCCATTCATATTTGGTATACTCTTTGTTGTGGGAAGAAACCTGATAGTTCTGTATCCAGGAGAATATCTGAGAATCAGTTTAGAAGTTTCGATATTAAGAGGTCTGTTTTAGTTGCTAATGAAGGTTATAATTTATACTGGGAAGTCAAAGCACAGAGGACAGCAGTAAGCTGAAAGGAGGAGAGGCTTTGGATCTCAGCTTAACTCTCATTTCCTCAGACAGGCCTCCTCCACACACCACTGTTCTCCTTCCTAGCACTTAGCATAATTTTATGCTCATTTGTGTTTTATATTCCTCTTCCCAACCAGACTAGCAGCTCCACGAGGGCAGAAACCACATCTGGTTTACTCACCACTGTAAACTCCACATCTGGTTCAATCCCTGGTTCATAATGGGTACATGAATGAATGAATGTTAAATGAGTGTTTAGAACCATTAGAATCCTGGTGGGTGGATGAGGCCCAGAGAAAACTCTTGAGACCAATGCAGCAGGATGCTGCGCTAAAGACTGAACTTGAGTGCAGTCTTTTCCTTCTCTAGAAAAAAGAAAGGAAAGGGCTTGGTGGTCCATAGGAAGGGAATTCCTTTGGGGGACAGTGCTACAGAGCTTCCTCCCCTCCAATGGCTACACACAAAATCAGGAGTGATGAGAGGGAGGCTCTGTGGTTAGGAAACAGAAAGCAATCAGCCTTTCTGATTTTCGGTGCTCTTTCTGTGCTCTGAAGATTGTGAAGGATAGTGGTGATCATGCACCTAGCATCCATTGTCTTCTCGCCCCTTCCAGGACTCCAGTTTGACTCAAGTAGCCATACGTCCACGTTGCAACCCATGTCACTCAAGGAGCACCTACCACACTGCCAGTTCCAATTATGGTAACCCCTTTCCCCTTCTGGAACCCAGGCTTACACCATCCGCACATTTGCCAGGTAGTTACTGATTGGGAGGCAGAGTATGTACCTGTGTGAACTAATTGGCTCAAAAAACCAGGAGGAAAGATTTTAGCTGGAAAAGAAAGCATGTGGTCCTGATTGTTCCTGGTAGACATCTGGCAAATCACTTTAGTATGAATTTGAAACCTACCATGTTTACAGCAGAGCAGAGAGACCGAAAGAAATTGGGTCCTTGATAACTTGAGCCATCAAATTAACCAGCCCCAAAGTCTATGTTGCCTCTGGACTTCCTGTTATGTGAGATTGAAACTGGCTCAATACAAGGTTGACATAAGTGAAGCCATATTGTAGAAAAGAGACTATATTGTAACTTTGAATGACATCTGACTAACCCAGCTGGATTCACATCCTCCAGGAGATCCACCTGCTCTGTAGATTTTATGATCCCTGCTTGTGCATGTATCTCCCAGCTGCGATAAGATGATAACTTCGTTCTTTTGAGTTCCTTAGGAATGTGATGACCCCGGAACAGAGAGTCTGTGCTGGTAGTCATCATTCATGAAAACTGAAAGATCTGGTGTGGCAGTTCCCAGTCTGTAATACCAGAGGGTCAACATTCCTAACCCCTCCCCTATAACCCACTGGCCCATATAACCACTTTAAGATTCTGTGCCCTTTCAAACGGTTGTTTTGGACATTAGTTGGCCATCTTCCCTCTTGCTAGCAAGCTGTAATAAAATGCCCTTTCTCTGCCACCATCTTGCCTCTTGACGATTGACTTTTGTCTTGGGGTGAGCAGATCGTGTCCTTTGTGTGGTAACAAGATAATCAATTTATTTATTTTTTAAAGATTGGCACCTGAGCTAACAACTGTTGCCAATCTTCTTTTTTCTTTTTCCTGCTTTTTCTCCCCAAATCCCCTCAGTACATAGTTGTGTATCAGTTGCGGGTCCTTCTAGTTGTGGCATGTGGGACACCGCCTCAACATGGCCTAACGAGCAGTGCCATGTCCGCCCCCAGGATCTGAACCTGCGAAACCCTGGGCCACAGAAGCAGAGTGGGAGAACTTAAGCACTCAGCCACGGGGCTGGCCCCAAGATAATCAATTTCTTGATTGTTAAGAAGACAGTTTGAATCACGTTTTCTCTTATTTGCTGCCAAAATAATGCTAACTGACCCAATGATGTTTGGTCCTGGCCACAATTAGGGTAGCTACACTCAGAAGAGTGGGCAAGTCACCCTATTCTCCTGGAAAAGGCAACCACTGAGATTCTTTGTGTTTTGAGCATTGAAAATGAAAATCTTCGAGCCTTTGCTAGTGTGAATAGCCAGGTATGGAAAAGGCGGGGGCGGGGGGGAGCATGTTTGCATGGGGCAGAAACAGAGATCAAATTCACAGTGGCCCCAGATGCCTGGAAGAAGGCTCAGTATGGTCCTGAAAGTAATGAACCCTAAGAGCTGTGACCCCAAGACCTCCTTGTGAGGGACGGCCATGCCCTCCGTCGAAGATCCCTGTTGGCCACTGTGGGACCCGCACCCACACACCTGCATCATTTGATCAATTGGAAAATACAGGTTGTCAACGGCGACACCATGTGGCTGTAAGATGCAATGACAATGGTGGGCAGATGAGAGGTGAGGCCTTCCCTCAGGTGTGTGGAAGTTGGATTTTCCCTTAGGAATTTTTGGATCACTTAACCAGGTATGAGTTTTTGAAAATGGTGGGCAGGGACCCTATTTGTAGATTCTGAATTTTTTAAAGTGCGAAATGAAGATTGAGCTGATTTCCTTTTGTGGGGGAAAAAAAACCAGAGCAGTGATTTTATTAGTATACTGTGGAGCCATTTTTACAGTTTTTACCTATATATCAGGATGCAAGAATATTAGGCTTGAAGACACCCAAACGAAAACGTTCCCATTTTATATCCCCTTTGAAAACTCGTCTATGGTTCCCCATCACCTGGTGGATAAAGTCTCAGTTGCTTACCACACCTCCTAAAGCCTTCTCCTCTGCCTCTCCAATGATGCAACACACTCCTCAGCTTTCTCAGGAAGCCCTCAGTAAGATTCACTATATTTGTAAATACTTTGGGATTTAGGTTTTGGCGGAGGGCAGATATGAGCTGTACCAAAGGCGTCCAGGTTTAATTACCAAAAAAAAAAAGTGAAGTTTACCGAGCACTTGCGAACTAGTTATTCACTTAGTGCTTTGGAGTTATTTAATTTGCACATGAAGTTTTCTCTAAATACCTTTCTTCCCTTTATTGCTGGGGAATTCTTATTCACCATTTAGAATTTTTCTCCTCATGTATCCCTCCAGGTTCGCAGTTGTTGATCTTGGCTGCACTTTGGAATTGTCTGGAAGCTTTACAAACTATCGACGCCTAAGGCCTACCCTGGAGATTCTGATTAATTGGTTTGGGGTCTGGGCATCAAGACTTTTCAGAGCTCCCCAGGTGATTCTCATGTGCAGCCAGGGCTGAGACCCACTGGTCTTGGAAGACTTCAGTGACTGACTTAGGTAATCCTCTTTCTCTTTCCCTTCTCTGCACTGCACACCCTTCTCTGCTCATGCCTATCACTCTGTATCTTAATTTCAGAGTGTATACCCATTTCCCTAACTATATTTTGAGCATCCCGAGTCAGCCACCTTTGCATTTCTGGAGGCCTGACAGTTCGTGGAGATTTGGAAAATGCTGAATGGGAGGGTAAAAAGTCCTCAACACTTATTGGGATCCTCCAAATGCCAGACGCTGAAGCTCAGCCAGGTCTGGAACGCAAAGAACACACTGAGCGGTCCCGCAGCAAGAGCTCGCAGGCAAAGCGTGTGTATGTATATAGAGGGCAGCCTGCGGCGGCCACGTGACCCGGGCCTCCCTTTCACTGATGGCCTCAAACGTGTATTTCTGACGTCTTCCTGGTAGATAAAGTTCCAGGTAGGCGATAAAGCATCCGTGAGACCTGCGCATGTTGAAAGTGCGATGGGAGCGCGCAGGCGCAGACGGCAAAGCAACCTCGGCGCGCTCGCGTCTACGTTACGGCAAGCCCCGCCCCCAGCAGCGGAGCCAACCAGAGGGCGCGGGCCGTCCCAGCCTCCCGGCGCGACCCGAGAGCCTCGCTGCCGGCGCTCGGAGGCGGGGCCGAGGCAGGCCCTCGACGCGCTCCGGCTCGATTGGCCGGCCTTCACGGCGCGGTAACGGTCGCGGAGGCGGGGCCGGAGGGGGCGGAGCGGGGCCGGGCTGGGCGCGCTGCTGGCGGAGGCGGCGGCTGAGGAAGGTGAGTGCCGCTCGGGTTCGCAGACTCGCCTGCCAGAGCCCCTCCCTACGGCAGTCCCGGAATCGGCCTCACCTGCGCCCTGCGTGTGGCCAGCCTGACCCTTGTCCGGCCCCGGAGAGGAGCCGTCTGGGACGGACTCGCCAGTGAAAACTCCCGGGAGACTTTTAGGGACCTGACGAACCTGGTTGAGTCCTGGCTCCCCGGCCTTTGTGATCCTCGGCTCCTCGTTGACCGTCTTCGCGCTCCAGTTTCTTCGTTTGTAGACCGCAGCTGGCATTCTGGCCCTTCGTGGTGGGCGAGGGGGTTAAACGAGGCAGTAAGAGGACGGCTTAGAGTGACACCTGGCGCGGACTGGATTCTGGATGAGTCGTAGGGAATCACACATGCACGAGGGTTGGCTGGGGCTGCCCAGCTCCGCTTCTCGGGGTCAAGGTGTCCCAGGAGGTTGCCTGGCTAGTCAAGCCTCGGAGTAAGCGGTGGGGGATGCGCGAAGGGGTAGAGGAGTAACCCCTTTCTCCGGTTTATTAGGCTCAATCCAGACGAGGGGCAGAGGGGGGCTCTAACATACACCAAACAGAAAGGGTTTCT
Organism: Equus przewalskii; assembly: GCF_037783145.1. NCBI lineage: Eukaryota > Metazoa > Chordata > Mammalia > Perissodactyla > Equidae > Equus > Equus przewalskii. The sequence goes on along the minus strand of NC_091845.1, from coordinate 74,867,849 downwards.
ACCACCGCTTTATTTTCTAACCGTGATGATATTAAGCACTGTGCAGGCGTTGCCCGTGTTGGTTTCAGTCCTCTGCAGGAGTTTTTTCACTTTTGGTATCCCCAAGTAGCTCCGGGCCGCCGCGCCCCGCCCCGGGGAAGAGGTGCTAACTAGATGGAGTTTGCGCGCGGCTTCTGCTTCCAGGAGGGAGAGGCGCGCTCTGGCCCTGTACGTAACCTGTCCCGAAGCGGAGTGTTTTGGTGGAGATGATGTCCAATCCTAACTCCAATTCCTTATATTTGATAGATTCAGTTCTTCTTAGGAACATTACGTAGCGTATTGGCGTATTTTTGGAATAGAGCTTTTGCGTTTAATAGACAATAGAGACTTTGAAAGCATTGCATGTTCCATCTAATTCAGGAATGTGACATAGATGCTTTTGAGAAAGCTACTCGTAGATTTCGATGTGACTCACTTGAGAAAGAACAGTTACTGGCCATGCTTTGTTATTTGCAGCTTTTTCCCAAAAAAGTGGTGGAAAATAACTACATTTTAATGTATGGTGCATGTTACAGGGGCTTCAGACCCATAAAGGGCAAGTTACCAAAGCACTCTTGGGAAAACTGGGCAGTGCTGGAAGATGGTATTGTGTTTTGCTTCTCTGCCCTTGGCTTTCTGTACCATGTACAAACCAACTCGTACCCTGCAACCCCTATTCCCACAGTCCTGCTTTAGGTGTGTTATGACACTGATGAAATCTACAGCTTCTGCCTTGGCTTAGGGAAGCATTTAGTCTCTTTCTGTAACATGAGGTTCCAGACCTGTGTCCTGTCACAGCCGGTAGTGGGGAAGAGGCTGCTGCAAATGATTGGCATGTTAATTTCGCAGCACGGACCTCTGAAAAGGAGGGCTTGGTTACAGGTGGAATTGAGAGAGTTTTTCTTCCTGCCTTTTGTGTTGAGTGCTGTTTGTCTATCAGAGAGTGCTCCGTTTTAGTACCCTGCAAACAAGAATACTCTACCGTTGAAGCCAGAAGTCAGGATTGGTGATAGATGATAATAGATTTGGACCCCCAGCTCAGTGTTTCCACAAAGCAGGGAGAAGGCACCTGGTGGTGAGCACTGGAGTAGCAGTTACTTCAGTTGTTTAGCTTCGGTTCAGGGTTACCTGTCCCACAGACCCCTGCTCTGGAAATAACACAAGGCCGTTCTTCCTAGGAGATTGAACATTAAGATTTTGGTCTCTTTATCTTTTTGAAACCTAGATGAAGATCCAGTTTTGGACGTGAGACTCACTGGCTGATCATTTCATTGAGATCAACTTCAATGACCAGGTGAAAGGTGCAAGAGGAATGTGCTATGACTGAGGTATGTCTGTTGTGACAGATCCTGTCTGGATGTTGGGAGGCCGTGGAAAGGTATTGAATACTCTGCTAGGTACATTATATATATCTCCTTTTGACCTCCTGATAATCCTATCAGGTAGATATTTCAAACTCATTTAAGGAAACTGAAGCCCAAGAGATTAAGTAACTACTTAAGATATCACAGATAGCTATAATCACCGACTATAATCACCACCTCTGTCCCATTGTGTGCCAGCCACTGTTCTATTTGTCCTTTCTATATTAACTCACCTAATCTTCACAAGAACCCTGTGAGCTTAGTGCTTCTGGTAGCCTCGTTTTATGATAAGGAAATTGAGGCATAGAAAGATTAGTACTTTCCTGGCTGTGTGGCGGAGTCCACGATTCCAACCCAGGCAGTTTGGCTACAGAGCTATACCAGCTTTCTTTTGGTTAGTATTTCCTTTTTGTTTTTATTGTTATTTAACAAAATCTTTTTATTGTAAAATGGATTTTTATTATGAAATCAAATGGAAAAGAACACACATACCAAATGTATAGCTTAACAAGTTATTAAAAGATGATACCACCTGGGTCAGGCCATGCCAGAGCCCCTCCATTGCCCCATCCCAGTCACAGCTACTTCTGTACTCTCATTAGTTGCCATTCTTCTGACTTTTGAAGTAGTTGCCTCCTTGTGTTAAAGAAAAAAGTACATCAGAGTTCCAGTTCCTTCAAATCCTTGCAAACACTTGGTATAGTCTGTCTTAAGCCATTCAAATTGGCGTGTAGTTGTTTCACATTGTAGATTTTAACTTGCATTTCCTTCCTGACTAACAACTTTTAGTGTCTTTTTATGTGTTTCTTTGTCTGTATGTCTTCTTTGATGAAATGTGTATTCAAATTTTGTGCCCCTTTTTAAGCTGGGTTGTTTCCTTTCTTATTAATTGTATTTTGAGAGTTCTTTATGTATTTTGGGTATGAGTTCTTTATGATTTGCACTTATTTTCTCCTAGTCTGTGATTTGGCTTAACATTCTTCTAACAGTATCTTTCAAAGAAAAGTTCTTATTTTTATGAAGCCCAATTTATCAGTTTGTTCCTTTATGGATCATGCTTTTGATGTTGTATCCAAGAAATTTTTGCCTTATCCAAGGTCACAAAGGTTTTCTATTTTTTTCTAGACATTTTGTAATTTTAGGTTTTAGATTTATGTCTGTGATTCATTTTGAGCTAATTTTTGTATATGATGTGAGAGGTATGGATCAAAGTCTTTCTTTTTTTTTTGCATATGCATATCCAGTTGTACTATTTTTTGAAAAGACTATCCTTTCTTTTCTGAATCGCATTACACGTTTGGTGAAAATTAGTTGTCATGTATGTGTGGGTCTGTTTCTGGACTCTATATTCTGTTTCATTTATCTATTTGTCTATCTTGACAGCAATGCCATACTGTCGTGATTACTGTAGCTTTGCAAGCCTCGAAATCAGGTAGTGTTAGTCCTCCAACTTTGTCTTTTTCAAAGTATTTTGACTAAGTCCTTTGCGTTTCTTTTTCTTTTTTTTTTTTTTTTGAGGAAGATTAGCCCTGAGCTAACATCTGCCGCCATTCCTCCTCTTTTTGCTGTGGAAGACTGGCCCTGAGCTAACATCTGTGCCCATCTTCCTCTACTTTATATGTGGAACGCCTACCACAGCATGGCTTCCCTAGTGGTGCCACGTCCGCACCTGGGATCTGAACCGGTGAACCCCAGGCCACCGAAGTGGAATGTGGGCACTTAACTGCTGCACCAGTGGGCCGGCCCCCTAAGTCCTTTGCATTTCTGCACAAGTTTTAGAATCAGGGAAGTTTTCCTGAATTACATTTTTTACTATTGGTTCTATTCCGCTGCTTTAGTTTTCTTTTTCAGTTACTCCTATTATCTGTTTGAGCTTCTTTACCTATTTGGCATTTTCTTTCATATCTTTTTAATTCTTAAAATTTTTTTCCTTTAACCTCTGTTTCTCTTAAAACATTATCTGTTGTGTTTATTCATTCTTGTGTTTCTTCCTGCTTGCTCTTTATTTCTGAAACAATTATTATTTAAAAAAATTTTTAGGGGCTGGCCCCACGGCAGAGTGATTAAGTTTGCACACTCCACTTCAGTGGCCTGGGTTTGTGAGTTTGGATCCCAGGCACAGACCTACACCACTGGTCAGTTATGCTGTGGCAGTGACCCACATACAAAATAGAGGAAGACTGGCACAGATGTTAGCTCAGGGCTTATCTTCCTCAAGCAAGAAAAAAAAAAGAAGAAGAAGATTGGCAGTGGATTTAGCTCAGGGTGAATCCTCCTCAACAACAGTAACAAAAAACCAAAACAAACAAACAAAATTTTTAATTCTTTCCTGGGTTCTATTACCTCATTTCCAAGTTTTTCTAATTCTGGCTTATGTTGTTTTCTCATATCTTATAGAATTTTCCTAGTATACTTTAACTTATTTTAAAACAGTGGGTTATAGTTCTGATCTGTTTTGTGGGCTCATATCTGGCACGTTTGTCTTGTCTATAGGGATGTTATTCTCTTTTTTTATATTAACTTTTGTTTGACTTAGATCGCAAAGCTTTTTTTGTTCATTTTTATGTGAAATTTTTTTGTGAATTTTTTTCAATGTAACAGCTTTATCGAGATATAATTCACATACCACTCAATTCACCCGTTTAAAGGGTACAGTTCAGTGTTTTTTGGTCTATTCACAGTTGTACAACCATTGCCACAATCAAATTTAGAATGTTTTCTTAACCCCTGAAAGAAACCCCATACCCATTTGCCATCACTCCCCGTTTCCTTCTTATTCCTCCCCCTCCCCACTCCCAGTCCTAGCCAACTACTAATGTGCTTTCCTTATCTCTAGATTTGAGGATGTGGCTATTTTTGCCATTGATGTACTCACATCTCCTTTTAAAGGACTGGTATGAAATATACTATTCTCTGAGCAAGAGAGCACTGGTCTCCTTGAATATATGATTTAAATTTTACTTCTCTCATATCTAAGACTTTATTTGAAATAGCCGTCTTCCATCAGAACCTCAGTGGAGGAGACCTCTGTTACTGGAAGTTTGTCTAGGCATAGGCAGCTGGCCTCAACCAGGGAAATTCTGACTTTAAATTTCATATAAAAGCTTCAGTAACTTGTAGGTTAAGAAAAGTTCAACCATGTGTTTCTCCTATTTCTTTTCTTTTCCCTCTGCTCTTCTCCATCTGCAAATAGAACCGTGAGTGTTGGAATGTTGCAAGCAAAAATAAATGATACTCCCGTAGTAAATCTGTTCCAAGCAAAAGCAGAAAGTGCCAAGGAATCTCATGGACGAACCTCTTCTCAATGATTTTCAGCTGAATTTTTCAGGCCCAGGAGATTAGGATGGTTAAACTTTGGATAAATGCTCTTGGCTTTTTATTCACTTATAGACTAACCCTCAGTTCTTTTGAGGTTCAACCATCAGCACTTTTCCCCCCAACTTTTTGAATTGTGGTAAAATACACAAACTTAAAATTTACCATCTTAACCATTTTAAGTATACCGTTCAGTGATACTAAATACATTCATAATGTGCTAACATCATCACTATCCATCTACGGAACTCTTTTCATCTTGTAAAACTGAAGCTCTATACCCATGAAACAATAACTCACCTTTCCCTCAAGGTTCTGGCAACCCCCATTCTACTTTCTGTCTCTATGATTTTATTACTGTAAGTATCTCTTCTAAGTGGAATCATAAAACATTTTTCTTTTTGTGACTGAAGATCCTTAAGGTTCACCCATGGTGTAGCATGTTGCAAAATTTCTTTCCTGTTTAGGGCTGAATAATATTCCATTGTATGGATAATACCACATTTTACTTATCCATTCATCTGTCAATGGACACTTGGGTTGTTTCCACATTTTAGCTATTGTGAATAGTGCCGCTGTGGACATGGTTGTACAAATATCTGTTTGAGACCTTTCTTTCACTTCTTTTGAGTATATACCCAGAAGTAGAATGGCTGGATCATATGGTAATTATATGTTTAAGTTTTTGAAAAACCGCCATGCTGTTTTTCACAGCAACTGTACCATTTTACATTCCCGCCAACAGTGTGTAAGGGTTCCAATTTCTCCACATTCTCGCCAGTACTTGTTACTTTCTGTTTTTTTGATAGTAGCCATCCTAATGGGTGTGAAGTGGTATCTTACTGTAGTTTTGATTTGCATTTACCTAATGGATAGAGATGTTGAACATCTTTCATGTGTTTATTGGCCATTTGTATATCTTCTTTAGAGAGATGTCTATTTAAGTTTTTTGTCCATTTTTTAATCAGGTTGTTTTTTTGCTGTTGAGTTTTAGGAGTTCTATATATATTCTGGATATTAATCCCTTATCAGATATATGATATGCAAGTATTTTCTCCCATTCTGTGGGTTGCCTTTTTACTCTGTTGATAGTCTGATGCACAAAAATTTTAAATTTTCATGAAGTCCAATTTGTCTGCTTTTTCTTTTGTTGCCTGTGCCTTTGGTGTCATAGCCCAGAAACATCCAGTGTTTTATAGTTTTGGCTTCTACATTTAGGTCTTTGATCCATTTTGAGTTAGTTTTTGTATATGGTGTTAGATGTGAGGGTCCAATTTCATTCTCTTTCTGGTTTTCCTGGCACCATTTGTTAAGGAGACTGTTCTCTCCCTATTGAATATATGTGGGGAATTATTTCTGGGCTCTCTGTTCTATTCCACTGATCTGTATGTCTCTATGCCAGTTCCACACTGTTTTGATTTATGTAGCTTTGCAGTGAGTTGCGAAATCAGGAAGTATGGGTCCTCCAGCTTTGTTCTTTTTCAAGATTGTCTTGGCTATTTAGGGTCCTTTGAGATTCCCTATATATTTTAGGATGGGTTTTCTATTTCTGCAAAAAATGTCCTTGGGATTTTGATAGGAATTGAATTGAATCTGTAGATTGCTTTGTGTAGTATTGACATCTTAATATTAAGTCTTATAATTCATGTACATAAGATGTGTTTCCATTTATTTATGTCTTTTTAATTTCTTTGAGCAGTAGTTTGTAGTTTTCCTTATACAAGTCTTCCACTTTCTTGGTTGAGTTTATTCCTAACTATTTTATTCTTTTGGATGCTATTGTAAATGGAACTATTGTCATAATTTCCTTTTTAGATTGTTCATTGTTAGTGTATAGAAATGCAACTGATTTTTGTGTGTTGACTTTGTATCCTGCTACTTTATTAAATTCATTTATTAGTTCTAACAGGTGTTTTTGTGGACTCTTTAGAGTTTTCTATATGTAAGATCATATCATCTGTAAAGAGAGATAATTTTATCTCCCTTTCCAATTCAGATGTCTTTTATTTCTCTTTCTTGCTTATTTGCTTTGGCTAGAATTTCTAGTACTGTGTGGAACAGAAGTGGCAAACGTGGACATCCTTGCCTTGTTCCTGATTTTAGAGGAAAAGCTTTCAGTCTTTCATCATTGAGTATGATGCTCACGGTGGGTTTTTCATATATGGCCTTTGTTACGTTGAGATAGTTTCTTTTTATTCCTAATTTGTTGAGTGTTTTTTTATCATGAAAGGGTATTAAATTTTGTCAAATCCTTTTTCTGCATCAATTGAAATGATCATGTAGTTTTTTCCCTTTCATTCTATTAATGTAGCGTATTACATTGATTGCTTTACATATGTTGAACTATTTTTACCTTCCAGGAATGACTCCCACTTGGTTGTGGTGTATAATCCTTTTAATATGCTGCTAAATTTGGTTTACTTGTATTTTGTTAAGGATTTTTACATCAGTATTCGTAAGTAATATTGGTCTTTGGTTTTCTTGTATTGTCTTTGTCTGGCTTTGGTATTAGGATCGCTAAAAATTAGTTGGAAAGTGTTCCTTCCTCTTTAATGTTTTGGAAAAGTTTGGGAAAAAAATGTTTTTTGGAAAAGTTTGGATGGATTGGTGTTAGTTTTTTAAATGTTTGGTAGAATTCCTCAGTGAAGCCTCTAGGTCCAAGGCTTTTCTTTCTTGGGAGATTTTTTTGTTACTGATTCAATCTTCTTACTAGTTACAGGTCTGTTCAGATTTCCTATTTCTTTGTGATTTAGTCGTGGTAGGTTTTGTGTTTCTAGGAATTTGTCCATTTCATCTTGGTTATCTAATTTGTTGGCATTCAACTGTTCATAGTACTGTCTTATGCTTTTTATTTCTGTATAATTGGTAGTAATGTCCTCACTTTTATTTCTGATTTTAGCAATTTGAGTCCTCTTTCTTTTCTAAATGTTTGTCAATTCTATCTTTTCAAATAACTAGCTTTTTATTTTATTGATTTTTCTTTATTGCTTTTCTATTCTGTATTTCCTTTATCTCTGCTCTAATCTTTACTGTTTCCTTTCTTTTGCTAGCTTTGGGTTTAGTTTATTCTTCTTTTTCTAGTTCCTTAAGTTGAAAAGTTAGGTTGTTAACTTGAGATCTTTCATGTTTTCCAAGGTGAATGTTTATAACTATAAATTTCCCCCTTAGCACTGCTTTCACTATGTCCCATAAGTTTTGGTCTGTTGTGTTTTTGTTTTCAGTAATCTTTAAGTATTTTCTAATTTCCCTTGTGATTTCTTCTTTCATCCATTGGCTGTTAAGAGTGTCTTGTTTAATTTCTACAAATTTATGAATTTTCTAGTTTTACTTCTATTATTGATTTCTAACTTCATCCCATTGTGGCCAGAGAATATACGTTGTATGATACGTATCTTTTAAAATCTGTTGTAACTTAATTTGAGGCCCTAACGTGGTCTATCCTGGAAAATGTCTCATGCGCACTTGACAAGACTGTTGGGTAGAGTGTTCTATAAAAATCTATTAGCTCTGGTTGGTTTATTGTGTTGTCCAAGTCCTCCCTTTCATTGTTTGTCTTCTGTCTGGTTGTTCTATCCATTATTGAGAGTGGGGTATTAAAGCCTCCAACTATTATTGTAGAACTGTGTCAATTCTGTCACTTTTTGCTTCGTTTGTTTTGATGGCCTGTTATTAAGTAAATAAATGTTTATAATTATTATATATTCTTGATGCATTGAACCTTTTATTAATATGTAATGTCCTTTGTCTCTTGTAACCTTTTTTGGTTTAAAGTCTGTTTTGTCTGATATTAATATTGCCACCCTTGCTCTCTTTTGGTTATTATTTACATGGAAAATCTTTTAACATCCTTTCACTTTCAGCCTCTTTGTGTCTTTAGATTTAAAGTGAGTTTGTTTTAGACAGCATGTAGTTGGATATTTTTTTATTCATTCTGCCAGTCTGTCAAGAGTTTAATCCATTTACATTTAAATGCTGATAAGAAGGGACTTATTTCTGTCATTTTTCTATTTTTCATATTGTCTTATAGTTTTTTTGGTTCCTCATTTCCTGTTACTGTCTTCTTTTGTGTTTAGTTGATTTTTTTGTAGTTTAAATGTTTAAATTCCTTTCATTTCTTTTTGTATATATTCTAGTAACTATTTTCTTTGTGGTTACCATGGGGATTACATTTAACATCCTAAAATTATAACACTCTAATTTGAATTTGTAACGGCTTAACTTAAATAACATCAGAAACCGCCCCTTTACAGCTCCATCTCCACCTCTTTTAGTTGTTGGTGTCACACAATTACATCTTTATACATGTGTGCCCCAAACCGTAAACTAATAATTCTTTTAAATCCATTTAGTCTCCTAAATTATGTAGCAAATGAGATGTGACATTGCAAAGCAAAGTTACAGTAATATTCACTTTTAGACTAATGATTGTTTTTAAAAAAATTCTCTCTCTTAAATCGTGTAGAAAACAAAAAGTGGAGTTACAAACCATTGTTATAATAATATTAACTTATACATCCGAAAAAAATAAAAATTAAAAAAAAATAATATTAACTTTGATAATTGTCCTGTCATTTACCTTTACTGAGATCTTTATTTTTTCATATGACTTTGAGTTACTGTCTGATGTCCTTTCATTTCAGCTTGCAGGACTCCCTTTAGCATTTCTTGCAGGGCAGGTCTAATGTTAATGAACTTCTTCAGCGTTTTTTCCCTGGGAATGTCTTAATTTTTCCCTCACTTTTGAAGGACAATTTTGCCAGATTCTTGATTGACAGTTTCTTTCTTTTAGCATTTTGAATATATCATTCCACTACCTTCTGGCCTCCAAGTTTCTGACAAGAAATCTGCTTGTAATCTTATTGAGGGTTTTTTTTATGTGATCTGTTACTTCTCACTTGCTGCTTTCAGGATTCTCTCTTTGTCTTTCAAAAGTTTGATTATAATATTTCTTGGTGTAGGTTTTTTTGAGTTCATCTTTCTTGGAGTTTGCTGAACTTCTTGAATTTATATATTTGTGTCTTTCAACAAATTTGGGAAGTTCTCAACCATTGTCTCTTTAAATATTCTCTCTGCCACTCTTTCTCTCTTTTCTTCTTCTGGGACTCCCACAATTTGTGTGTTGGCCTGCTTGATGGTGTCCCACAGGTCCTTTAGGCACTGTTCACTTTTCTTCAGTTTTTTTTCTTTCTCTTCCTTAGGCTTGATAATTTCCATTGTCCTATCTTCAAATTTACTATTTCTTTCTTTTGCCTGCTCAAATCTACCTTTGAATGCCTCTAGTGAATTTTTCATTTCAGTTATTGTGTTGTACTTTTCAGCTCCAGAATTTCTTTTTGATTTCTTGTAGGTTTTCCATTTCTTTATTGATATTTCCATTTTGTTCAATTTTTTTAGTAGTAGAATTCTTTTTTATAAAAATTATTTAATTATTTTATTGAAGTAATATTGGCTTATAACATTATGTAATTTCAGGTGTACATTATCGTATATCAGTTTCTGTATAGACTGCATTGTGTTCACCACCAACAGTCTAGTTTTTATCTGTCACCATACATATGTGCCGCTTTACCCCTTTCAAGTTCCCCCCTCCCTCTCTGGTAACCACTAATCTGTTCTCCTTATCCATGTGTTTGTTTATCTTCCATGTATGAATGAAATCATATGGTGTTTTTCTTTCTCTGACTGGCTTGTTTCATTTAGCATAATACCCTCAAGGTCCATCCAAGTTGTTGCAAATGGCACGATTTTGTCCTTTTTCTTTTTTTTTTTTTGAGGAAGATTAGCCCTGACCTAACATCTGTCACCAATCCTCCTCTTTTTGCTGAGAAAGACTGGCCCTGAGCTAACATCCGTGCCCATCTTCCTCTACTTTATCTGTGGGATGCCTGCCATACCATAACTTGACAAGCGATGCATAGGTCCTCCCCCAGGATCTGAACTGGTGAATCCTGCGCCGCCAAAGCAGATCATGCGAACTTAACTGCTGCACCACTGAGCTGGCCCCAAGATTTTGTCCTTTTTTATGACTGAGTAGTATTCCATTGTAGATATAGGTACCACATCTTCTTTATCCATCCATCTGTTGATGGGCACTTGGGTTGCTTCCATCTCTTGGCTATTTTGAATAATGCTGTGATGAACATAGGGATGCATAAATCTCTTTGAATTGTTGATTTTGTGGTCTTTGGATAAGTAACCAGTAGTGGGATAGCTGGATTGCATGATATTTCTATTTTTAATTTTTTGAGAAATCTCCATACTGTTTTCCATAGTGACTGCACCAGTTTGCATTCCCACCAGCAGTATATGAGTGTTCCCTTCTCCACATCCTCTCCAACATTTGTTATTTCTTGTTAATTATAGCCATTCTGACAGATGTGAGGTGATATCTCATTGTAGTTTAGTTTCCCTAGTAGTTTAGTGATGTTGAACATCTTTTCGTGTGTCTGTTGGCCATCTGTTTATCTTCTTTGGAAAAATGTCTGTTCATATCCTCTGCCCATTTTTTATCAGGTTTTTGTTTTTTTGTTGTTGAGTTGTATGAGTTCTTTATATATTTTAGAAATTAACCCCTTGTTGGATATATGATTTGCAAGTATTTTCTCCCTGTTGGTGCGTTGTCTTTTTGTTTTGCTCATGGTTTCCTTTGCCTTTCAGAAGCTTTTTACGTATATTGTTTTCTTGATTTTCTCCATATCTTTCTTTAGTTCTTTGCGCATCTTTAAGATGGTTGTTTTGAAGTCTTTGTCTAGTAGATCTGCCATTAGGTCTTTTTTTCAGGGACAGTTTCTGTTGATTTGGTTTTTTCCTTTGCATGGGCCATGCTTTCCTGATTCTTTGTGTGCCTTGTTATTTTTTTGTAAAAAACTGTATGTTTGAATCTAATAATGTGATGTCTGGAAATCACATTCTCCTCCTTTACCAAGTTTTCTGGGTTTTGTTTTGTTTATTTTATTTGTATTTTTTTTTAATTGTTGTAGGCTGTCTCTGTGCTGAGGATCAGCCTGAAATGTAAACTTAAGGTCTTCTCAGGTCTTTTTCAGCCTGCACCTTTCCCTGGACATGTGCAGTGACTTTCTAATGCCTCATATATGCATTTGCTTTTAAATGTCCTAGTCTTTAATGTCTGGCTCCTGAAAGGGGAAAAAGAGAAAAATGAAGGAGGGAAGAAAAGGATGATGGCTATTTAAATCCCTTGGAAGTCTCTGTAGCAAGAGTGGCAGGGGCTTATAACAATGGGGGTAGGTACAACAACGACCTCTGCCTCTTTCTCTGCTCCTCTGAGATCTAAAGCAGCAATCTGTGATCAGGTCACAGAACCCTGATATTTGGAGGACAGGTCCTTTTTGCTCACCCTGATACACAAACTGAGTGCAAGCTGCTCCTGGTATGCTGTGCACAGCTGTCTGCCATTGGGGTGGGTGTGGGGAACGTGTAGCTGTTACTGTGCTAAGAGCTGAAATTGATCAAAATTAACTACAAATTCTCATTCAAGCCTGCCCTGGAATTTGAGAGCCTCAATAGACTCCAAGTTCCAAAATAGTTACATGAGACAAAGATTCTAACAGTGCACTTGTTGTCTGGGTGGGGAGAGACATTCCTGCTGCTTCCTACTCTGCCATCTTCCCAGAATCCTCTCCTTCTGAACTTTTACAATGGGGTAGGATTCAGGAAAGCGTTTCAAAGTTCTCAGATTTTCCTCTTGTGTTGCTTTTATGTAGTGTTCGAAAATATAGCAGTTTTCCAAAATTTTGTGGCTCTGTTACCCATCCTACCTTAGTCTCAACCTTGCCTTCCTCTCTCTTGTCTCTGTCTTGCTCAATTTTGATTTCATTCCCAGAAGTTTCTTCTCATTGTGAACCCTTCATGGAGCTCTAGCATGTCAATTTTGAGAGTTCATAGGCTTCCAGCATCTTCAGTCCTTACAGCAAGAGAGAGCAACACCCTTTCCAGTTTCACCTGCTGTTTTCATATTAGTGCGGTAGTGGATATTAGTGAATACCAACGATTGGGGAATCCTCCTGTCCTCATAACTGTGAGAATGCTGCCTGTGCTTTTGTTGTCTTCCTGCACAGATGCTGATACCCTACAGTTCTTGTTGCTATTAGTGATTTGCCCCATCCCCTTATATTTTGATGTTTGTGGAAATAACTTGTCACTAAGTTTTAATATAAATATTGTTTTTTGGTTTTTGTCTTTGCTACCTTGTTGCTTCTGTTTTTATGTAGAAATTCAGAGATTTAAAAACTGCTGTCACCATGCCATCAATCCTTTCTTTATTCTTTCACTTTTACCATTCTATATGTTTATATTTTGCATGACTTTTTAATATTTTAGATGTCTTTTTTCCTTCAACCACATGAAGTTTGATTTTTTTAATCCAGCTTGACAGTCTTTCTCTTTTCACTGGAGCAATTGATCTGTTTGCATTTAATATAATTATTAATGTGAGTTTAACTCTGCTATATTACCATGTGTTTTCTCTTTGCTGCACCTGTTCCCTGTTTATTTTTCTCTCCTTTTGGATTCATTTTTATCCATCATCATGATTTCTTTTTCCCCTTTGTTAGTCAGGAAATGACACATTTGTGTTGTCTTCTTTAGTGGTTATCCTGGAAATTCTCATGCATCCTTAATTTACAAAAGCCTGACATTAATAGATACCTTACCTTCCTTCTGGATTATAAACAAAATTAGAACACTGTTGCTCCATTTACCCTACTCCCAGCTAATTTATTTTTGTTATTGTGCATTTTAGTTATATTTTTTAAACTTGAAAAGATTATATTATTTTGTGTAGTCAGTGTGTGTTTACACTCACCCATTTCTTTGCTCTTTATTCATTTCTACATCTCTGCCTTTCTGTGACATCTTCTGCATGAAGTATCTCCTTTAGAATGTTTTATAGAACAGATCTGTCAGATTTGTTTTGTTTGTTTGAAAATATCTTACTTTTGCCTTTATTATTAATGGATATTTTCACTGGGTTTAGAATTTTATATTGGTGATTATTTTCTGTCAGCACATTGAAGATATTAGTCCATTATTAGTTTCCATTGTTACTGCTAAGAAGTTAGCTGACATTCCAACTGTTACTCTTTTGAAGATGATCTTTTTTCCTATGATTGCTTTTAAGATTTTCTCTCTGTTTTTGTTTTTCTATACATTAATATGATGTGTCTAGATGTGATTTTTTTTTCTCTAGTCTGTGCTTCTAGAATCTGTGGATTTGTGTCTTTCATTGGCTCTCAAAACTTCTTAGCCATTATATTTTTAAATGCTACTTTTGCTCCAGTCTTTCCTCTGTTTTTTGGATGCCAATTATACATGCATCCCTTCCATTTGTAGTAGAATTTCTTCCATGTTTTCCTGAATACAGTGTAGAGAACTAAAAAGGTGGATATCTCTTCCACCTTTTCTTCTAGTCATTTAATTTTTTCTTGCTCTTTCTAGTCTACTGTTAAGCCTGTGACTTGAGATGTTAATTTCAATTACTGTGATTTTTTTGCTATAAATTTTTAACTTATTCTTTTTCACACCTGTTCTGTCTCCTTTTCAGTTTATATTTCTCTGCCAAAAGTTTTAAGCTTTGATTTTTATTTCTTTGAACATTGTCAGCATGGTTGTTTTATGGTCTGTGCCTAATAATTACAATACCAAAAGTCTTTCTTTGTTGGTTGGTTTCTTTTGACTGTTGTTTCTATTCTCCTTTTATCTTGTTTCCTGTATACTTTGGTTATCTTTGGTAACAGGTAACGGACTGATCTTTAGCATGCATTTTCACAGCTCTTTCTTTGGATTTGGCAAATGCCTTAAGGGGAAAAATGAGTTCTCCTCCTCTCAATTTTTTGCCTGATAATTCCTCATTATCTTGTTAGTAAGAAAAATTTTTTTTAATGCATTTTATTCAGCTTTCTTCATTGTCTTTAAAGGCAGAATTGCTTACTCTACCATTACAAAAAAGTAGGCTACTTATCTCATGGAATTTAGTCTTACCTAGACATATTTATATAACCAACTTGTGTCAGATAATCAGCAGAGTAATTTGTAGAAAAAGTCTCGTATACAGTGGTATGGTTAGGTAAGATCCATTTTGTTCAGCATACTTAGATATAACGACCACCACCAATTATCTATCAGTTTCTTTGTGCCAGGCACTTGTTTTAAGTACTTTCTGCATGTTGTCTGACTTAATTCAATGTATGAGATGTAGCTATTACTATGTTTTCTCTTTTACATATGGAGAAATCAAGGCTCAAAGATGTTAATGATTTTGTCCATGTTGCACATTTAATAAATGGTTAAGCTGGTAGTCAGTCACTCAGGCCATCGGAGTCTGAACTCTAAACCTCTCTACTTTACTCTTTATAGTGCTACAAGAGCACATAACGGGAGGACCTGATCTAGTCATGGTATTAGGGAGATTTCCCTTAAGAAGGAAATTTGAACCGAGATCTGAAGGTCAAGTATGAGTTAACTAAGTGAAGAAGAAGATAAGAGTCCCCAGGCCTTGAGCCTGGAGGGAGAAGACACTTCTGAAGATTTAGAAGAGCTCCAGTGTGGCTTTAGGGAGATTGTCAGAATATGTGGCTCCACACTCTTTGGGGGATTGTCTACCACCCTTATGTCTGGCCAACAGGGTGTATTTTTCCCACTTAAACACTCTGATTTGAAAGGCTAATTCTTGATGGTGATGCAGTAAGAACACAGTACCCCCTCTGAAGTATTCTTGCCAAAAACTACTGAACCTGAAGTTAATCGAGTTTCTACATATAGCCAGTTGAC
Organism: Equus przewalskii; assembly: GCF_037783145.1. Lineage (NCBI taxonomy): Eukaryota > Metazoa > Chordata > Mammalia > Perissodactyla > Equidae > Equus > Equus przewalskii. Next base: position 74,852,367 of record NC_091845.1, on the reverse strand, counting down.
AAGAAATATAAGGGATGGAGAAATATGTTAAATGATAAGAATACAATAAGCCAAATCTGAAATGTGGGTAATTCTGCAAAACAGATGACTTGTTTTTTTAACAAATAAATGGCATGTTAAAGAAAAGGGTGGGGGAAGTGAGACTGTTATAAATTAAAGGAAACTTAAGAGTGCCGTGTGGACCTTGTTCGGATATTGATTTGAAAGGAAAAAAGTCATAAAAAGACATTTTAAAGACATTTGGGGGAAAATTGAACATGGACTAGATATTAAGTGATAGTAAGGAATTATTGTTAATTTTAGTGTGTGTGATAATAGGATTGAAGTTATGTTTAAAGAGAGTCTGTATTTGTTAGAGATGTGTACTAAAATATAAGTGGATGAGGAAGAACTGAAACTAAGGGAAGAATATTGTTTATCATTGAAGCTAGATTGTAAATACATAGGTTCATTGTACTCTTTCTCTACTTCTGTGTATTTTTGAAAACTTCTAGATGAAAAGTTAAAAAACTAGCTGAAAGGTGGTAGCGGCTGACGTTTCCTGATATTTTCAAAAAGGATCTTTATTTAAAATAAAGGAGGCGGGATGAACATAGTGGGTGATTGAGTTGTTGAAAGGACCAAAATTTAAAGAGGAGAGAGTAGTCTATGATGCCAAGCAACAAAAATGGCAGAATTTGAGAATTTGTAACATGTTGTTAGATTTAGTTGAAAATAGATTGTTGGTGACTACTAAATTGCTTAGTTGGATTTCACTGTCAGAAGCAGATACAGATGGGTGGAAGGGTGCTTTGGAAGAAATACTGAACTGGCAGCAAGGAGGCCTACTTCTAATCAATCCTGGGAAGATCATTTCTCTCTGCGTCTCAGATGGTTTTAGTATCTAATATGTTGGTACAACTTTCTCTGCACTATTTCCTGCCAGCTATGAATAGCTAGAGACTTCGGATTAAACAATTCCGAGGTCCTCTTGAGCTCTAAAATTCCGCGAAGCTAATGAATGTGTGTGATTGTGCCTCTGGAAAGGAGGAATTAGACCTATATATCATAGAATCCAAGGAAATATTTTCCCATAGAATGGCAGAATCAGATAACAAGAGCAAGTGATGGTAGGGTAGACTCAGTATAAACTTTTGTGTGTGCCAAACAGAATCGTTTGTTGCTGGCTTCTGATCTACTTAGAAATAAAGACCACTAAGAAAGTGGTACTCCATTCACCTTTCGAGTTAGTCCAGTGAATTGTTAAACTGACCTGTAACTTTGGGTCAGGCACGATTCTTTTGGTTTTTGGAAAGCAACTTCCAAAAGATAAGAGTTTATTTATTAGCATCATATGCTTTTTGCATTATATACATAAATAGTGTTCTATGTGTGTGTGTATGTGTGTAAAACCTCATAATGTTTTATTTCTAGAGAACATTATAAGGTAGGTTTTATTCTAATCATTCTTAAAATCAGCTTTCTAAGAAGTCATAAAAGTTTTTACACAGGAGTGTCTTAAATTACCCAAAAGTAGTGGGTTCTTTTAAATATAATTTCCTTTAACACCTATTGTACTTTTTCATTTTTCATTTAGGGAACTCAAATTTTTTATTGCCACTCTACTTCTTTTGATGCTACGAAAGAAACTGTTATCTCCAGCAGCCCCTAAAGCCCAGGAGTCCAGTAAATCATCAGACAGACTCATGACTGAAAAACAGGTAAACTTGTAATATTTGAAGCCAGTGTTTCTCAAAGTATGTGCCAAAGAATACTACGTCTACTAAAGTAAAAAAACCTTATTTTAAAAGGATTTTTTAGTAAAATAATTTTGGGAAATGCTGGGTTAAAGACTATTAAATGATTTCGTTATTTTAAAACTTCACAATACTGTCAGTCTCCAGAAGGATGCTTTAGTATACAGTATTTCCTACTTGTTTGACAAGCGCTGCAGCACAAACCAGTACCCTGCTTATCTGCGGTTTTACTTTCTGTGGTTTCAGTTACCCACAGTCAAACATGGTCCAAAAATATTAAATGGTAAATTCCAGAAATAAATAATTCATAAGTTTTAAATGCACCCCGTTCTGGGTGGCGTGATGAAATCTTGCTCTGTCCCACCTGGGATGGGAGTCACCCCTTCGTCCAGCATATCCGTGCTGTATATGCTGCCTGCCCATTAGTTAGTAGCCGTCTTGGTTATCAGATTGACTGTGGCGCTATCACAGTGCTTGTGTTCAAGTAACCGTTGTTTTACTTCATAATGGCCCCAAAGCCTAAGAATAGTGATACTGGCAATTTGCATATGCAAAAGAGTAGCCATAAAGCGCTTCCTTTAAGTGAAAAGGTGAAAGTTCTTGACTTAAGGAAAGAAAAAAAAATCGTATGCTGAGGTTGCCAAGATCTACGATAACTTTTGCTATGGTATGTTGTTATAGTTGTTCTATTTTATTAGTAATTATTGTTGTTAACCTCTTACTGTTCCTAATTTATAAATTAATCATAGGCATGTGTGTATAGGAAAAGACATAGTATATATATAGTTTGGTACTATCTGGTTTCAGGCATCTACTCGAGATCTCGGAACGTATCTCCCAAGGATAAGGGGGAAATGACCGTACTTTGGAAAATGCCATTCTCACCTATTTTCAGAATTTGCAAACAGGTTATTCTTTCTCTTAAAATGGTTATAGAGGGGGCTGGCCCAGTGGCACAGCAGTTAAGTTCACATGTTCCACTTCTCAGCTGCCCGGGGTTCATCAGTTTGGAACCCGGGTGTGGACATGGCACCACTTGGCAAAAGCCGTGCTGTGGTAGGCGTCCCACGTGTAAAGTAGAGGAAGATGTGCATGAATGCTAGCTCAAGGCCAGTCTTACTCAGCAAAAAGAGGAGGATTGGTGGTAGATGTTAGCTCAGGGCTAATCTTCCTAAAAAAACAAAAAACCAAGAGATATCAGAGAACAATATGTATAATTTGATCATTCAAAATGTGTGACATTATTATTTACAGAGCATTTTGTTTTTATGAGTCATAGTAGATATCCACTGAGATACCCACACAGAACTTTTGGCTCCTAAAACAGATATCAGCAATTTTAGTTCTGTGTCATTAAACTTTGTGACCAGAAGACCTAAAGTATAAATAAGGGAAAAGCTTCTGGGAGGGAGAAGTGTAGAAAGGATAAAGAAGGGGTGGAAAGTCAGCAGTCAAAAGGAAAGATTTATTTGGCGCTGCAAGTGTCATGAGCAATTTGTTCCTTTCTTGTCTTGGTAGATTCTTGAATGTCTGAGGGGCATTTGGGTGCGGAGAGTAATACCTTTTTTTTTTTTTAAAGATTTTATTTTTTTTCCTTTTTCTCCCCAAAGCCCCCTGGTACATAGTTGTATGTTTTTCATTGTGGGTCCTTCTAGTTGTGGCATGTGGGATGCTGCCTCAGTGTGGTTTGATGAGCAGTGCCATGTCCGCGCCCAGGATTCGAACCAACGAAACACTGGGCCGCCTGCAGCAGAGCGCGCGAACTTAACCACTCAGCCACGGGGCCAGCCCCAAGAGAGTAATACTTTAATTTGTACTATTGCCTATATTATTAATATTTAAACTGTTGTAATATTTACATACTATACTACTAATAAAAAATTATTGTATAAATTATATATTTTTTCAAGCATTTAATCACTGAAAACTCACTCAAATTACCTTTTCACCAATATACTTTAATGGCTTAAAAAGCAAGCAAAGCACTTCACACAGTGATTTCAAAATTGATTATTGTACTTACTTTAAAAGCCCATTATAAAACTATTAATATCATGGCTTTAAATGTGTCATTTTTAAAAATCATCTCTATTTCTATTCTTTCCTGTATTTTATGTTCTTAGTACTTTTTTCTTCCCATTGTTGTTTTTATTCACTTAATCTAGAGAGTTAGATTTCCCCTCTTGGGTTTATGGTGTAAACACACATTTAGAATCAGGGAGACAAAACTTGAGCATGTCTTTCAGAGTGATTCCACCAGAATCAGTTACCTAGATGGACAGACTCCTTTGTAGAGGTGGGCCTTGTCTGTTATACAAGGACTGTCTAGATTATTGACTTTGGCCGGTCAGATACGTTTTGATCTTTTTGTGACTCTAGTTATTGTTAAAGTGGCACTTGTTTCTGAGTGACTCACCTTTTCTTTACTATTCAATTAGTGTAACCTAATTTGCAGCTGTTTCTTTTTAGTGGAGCCTGGTCTGGATCAGTTAAATAAAAAACCTAAGGTCTGTTTGGTTCACTGAAATTACAAGGTGTTTTTGTTTTAATTTATCCCTTAAGCCTATATATGAGTATTCTGGAAGTATATAATATAATTATTTGTGCTTATTTGCATCCTTTTTAGTCTGCTAATTTTGTTAGAAACAAATGTATTGTTTTAATTTTAATCATTATATGTGCATAACAAATTCACGTTAAAAAACTTTTGGAGAAAACGTTCTGTTATTCTGAAAACAAAGGAAATTATATACAAGAGAGTGTTTGTTCACTTTGTATCTTAAAGTTGATCCTTTTCTCTGTCCTTGTAATTGTAGCGGGAAGAAGCAGAATGGGAAAGCATAAATGTGCTCTTGATGACGCGTGGCTTAAAACCTTTGTCTCTAGTCCAAAGAACAGATCTTACAGGTAATAGATCCTATTCTTGCTGTTTATTGTAAAAAGCCTTCTTTTGCTTTAAAAATTATTGCCTTACCTTTATTTTTAATATCTGTATTGCATTTCAAAAAATGTAGATCTCATCATTTTTGACAAACAGTCATCGAAAAGGATGAGACAGAATTTGAAAACGTTGGTGGAAGAAACAACACGTCAACAGAACATGATCCAGGAGCTCATAGAAACTAATCAGCAACTTAAGTATGAAAATGGAAAAAAAAAATCTCTTTTGAATTGTTTGTATACAGGATATGCTTTCTAAAAATAACCTTTGAAAAGAATCTTGCAATTTAATTTTCTGTTTTGATTAAATATTAAGTTAAAAAATATATTTAATAGGTAAATCTTTTGGTGATAGCTTAGCTTAGGTATGTAATGGTATCCTATACTACTTCTATTGGTTTGTGTTATATGAAATTTTAAGAATGCAGAGAAATTTTAGAAATTTCATTTTCTTGTTAGATGGATATGTGTGTTGATGTGATTTATGCTTGTTAGTAAGGGAAGGGATTGTGTCTGTTATTAGAAATGAACTTCAGCTAGAGCAAAGCCGAGCAGCAGACCAGGAACAACGAGCTAATGACTTGGAACAAATTTTGGAGAGTGTGAAATCCAAAATTGGTGAATTGGAGGATGAATCCCTTAATAGGGCTTGCCAGCAACAGAATAAAATAAAAGATCTTCAAATGGAGCATAAAGCTTTACAGGTACTGAGTTATGTGTTTTCTTCCATGATAGATAGTACTAAAACAGCTCATCAAGGTCACAGGTTGTTAGATGGATTTGTTTAAGCAACTTCCATGTTGCTTCATTCAATGATCCTTACCTTACTTGACCTATCACTGTTGCCTTCTTGAAATTCTTTCTTTGCTTGGTTCTAGAATATCCTTTCTTCTGGTTTGCCTCTAGCCCCATTGGCCATTCTTCAACTGCTTTGCTGGTTCTTCTTGACTCCTTAACCTCTTAGTGTTGGGATTCCGCAGTACTCATTCCTTAGACCTTTTCTCTTTCCTGTGTACTCTAACTCCCTTGGTGATGCTCCATCTAATTCATAGCACCTAATTTAAATCTGTAGCCCAGAACTCTTCCTTTAATCCCAGACTCAATCCTGCAGCCTACTTGATATCTCTACTGGATGTCTAGTAGGCATCTAGAACTTTACACGTCTAAAACTGAGTTCCTGAATTTCCTCCCAAAACTTTCTTCTTTTAGTCTCCACTCTGGTCCAAGTCACCTTCATTTCTCTCCTGCTTCTCTTTTGGTCTCCCTGCTTCTACCCTTGCCTTTTTCATTGTGCTTTCAGCATAGTAGCTTGAAACCCTCCAATGGCTTTTGTTTTTCTTTAGAGGAAAATCAAAAAGTCTTACCATGGCCTCCAAGGGTGTACATGATCTGGCCCCTGTCATCTTCTGACTTCATCCACTGTACCCCTTGCTTGTTCTACTCCAGCCACACTGACATCCTTACTTTTCCTTGAACATTTTCCTTTAACAGTCTCACTTGGAGCCTTTGTACATTTTGTTCTTTCTCTTTCCTCTGTCATGCATACTTTTTCCCAGATAGCTGCAGGGCTTGTTCCCTCTCTCCTTACTCATATGTCACCATCTCTCAGGGATTCTTTTCTCGACTACTTATGGTTGGCAGTCCCGTGCCCCACACATCATATTGCCTTCTCAGCTTTATATTTTATCTATAGTTCTTACCACCATCTAACATGTTAACAAACTATATATACTTTATTTGTTTTGTTTGTATATGTCCCTGTGTTAGAATGCAGTTTCCATGAGGGCAGATATTTTTGTTATTTTGTTTAGGGCTGAAAGAGTGCCTGCATTAGTATTAGTACTGGATGCCTAATAAATATTTGAATTATTGAGTTAAATTTTCCCAATATTTATATGGCATATGCATATAATTACAAGTTGTTTTGTTACTTTTCTTTTTATAGAAATAGCAGTATTATAACATTGAATACTTGATTTCCTAATTTAAAAAAACCCTTATTTTAAAATTTGGGTGTTTATTGTGATTAAAAGAAATAAATATTTTATAGTGATAACAAATGTTTAGTTGTATGAAATATTACAGATCCTTACAAACATCATATCATTATAAACATTATCTTATTTTAAAGTGGTTTTGTTGGCCCAACTCTGTATGTACCTATTGTACACAGGAGTTCAGGCTGCCTAAAAGGGACCAGTACTCATCAGGCCAGGGGGTCTGGGTGTCCCCTCAGTTGATGCTGGCAGCTCTGAAATGATCAGATGACTTAATATAAATTCCAGGGGGTCAGAGAGAATCAACTAGAAATACTAGGGAATTCTGGTGTAAGGATGGAGGCAGCTGGTGTTCTGCACACATTTAGGCTATCAGCTTGGGGTAGGCAGTGCTGCATCTGCTGGTGTTGATCATGGCTCCAAAGAAGACACTATCATTCTTTGATGGCCAACTCTGTTTCTAATACTCATCAGTCAACAAAATCCTCTACCATTAGAATATTCTGTTTTTGGGTTGGCTTTGTTAGGTTTCTTTCCTCATCAATGACACATTATAAAATCTCTATAAAGGGAGGGAAGATTTTGGAAATATTTCTATATCAGTTTGATTTTGACCTTGCTCTCAGATATAGGGCATGTGGAAACCTGAAGACCTTTAAGTCATCAACTTGTTGATGTGAGAAAGCAGCCACCAGGAGTGGTAAAGGTGCTGGGTCCTTGGCTCACAGAGGAAATTGAGGGCAGGGGAGACTAGTGTTCTTTTTTTAGGAAGATATCTATTTATCTTTTCAAAGAGGTTGATATATAAATAATTACGAAGTTAAATTATTAGAATATAAGACATGAATTTATCAGGATTTTAGGCACTTCGAAAAACAGATGCTTGAGGGTTCATTGGCAAGGGGTGGTTTGAGTGGAGTGACATATATTTTCTATCAAGTAGTTCCATCTGTCATAAATCACTTATGGTGCTATTAGCTTTTTGTTTCAGGTCCCAGCAGTTTGTTATGTAGCTTACAAATTGGTCCAGAGGAGCTCTCATGTTCCAATCTGCAATGGAGGAGGACAGACAGAATTAGCATTGGGGTGTGGACACCTGGTGTTGGGGAAGGCTGTCTGTGCTAATTTGATCAATTGAAATTGTTTGTTTTTAAGTCCTTAAAGGGTACTTTCTATAGTGTCAACAAAAATTGGCAAACCCAAGAAATTGCTGCCCCTCAGTGTTTATCTATTGTCCTGTTCCATTACAGACCTGCTCTGCATTCTATTCCATACTAGTCAGTCTGTGCTTTCTTAGGGAAAATGGAAGAACAATTATTTCACAGTTTTTTGGCATTTGGTTGTTTCCAATTTTAGAATGATTTATTGCTGCATGTTTTGCAATTGAGAGAAAGGAAACATTGATTTTGTAGGCATGTGGCAAAGAGGTCCAGGAAATCAACAGACATTTGATAATAGTATATTGAAAGTTTGCTGGAGAAATGCAGAAATCAAAAGACAACATTTTATTTGCAGTTTCTGTGTTCTGTAGTGCGGTTTCTTTTTCTGTACTTAGACCAGTGTATTGGCTTCTTTGGAAATAGTTTTCTAAACTTTTAAGTAACTCTTTAGTTTAAGTCAGTGTGATCTGTATCAGGATGTAGTTCTCCCTCTTTGCAAAAATGTTAGTGATCTTCGTAGTGAATATATGGATCAAGAAGTTGATTTGTACTGTTCTTTTAGTGGTTACCTCAAAGATTAAAATATGCATTCTTGACTTCTCAAAATCTAATGTTACTTTGTCATTTTTACCTTATTCCATGACAGTGCAATAATTCTAAAACAAGTTTGCCACTCCCCAACTTATAGTATTGTTGTGTATTTTAATTCCATATTTATTTTTATTCCCTCTATATAGATTTATTTACTACTGAAAATTGAAATAACCCAAAATATTTCCTTCCTATTATTATTTCATTTATTCTAACAGGTTTTTTTTGTGTGGAATCTTGAGGGTTTTCTGCATATAAGATCATATCATCTGCAAACAGAGATAATTTTACTTCTTCATTTCCAATTTGGACGTCTTTTATTTCTCTTTCTTGCCTAATTGCTCTGGCTAGCACTTCCACTACTATGTGGAATACAAGTGGCGAATGCAGGCATCTTTGCCTTGTTCCTGATCTTAGAGGAAACGCTTTCAGTCTTTCACCATTGAGTATGATGTTCACTGTGGATTGTTCACATGTGGCTTTTATTGTGTTGAGGTAGTTTCCTTCTGTTCCTAGTTTGTTGAGTGTTTTTATCATGAAAGGGTGTGGATTTTGTCAAATACTTTTTCTGCATCAATTGAGATTATCATATGGTTTTTCTTCCTTCATTCTGTTAATGTGGTGTATTTCATTGATCATCTTTGATATGTTGAACCATTCTTGCATTCCAGGAATAAATCTTACTTGGTCATGGTGTATAATCCTTGAATATGCTGCTGAATTTGATTTGCTAGTATTTTGTTGAGGATTTTTTGCATCATTGTTTATAAGGGATGTTGGTTTGTGGTTCTTTTTTTTGTGTCATTTGGCTTTGGTATCAGTGTTGGCCTCATAGAACGACTTAGGAGAGATACAATTCATTCTTGTATATTGCTCTTATACCTCCAACCTTACAAAACTCAATTATTAGTTGTAGTTTCACAGCTAATTTATAGATAGAGGTGGACCTGGGACCCATGTCACTTGGCTGTAGAGCTCCTGCCGGGCTTTCAGGATGAGACTGAGGCAGAGAATCAATTCCGGGTGTAGCCTGTGGTTACTGAGAGATGGTATGGTACCAGAAGCTGAGTCCCCTTTTCCCCTGAGGGTCTCTTAAGTCTCAGCAAATTTGACACTATGGACAGATGAACATGTGCCTAGACATGGCGTCCTCTTCTGAAAGTGATATGTCTTAGTAATGTGCAGGCCAGATGGGGATAGGATTTCTCACTGAGCTTTATAAAAAGTATATTCATAATAAGAGTGATGGTGCGATTGATAGTGAGCATTCAAAGGACACTGAGGGATAGAATCTAGGGAATAAGCTAGGGAATAAAGGAAAAGCAGGCCAGTGTTATTTCCCTAAAGACAAGGAAGAGAGTATCCAAGATTTATGTTCCTTTGTATAGATCTTGGGATATATATTGTTTGTTAATAACTGCCTGGCTAGAGACTTACTCTGAGTTTTCAGTCTCCCATATTGCATGAATGCCTAAGTTGATTAAACCATCTGTAATCTTAAGTTATCATTGATCACTTAAGAATCTTAATTTTAATTCCTGGTTCTTTTTAACATCCTTAATATTGGTCCCTTCCTGATGATTGTTTTCATCTAAACCTTATACATAAACTCATGTCAGTTTTATGGAGATTCTTGAGTTCCCTTACTTATTCTGAAACCTTGAATGCATGCAGTTATCAGCTATATTTTTCTCATTTTACACCTATTTTACTTGTTACATTTTTTGTATTTATCACATATTAATGTTCCTGGAGCTGGCACTCATTTAAAAACAGGCTCAATATTGAAGTTCTTGAAAGAAGCAGATTGATAGAAACTGCGAAGATGGCTTCGTGTACAGTATTGTTAGGAGAGCATGTCCTAGATGTGCATATCCTAATTATGTTTTTTGAAAAATTCCTTACAGGCAAAATGTCACCATTATAAGAAAAAACGAATGGAGCAACAAGAGACTATTGCTTCTTTGCAAAAGGATATCTGTAGATTAACAAAGGAGGAAGAAGAGCGCATTGTCACTCAAAACAGAGTGTTTGCTTCTCTCTGCAAGAGAGTTCCTCATACCGTCTTGGATAGACAGTAATGTTTGCTACATAAATTGATACGTAGCTAGAAATACAAATTTACATTACTTCTTCTAATCCTTCATCATTTTCTTTAGTATGGATGTGTTGTTATTTACTTAAATTTTCCCTTGTTGGAGAATATTTAGATTGTTTCCGGGTTTTCAGTCTTATAGATAATGCTGCAATAAACAGCTTTGTTGTTCTTGAGTTAGAACCTTGGCAGATATTACCGTGGGAGTGATTGCTAGAGGTAGAAATGTTGGGACAAGGAGAATATGCATTTAATATCTTGAGGTATAATGTTTGTGGTTATTTTAAAATCTTTCCTTTGAAATTAATATAAAATATATGGCTTAGTATAATACTTGCTTCTGGCAAAAATCACTTAAATTTTTTATAAACTTGCTAGATAACCTGTATGTTTATCATTGTAATTTGAAATTTTGCAGAGAGAATAGGAAATGCTCCAACATCACATTTTGAAAATAATTTAGTTTATCTTCTGTTTTCTAGGTTGCTTTGCCTAATTGATTACTATGAATCTAAAATTAGAAGATTTCATGAACAGAGGTATGACTAATCCTGTATTACAAATTTTAAAGTTATTTTCCAATCACGAATCAGACCAAAAGTTTTTAAAAGCCTTTTGAGACTTTAAATATGCTTTGGAAATCTACCTAATATGTAACTGTGAATTCCTTTCTTTATATTGATCTTGAAGACTATGTTTTACCACTTATATTAAAATGTGTTGTTGCATTTATATTAAAATGTGTATGTTTATTAATCACCAAAGTATTGGTCACAGAAGAAATAATATTTACTTTTTATTTTGATGAAGTGTTATAGTTTGTTCTACTGAAGTCATCTAGCCGTTGGATAGTTACTCAGTGTATCCACAAAGTGTGTAGGATTAGATTAGCTGCCTACCTAAGAGAAACCTAATTAGTATACAGATTTATGGAATAAAGATAAAATGTCATAGTGAAAAATCATGCAATAGAGTAAAACACACTTGTTACCTCTGATTAAAGAAATAAGGATGAAGATTAAAATAATGGTCTTTGGCTAACCTAAAATAGCTGAAGGATATCTAAGGCCAAATAATCCAAAATGCTTTAATGTGAGATCATTAAAACAGTAGCTGTTCTGTTTCATTGTTCATATATGGAACAGTTCTTTTAACAAATAAAGACTTATCTGAGCACCTACTTTGAGCCGTGTTCTGTTTCAGGTACTGAGGATATCATAAAAACAAAGCAGATGAATTCTCCGCTTTCATCAAGTGTACATTCTAATATTCTTGCCTCATGAATAATAATGACTTTCCAGAAACCCAGCAGGACCAGTAGCAGACTGTGCTGGTTGCTGATTCATTCTAGCGTCTTGGGGACTCTTAAAAAAAGGAGAGCAGGGTGGAGGGAAGAAGGGAAGAAAGAAGTGAAAAAGGGAGGAAGGGAAGATGAAAGAACAACTAATGACAGAGCAACTTCTTTCTTGATTCTATTCAGAAAGCAGCATTGTATCAGGGAAGTTCAGGGCCTTTCTGATTTCCAGATGGAACTGTGTATGTTAGGTGGTAGCTGAGGTGTTAGATAGATTCTGTAGAGAGAGGACAAAGTTTTGGATATGGTCCTTACCTTCTAGGAGTTTACAGTCTAGTGAGGAAGATCAAATGTAAACACATTAATAATTAAGAAAAATAATATGAGGCTTAGAAAACACTAATATGTAATATCACAATAGAGTAATTACTAAAAGTTGTACAGACAGTAATATAGGAGTTTGGAAGAGGAACACATTAGTTTTGTTTGGAGTGACCAGGGTAGCCTTTACAAAGCAGGTGGGGGTTGTGCTTGAGTTTGAAGGGTAAGTAAAATTTGGGAAAGCAGAAAGGCGAGAAAAAAAAAAAAGCCATTTTAGACTGCTTAGATGCTATGAACAAAAGTGTATTGATATAAAAGTGTAGACTTTTTTTATGGTGCTGTAATTAAGCCAGTTTGGCTGGAGTCCAAGGGATTTGTTGGCATCTTCATAAATAGAGGTGGTAATCTGTGGAGAGCAGTCGTTCACATGCTGGACCAAAAGTAAGCTATAAATGAACAAGCAGACGTCATTTGTCTTGGAAAGAAAGAAGGCACTTTTTCCTTTAATACAGAAAAGCTGGGTGATGGGGTTATAGGCACATGTGTATTTGTCAGGATTCTCAAGAGAAACAGAACCAATAGGATGTACATTTATATATAGAGAGAGATTTAATTTAAAGGAATTGGTTCATGCAGTCATGAGGCTGGCAAGTCTGAAATGTGTGAGGCAGGCCTGCAGGCTGGAGACCCGGGGAAGAGTGGATGTTGCAGTGTTGGAGCTGAAGGCAGTCTGGAGGCAGAATACCTTCCTTCTCCGGAGTCTCAGGCTTTGCTCTTAAGGCCTTTAACTAATTGCATGAGGCTCACCACATTGTGTAGGTAATCTGCTTTATTCAAAGTCTGTTGATTTAAATGTTAATCCCTTCTGAAAAATACCTCACAGCTATATCTAGACTGCTGTTTTATCAAACAGCTGGGCACCACAACCTAGCCAAGATGATGCTAAAATGAACAACACAGTATATAAGAGTAAAGAGAAGGAAAATGAATTTTATGGCTTGAGAGGTTGCAAACTCTTATGCTCACAGAATCAAGAAAATAATGAAAATGAGTGAAGCAGGTTAGGTGGGGTCTGTGGCAAATTGGAGAGCTGTGTACCGTCTGTCCATCTGTCTTAAGGGGGTGGTTACTATGTACTCTAGCCAGTTGATGCCATGCAAGGATGTGAGCCCCAGATTTCCACTACAGATCCGTGACAACCAATGCAACACCACTAGCTGCAACGGCCTCAATCCTTTCATCATTTGTATTCAGAGACCCCATGTGTACAACTTCAGAGGCAACCTCTCACACCACACTGCACAGGACAGACTTCAGTGATGCTATGCTAAACTTCTCTACTCTCACTAAAAATCCCACTCTCTCTCCTCATCACCTGGATCAGCAGTCAGCAAACTCCTGTGGGCTACATCTAGCCACGTTTTATGGAACACAACCATGCCAATTTATTTGCATATCATCTATGGCTGAGTTCGTGCTATAACAGCAGCACTGAGTAGTTGCAAGAGACTATACAACCTAAAATATTTACTGTTTGGCCGTTTACAGAAAAAATTTTGCCAACCCTTGAATCTAGATTAAAATTCACAAAAGTTGCAACTGATACTCAGTTAACTGTCTAGCTGAAGAGCTGAAGTGAAATACTTTGGCCTGTACAAGCTATGCTCAAGTCAGATATTTGGATTGGATATCTCTCATTAAGGGAGAAGGAGATAGGAAGAAAAATAGGAGCTGGTATCCCTGAAAGCTCAAGAACTTTTTAATTTTATAAAGTCCAATTTATCTGTGTTTTCTTTTGTCACTTTTCACCCAACAGCTTTTTCATTTTGTTCTGCAGCAAATTACAATAGCATTCATTAGGAAATTTGTGACATACCTTTTTTCAGTGTCTTTTCTTTAGTGTCCCTGTTGTTGTTCTCTCAGATGTTATCTCCACTTGATTCTGTTAAAAATCTGTCCATATTTATTTTTTTAACTAGGAAAAATAGTTTCGTTTTTATAATTAAAGTAATAAATATATTGATTTAATTATCAATTATGATTATATAGGTTTCACCATAGACTCAGTACCAGAATAAACACATTACAATTTTATATTGGTGTGTAGGGGGAAAAAATCATTCCAGGTGAATCAATCTGTTGACACTGCCAGCCTGGTGGTGTCTTTTTGGTTAGTACTACAGACCACGCATGCACCCAGTGCTCAGTAGGCTACAGCAGTAATACCTTAATGTGATGCAACAAAGTGGAATATAGTCTTGAACAATAAAGTTGTGTTTAACAAAAAACTATTTTACATTGCTTCAGTTTTTAAATTTTAATTTTAATTAAAATTAAATTAAAAGTTTAGTTCTTCAGTCGCATTAGCCATATTTCAAGTGCTCATTAGCCATGTGTAGCTAATGTCTTTTATTTATTTTTAACACCAATCCTGTGAGGTGGATGTGACATATTATCTCTGTTTGACAGATGAGAACACACATTCTGACAGATTGACCTACAGAGATAACACAACTGGTTAATGGTGGTGTCAAGACTTGAATTGGGACTGTTAATCTGTTGCCTTGTCCACTTAGATTCTGCATTTTTTCCTGTAGGTTTTTTTGGTGACCTAAAAGTACTAGAAGGATAAAACAACATACGTTGTTTGTTTATTCGTTCAACAAGTTTTTTTTCACCCCTTCTCATGCCCCATACTCTTCTAGGCAGTGAGATATAATGGTGAACAAGACAAAGTTCTGGTCCACATGGATCTTAAACATTGTAGTTAAGATGAAAGTGAACAGATATATACTATAATATTAGGTAATAGTATGTTCTAATACCATTCTCTATGAGAACAAGTAGGAAATTTGGCTTCAGTTTAATAGGTTATAAAACTCTTATTGGATTGATTTAATTTGTTAACCAGGTTTTTTCTTTGAAGATTGATTTTTCATAAGAAGTACATTGCGTGTATCTTTTCATAGGCGGTATAAAGAAGATGAAAGTCAGTCAGAAGAAGAAAAAGACTACAGAAGTCTGGATGCTTCAGCAACCTACAAAGGCCTTCTAATGGTATGGGGACTGCATGACCAATAAATGCTTTTTTATAAAGTAAAATAATCTCCCAGGAAAGTTAATTGTTTTTCTGTGAAATGTGTTGCAGTCATTGCAGAATGAACTCAAAGAATCGAAATCCAAGCTTGATGTACTTTTAAGTGAAAAGCTGAATCTCCAAAAAGATTTGGAAAGCAGGTGAGAGAAACTTCAGTCATTTTTATTCAGTTTTTGGAAAGTAAACACATACTGGAGTTTGGAATGTTAAATGAATCATTCTAGCCCCTTTACTCTAAAACTAATCTTGGGAACCTCATACTCTTATAATTGGTTTAGTCAGTTGTCTCTCATACGATGGAAGGAACAAGAAAATATAGGTAGGCAAGGGAAATGAGAAAATAGGAGTCCACATTAAAGAAGATAAAACTGGGTAGGAACTCAGAGTATATTCAGTCTTATACTAGCAGGTTTCCAATTCCCAAATTACTTTAAAATGACTTGTTATTTCATCTTATCTCTGTGTTGTGGGAGAAGAAAACTAAGAGGTTTAAATGGCATACAATAGAAAAGTATACAGTGGTCTCCCCTTATCCTCAGGGGATACATTCCAAGACCCCCAGTGGATGCCTGAAACTGTGGCTAGTACCGAACTGATACTGCAACAGTTGATCTGATAACCAAGATGGCTACTAAGTGACTAACGGGATGGAGGTATGAGGGGGTGGGGTATACAGCATGGATACGCTGGACAAAGGGATGATTTACAGCCCAGGTGGGACGGAGCGGAACAGCACAAGATTTCATCACACCATTCAGAACGATGAGCAGTTTAAAACTTATGAATTGTTTCTTTCTAGAGTTTTCCATCTAATATTTTTGGACCTCGGTTGACGGCAGTTGACCGCAGATAACTGAAACTGTGGAAAGTGAAACCACAGATAAGGGGGGACTACTGTATTTATATACAGCATACTGCCACAAAAGGATGACATTCTAGATGTTGGCAGTGAGTAATAAGGAGTGAACATTGTCGAGACTTTTTTCATTCAATAAATATTTGTTTACCTATTATCACTTAGACACTGTCCTTGGCTCTGGTGTAATAGAATGACCAAAACAAATACCTTGTTCTCACAAGGCTTATACTTTAATGGAGAGACACTGATATCTACAGTACAAACCATTTATATAAAGTTTAAAAACCTGCCACATAATATGTAAATTTATGGTTATATAAGTATGTAGTAAAAATTTTAAAACGTGCATGGGAATAATGAACACTGAATCTGGGATAGTGGTTACCTGTAGTACGGTAAGGAGAGGAATGACATTAATGAGGGACATATGTGGAGTTTTAAGTATATGTATAATGTTTAAGTTAAAAAAAGATTTGAAACATCTGTTAATATTCAACTTTGCTGAAGCTGAGTGGTGGACACACCACTGTTTGTTTTTCTATTCTCTATTCTTGTCTGTATATTTGAAATATTTCACTATAAAAACAAGTAATAGATTTACAACAGTAAAAACAGGTAAAAAATTTTGAACAGGGACTACACAGAAGAAGAAATCCGATGGCTAATAAACACCTGACTAGCAGTCGTGAAATATTTTAAGAATTTTAATAAGCATGTTTGTAACAAGTATTAAGATATACTGTATTGTTTACTATTCAATATATTATAATTTTTTTCAAAAAATTGAATGCATTCAACATGATTTATTTTCTACAGGCCCACACAGCATGAATTACGACTTTATAAACAACAGGTGAAGAAACTGGAGAAAGCCCTTAAGAAAAACATCAAGTAATTATATTTTACCAAAGTTACAAATTTATTAGGGTTTTGTATTTTATTATTTTTATTACCTATCAGCTTACCTTATGATGGTGGGGAAATGGCATTAAAAGGAATATTTCTGGCTTCACAGTTTAAAAACAGTTTCTACTGTGTTGGGTTTGGCTATATATTTGTCTTAAATGAGCACATGAAAAAGGTAGTTGCCTGATGTAAGGAAGGGCAAAGGTTTTAACTAGAAAATTGTCTTTGGAAGTCGTGGAGGAATTGCAAGAGAATCATTGAAATTAGAGATGATAGGGGCCAGCCCCGTGGCCGGGTGGTTAAGTTTGCGCTCTCTGCTTCAGTGGCCCAGGGTTTCACTGGTTCGGATCTTGGGCACAGACACGGCACCACTCGTCAGGCCACGTTGAGGCAGCATCCCACATGCCGCAACTAGAAGGACCCACAACTAAACATATATAACTATGTACTGGGGGAGCTTTGGGGAGAAAAAAGAAAAATAAAATCTTAAAAAAAAAAGAGAGAAATTAGAGATAACAAGCCCCAAATTTTTGTTGATGGTAGTCATGACCTGAATAGTGTATAACCTCGTCACACTTTAAGAGTTCCAGAACGAATGCAGTGAGCCATTCATATCCACCACTGGTACCTTCTTGACTTTGAAAAGCACATACTCAGAGGAGTTTCAAAAAGTTGGTTCTCAAATAGTGATAGTATCCCATGAATATTATCTATGCGTGCTCTTCGATTCAAGGGAATGGGGCGTGAAGTGCTATGGGGAGCACTGGGGTGAAATATTTTGAAAACTGTATGAGTTAATATATGCATTAGATGTATTAAATCAGTTATATTAGCATATATGGATTCAATTTTCAGTGACAGCTGCGTTTCCTCCTTCCATTGCAACATATGCCACAGTGCAAAGCAAGTATTCTGGACATCCAGGAATTACATGTTGAGTTAAATGAAGATAGTAGGGAAGGAAAACTAATAAAGAAAAGAAAAGTGGAAGGTTTGGAAAGGCTACATTTATTCATTCAATTAATATTTTTTCTCTTCCAACTATTGCTTGACATTTTGGGTATCTCTAGTACCTCCTACTATCTGGTTGGCATTCTGGGTACTGGAATTACAGTGGTAAACCAAATAGAAAAGGTCCCTGCCCTCATGGAGATTATGTGAAGGGAGAAGGACAGTGAAAAAATAAATAAGACAATTTTGATATAATATAAATACTAAATGTAAAATAGTGTGAGTTGCTATTGTGTGAATTTGGACAAGAGGTGGCGGTGACATGGTCACAGGTTGCAGACGTGGAGGTGGTGAGAAGTCTTTGGAATGTCGGAGGTAGAACTGATGGGACTTAATGATGGATTGGAAATAGGCCGCTGGGGGTGGGGAGAATCAAGACTCCTAAATTTTAGGCCTGAATAGCTAGGTAATTGTTGGTCCATTAACTGAGATGGGAAAATTGGTTGTGAAGCAGCTGGCAAAAGGAGGATGTAGAGGGGTAAAAAGTCAGAGGAGAAAGTATCAGGAGGAATAACATTTCCTCAGCCCTCTTAAGGCCCCTGGCTAGGCCTGAAAATTAAACTGACGATGAGAGATTAACAGGAGAAAAACATACAAATTTATTTAATATAAGTTTTATGTGACATGGGAGCCTTCATAAGGAAATGAAGACCTGAAGAAACAGTTAAGCCTGAGCGTTTTTATCCTGGGTTTGATGAAGAGTGGAAAGTTGTGAAAAAACGTGATAGGACAAAAGGGCATGAGCTAAGGGCGGTAAACTGGGGGAAATGTGGATTCCTCTTGGCGTCCCTTTGTCTTCAGAGATAAAGATGCTCCTTTCTTCCGGGTACAGGGAGGGCACCTGTCACGTGAGGGTCTTAGGATCAGCTTCAGGAGAGGAGTAGGAGGAAGTCAGAGAGTCCTTCCTGCACCTGCCATTTCTTAAATTCCTTCAGCTTAAAACATTTCTTACGTCAAAGTGGCATATTTTGGAGTGGCGTATCCAGATCCCCTTCAAAGAAATCTTGTTGACTTCAAGGCAAATATGTTAGTGAAGTTCGACACACATATGCTCTTATATGTGTATGCACTTACATATGTATGTATGCACATAGATATACATATATGTGCATGCACTTATATATACGTAGACACAGTCAGTCCTCATTATTTTCAGATTCCGTATTTGTGAATTTGCCTACCTGTTGAAATGTATTTTTAATCCCAAAATCAATACTTGCCTCATTTTTGCAGTCATTCATGGGCATGCCCAACACACACATTTCCAGCTGTTGACCAGGGTGATGCTCTACCCTCTTGTTTCACCTCTCACACTATAAACAAGCATCCTTTTTTTTTTCTCATAGTACTACTTTTTTTTTTTGCACTTTTTGTTAGTGATTTCTAACAAGATGGCCCCAAGCATAGTGTTGAAGTGCTGTCTAGTCTTCCTACACACAAGAAGGCTATGTGCCTTACAGAGAGAATGCATGTCTTAGATAGACTTCTTTAAGGCATGAGTTATAGTGCTCTTAGCCATGAATTCAATGTTAACGAATCAACAATATTAAATAAAGTGTCTTTAAATATTAACACACGTAAAACAAGGTTATATATTGATCAGTTGAGGAAAATGTGAACAGAGGCATGCAGGAACCTGACTGTGGTTCCGTAGGAGCAGTGGTTCCATCTTCACTAATTCAGTGTTTATGGTGATTTTATAGAACATAACTACCACCAATAATGAGAATTGACCGTATATTCATTTTCTGTTGGGCTCTGGTCTTTAGATTGACTTTTCACTATTAGCCTTTAAGATTATGTTTCAGAACCCAACCCTGTTATATTTTATGCTGAATTTTGACAAAATTATTTGTTTATAAGTTTTGTCTAAAAACTTAAATTTTTAGAAATTTAAATTTGGAATTAAAAAAATTTATGTTTGGAGCTTTTGTAGTATCTAGATATGGAAACAGAGAATTAGGAATGTTAGGTAACTTGCCCACATCACACAGGAAGAACTCGGAAAGAAGTCAGGTCTGTACCCAATCATTCTGACTCCAGAGCTCACAGTTTTAACCATCACGTTAATAATTAGACCCAAACAAGACACCCAGTGAAGACAAATTTTTTTAAGGTAAAACTGTAGAAATTTTTATTATCTACAGTGGCAGAAATAGAATATATTTTTCAAAGAACTAGTGATATTGGGGAAATAATTTAAAATAAAATCTCTGTCAACCCAGCAAACCCTCTACATATGTAGAAAAAAAAAAAAGAAGCAGTTTTATTACTGAATAAACATTCAGCTAGACTGTGATGTGCATTATGGGCAATCTGCTAAAGACAGTGAAAAGACAGAAAGAAATCTCACCTTTAATATAGGCAGGCAGACTCAACCGATTACATACATGTGAAGTGTCTTTATCTAAAGGAAAAATAAAACTTCTCATATCTTTGTCAAAGCAGGAAGTTACAACTTCGGGCCAGGAGCCTAGACTAAACTCTAACAGAGACAGAGAGACAAGGCACCATCCTTCTCAATGTCTACATTTCAAAGATATGGTTTCAAAGGGCAACCCGGTGGTGTAGCAGTTAAGTTCATGCACTCTGCTTTGGTTGCCTGGGGTTCACCGGTTTGGATCCCGGGTGTGGACCTACGTACCGCTTATCAAGCCATGCTGTGGCAGGCATCCCATATATAAAGTAGAGGGAGATGGGCACAGATGTTAGCTCAGGGCCAGTCTTCCTCAGCAAAAAGAGGGGAATTGGTGGCAGATGTTAGCTCAGGGCTCATCTTCCTCAAAAAACAAAAAAACAGATATGGTTTCAAGGTTTTTAGGAAAGACATTTCTAGGAGTTAAAATTGGCAAGAGGCTTATGTAAATATTAAAAAGATTTACTACGTACTTCTTAAAGGGACAGAGAAAGAACTTGCAACTACAACTTTTCCAAAGTAAATGCTATAAGAAAACGAGGGGGGAAAGTCTCTCGCCCTTTTAGAACTAGAGAAAATTAAGTTTTTTTCTTTAGATTTGTAGTTACTTTTCAACTAACCAACCTTCAATATCAAACGAGGCTATTAATTTAACGTGGGAAAACATGGACTCTTCTTGTTTGAGTTAATATTACAAACAGGTTGATTATAAAATTCTGTTGCTAGGAAGTGATCAAATAGGCCTGCCAGTGCAAGATAAGCAAAGGTACTACACTAATTCCATTTAATTTTTCATTGGTATTTGTATGTGGCTAGGAGAAAACAAAATCAGAATCCCACCCCCTTAGCGTTGAGCTGACTAGTGTTGAACACCCCAGTGTTGAGGTGTTGTGGTCAGTTAGGACAATGAGCCAAACTGAAATTAACAATCAAGCTTTTATTCACTTACGGCAATAGTATAAGCAAGAGGCCGAAAAGAAAAGGGCTTGCTCCTATGTGTTCCGTTTTTCCTCATGGAATGACACCAGGCAAGGGTCCGTCAGTGACATGCAGCCCAGATGGGAGGAAACATCTCCCTGCCTAGGATTCCTGCACAAAAGATTCCTGCTGTTTCGTAGGCCTAGAGGAGGGCCTGAGAGTGGAAAAATACTGAGTCAGAGTGGAGAAAAGTGTTTTATTTAAGGCTCCCCCACCCCATAAGAAGTGAAAAGTGCCTTAGTCACGGCCCCCCAGTAAAGAGGCCTCAGCACGGAGGCACCTGGGTTAGGAATGCAGAAATGCCTGTGAGCATGGCTGGCCCTGAAGTTGAGAGTCAGGAAGGAGGGGTTAGGGAGACTGAGTCAGCAACTCCCTCCAGAGATGCAGTGCACAGGCTGTGTATCAGTCTGGTGTGGAGACGGCATCCTTCCCCCATGAGGCTTTCCAGGCAAAGCCTTTGTAATTGCCTATGGTTTGGGCCTGAAAGATAACGTATAGTATTTGGCTTGGAGCTGGGCTCCCTCTCCTGGAGAAATAGTTGCCTTCAGAGTTCTGGCATTGGTGCTGCTAGATGGGAGAGAACCACCCTTCTTTTCATCCTAATCATTTAAAAAATCCTAGGAATGTGGGGAAAAGGACTCGGGGAACATACAATTGTGAGAGTCTCAGTTGATGCATACATGTGTTTTGTATCATTGTGGCTAAATTAGCATGATTTTTTTAAAACAAAATTGGCATTCCACTTTTCAACTCATTCCTCTTCTCCCGAATGGGAGTTGCCATGAGATCATGGAAAGGCTTCAACAGACACAGTTAAAAGCTATGAAGCGTCTGCACATAGACACTTAGGGAGACGGCTCGAGAAAACAGGAGACGACACAGCGTATTTCAAGTTGGAGGTGCAGTTTTCTGGATTTCCCAGACTCCACAAAAAAATACAGCTGTTGCTGCTGGCTGCACGGAATGAGTGTCTGCTAAGTATGTAAAGCATCCCTTAGCTACTCTTGGGGGATTTTTGTGGCCTTCAGGCCCTGCTCACTGCTCTGGAGACTACAAAACAACCCTGGCATATTTCTGGGTACAGCCTATTCTGCTGCAACATAGGTTTTGAAAACACCAATTAAGTCATATGCAATTGGAAAATAAGGGCATGATTAGTAGTATAACATAGGAGTCGCATTGGCCACACACAATTTTTCCTAAGTATGAGGAGCTAGAGCAGCAGTAGTGGTAGAACCTTCAGGAAAGGGAAAAGTTCTGCTAGTACTAGGCAGCTGCCCTTTCAGCTCTTTTTTAAGAAAATTTAAAATGAGAAACTGCACCCAGAGCTCCCTCCTGCCCCCCAGCATTAGGCAGACTCTGGGCTGGAGGCAAGTTGCACTTCCTCCCTCGCCTATTTTAACCTCAGCTGCTTTGGCCGGGAGCTCCACTTCTGTCTTCATAGTCTTGGCATCCTCAAGCCAACATTTCTGCTGTGCTGTCTGTGCATTTTTAATATCCCCTAAGGCAACCTCTAGACATACTTGAGCTGTCTAACTTACCTCCTGAGGTACCAATTACTGTGTTTGCTGGTTTTCTGGTTACAGGCTGCGTCAGTTTTAAATCGTCTGGTTTCTAACACTGCTTTTCTCCTGAGCCCTGTTATGTTTGAGTGTGTGTTTTTGTAGAATACAAAGTTTTTCAGGAGGCTTATGCTATGGCAGATACTTACTGTGAGACTAAGTGAACTAAAGATCAATATCCCATGAGTCCCTAGCTTTTACTAATCCTTATCTTCTGTAAACTTAGAAAAAACAATGGGATTAAATAAATTTATACATGTAAAGTGCTTAGAAGAATTCCTGCATAGAGAAGGTTCTCAATAAATACTAATTATCATCATCACCAGGCTCTCAATATATGTTAGTTACTATCATTATTAAATGAGGGTATCTCTTTATTCATCTAGTTAATTGAATCACATTTCATTTCCCGTAGTGACTGTAACTAGTACGTACAATTATATATTTAGGTTACTATACTGACAGCTAAAATGTTCTATATCCGTAGTGTTATATTTAATAATCAGATTTGCAAACAGTTCATTGATAAGTTAAATATTTTTACCTGAGTGAAAGGTTAACTAACATTTAAATTTACATGTATCAGTTAACATGTATTCCCACTAGACAGCATAACAGTTTTGCTATGTCCCTTTTGTATTCTAGATAATAGGCTCCTGGTGCTGCCCTTAGGCAAACCTGTAAAGTATGTGAATGTGGTAAATAGGTGGGAAGTCAAGTGGAAAATGGATTGTGAGGTCTTTGTGTCCACTAGAGGAAGGAGGTTGACTCTTTACCTAGAGCTGATTCCATTTATCAATTTGTTTTGGGCATATACTCAATAGAGAGCAGAGAAAAGCGGTTGAGTGAAGATCAAGGGCAATACAAGTGATTGGAGTAAATAGTTTAGGGTAGTAGTAAGAGATGAGCTAAGAAGCCAGTCAGTAGGAATATTAGGTTAAGACATTCAAGCTAACCCAAGGAGATTAGATTTAGTTAACAAAGCAATGGGAAGCCATTGATTGTTTTCTTAGCAGGCAAATGACATGATGGAATGTTGCTATTATATTTTACAAACAGCAGGTCAAGCTCATTAATGAGTCACAGAATCAGTTTAATGGGTCAGGGTTTCCACAGGAAACTGATAGGCATACTCAAATTTAATAAGGGACTGCATTTTTCCAAAGGCATGGTGGGTGAGAGGAGGAAGATTTACTAGCTTGACTTCAGAGATATTTGGAGAAGGGCAAGGGTTTTCTACTAGGTGAATACGCTCATACATAGTTAGGTTTCTGGGCAAAGAGACTCTTCCCTCAGAGTTCCGGTAGCCACCTGGGACAGTGGTCTCTTGGGTTTCTGTGCCCTCTTGACTGGCCCAGGCATTACTGTTGTCTGTTCTTTAGCGCAAGTGGACTATGAAGAAGGAAGAACCATAGTGTTTAGCTCTTGCTGCTACAGTGTCCACACTGATTGTTCTGCCCATTGCTTCTTCCTCTCCTTACTGTAACTTCCAAACTTGGAGTGTCTTGGAAGTTGCTTCCCTCCTTTGCTGTAGTTCTTTCTTACTCTGTTTTTTGCAAGTGTTGGGGAGTAGTTATATTACGGCACAAAATTGGAGTTCTCTTGCCTGATGCGCATAAAGAGCCAATTATTACAGCATCAGCTTTTGAGAAAAGAAAAAAGCTTTATTGTGAGGTCGACCTGCAAGGAGACAGGAGACGAAAGCTCTCAAATCTGTCTACCTGATGTGGGGCTTGGGGCAAAATTTATAGGATGAGGGGCAGGGCATTCTGAAGTGTGGAGATAGATGATTGGAGATGAGGAGAACTGAGGTAATTGATGATCTGTGCCAGCATAGTCAAGCTTCCTGGCTCTTCATAGGACACGTGTTCACAAAATAGTGGTATTAGTGTGATTTGAGGGAGGAGTTTTTGGCCTCTTGACATCGAAAGGGTCACTTATCGGGTATTTGCACAGGCCCAGTTGATAGGTTGGGGGTCTCAACTGGCCTGAACTGCACAAGGGGCCGACTCTCAGTTCCTAAACTGAGAGGATGGGGTCAGTTGAACTGGTCTTACTGGGCCCGTGGTTACAGTTACAGCTTTCTTCTTCAGTCTGATCCTCTTTTTCAGGGATTCCTTCTGCTTTGTGGTTATTGAGAGGACCTTCCTGTTTTCCAGTGATGATATGGCTTAAAATTTTTAAAAAATTTTATGTATGGGTATATGTGCATACACACACGCGCGTGTGTGTGTGTGTAAGCTGTTGGGAGGGTAGCTGGATCATTGGCTCAGTTTTTCATCTTAATCTAGTGTCTAGAAAAGCATTTTGTATTATCTTGACTTTTTTCCCCTTTAGATTACAGGATATTATTGGCCAAAGAAAGGCTGAGGACACTGAGAAAAAAGATGAGCCCAGCAAGGATAATCTGCAGCAGGCCCTAATTGACCAGAGATACTTTCAGGTATTAAACAATTGGCAAAGAGACTGGTACTGTAGTGAACCTTGGTTTTAATTGCAGTGTGATGGATTATCAGTGGGTAAGGAATACTTGTGTCCTGTATTTGTGTGTGCTTATCCTGTGTTGTCTTGCCATGACATACCTACTTAGCTAAAAACATTGCAGGTAGCTTGACTTAGAATTTGTCTTAACCCTTAAAAGAGACTTGGCCTAGTTCAAAGCAGGTAAGCTTTTAAAAAGATTTTATAATCCTTTTCCCTACTCTCCCCCTTTAAGCCATTGCCCTTTTTATTGTTTTTGTTGTTGCTGTTGTTGGTATTATTATTATAGAAGTAAATGTGTTTTCTTTAAGGTCCTTGTATGGTTTTGTTTTTTATTTAGCTACTTAGTCCATCTGAAATTTAATTTCCTGTGTGGTGTGATTTAGAGACCTAACCTTACTGGTTTTGTAGACCATCGATGGAATAGATGAGCAATTAAGCCTGGTAGTTTACTGACTGAACTAGGCCTGCACTCATATTTTATCGGTCCCATGCAGAGTTTTTTAAACTTTGAATTAATTACTAATATTTTTTAATTAAATTTTTTAAGTCCCTCTTTCTAGCTTCTCTTAAAAAGCCGAAGAATCTGGCAGCAAATTCCTGCACAGTCATTATCAGAGGAGAATTATGCCTTCCCTTGTCACATTCGGCCATGTGCTTTTCACTTAGCCCCAGTCCTCACCGTGCTTGCTTCACTCACTTATGCTCTTACCTGGCTTCTATAGTCATTTGAGTTGGCAGTTTCCAATAGACCATTCTTTCTCTACTTTACTGTATTTTCTTATATGTATAGTTTTGTTTCTAGACTCTCTTTCATTTTTATACTATTTCCATATTCTTTTAATTTCTATAGTTTTATAGTAGGTTTTGATAGCTTTTAGGATAAGTATCTTGTTGCTTTTTAGAATTTTTCCTTGGCTATATTATTAGCATATTTATTCTTCTGAATGAACAGTTTGTCAAATTGAAAAATAGATCCCATTAAGAGGAGGTGAAATTGGATTAACTTTTTGAATTAGTATTTGGAAAAATGACACCTTTACAGTTTTAAACTGTCTTGCTCAGAAATATGTCTCTAATTTTATTTGAGTCTTCCTTTACAGCCTTTAATAAAATTTTGTATGTTTTAAAATTTAGCTCTTGCATATTTCTAGTTAGGTTTATTTCCTAGGTATTTTATAACTTTTATTGCTATTGTGAAGGGGATCTTTTTTTTTTATTGAGTTATTGATAGGTTACAATCTTGTGAAATTTCAGTTGTACATTAATGTTTGTTAGTTGTGTTGTAGGTGCACCACTTCACCCTTTGTGCCCACCCCCCACCCCACCTTTCCCCTCGTATCTACTAAACTGTTCTCTTAGTCCACATTTTTAAATTCCTTATATGAGTGGAGTCATCATACACAGATTATCCTTCTCTATCTGGCTTCTCTCACTTAACATAATTCCCTTAAGGTCCATCCATGTTATTGCAAATGGAATGATTTTGTTCTGTTTTGCAGCTGAGTAGTATTCCATTGTATATATGTACCACATCTTCTTTATCCATTCATCTGTTGATGGGCACTTAGGTTGCTTCCATATCTTGGGTATTGTAAATAATGCTGCAATGAACATTGGGGTACATAGGACTTTTGGGATTGCTGACTTCAAGCTCTTTGGATAAATACCCAGTAGTGGGATGGCTGGATCGTATGGTTGCTCTATTTTTAATTTTTTGAGGAATCTCCATACTGTTTTCCATAGTGGCTGCACCAGTTTGCATTCCTACCAGCAGTGTATGAGGGTTCCTTTTTCTCCACAACCTCTCTAACATTTGTTACTATTAGTTTTAGATATTTTTGTCATTCTAATGGGTGTAAGGTGATATCTTAGTGTAGTTTTGATTTGCATTTCCCTGATGATCAGCGATGATGAGCATCTTTTCATGTGCCTATTGGCCATCCGTATATCTTCTTTGGAGAAATGTCTGTTCATGTCTCCAGCCCATTTTTTGATCGGGTCGTTTGATTTTTTGTTGTTGAGTTGTGAGAGTTCTTTATATATTATGGATATTAAGCCTTTGTCAGATATATGACTTGCAAATATTTTTTCCCAGTTAGTGGGTTGTTTTCTTGTTTCAATCCTGTTTTCATTTGCCTTGAAGAAGCTCTTTAGTCTGATGAAGTCCCATTTGTTTATTCTTTCTATTGTTTCCCTTCTCTGAGAAGACATGGTGTCCAAAAAGATCCTTTTAATACTGATGTCAAAGAATGTACTGCCTATGTTTTCTTCTAGAAGCCTTATGGTTTCAGGTCTCACCTTTAGGTCTTTGATCCATTTTGAGTTTATTTTGGTGAATGGTGAAAAAGAATGGTCAATTTTCATTCTTTTACATGTGGCTTTCCAGTTTTCCCAGCACCTTTTGTTGAAAAGACTTTCTTTTCTCCATTGTATGCCCTCAGCTCCTTTGTCGAAGATAAGCTGTCCATAGATGTGTGGTTTTATTTCTGGGCTTTCAATTCTGTTCCATTGATCTGTGCACCTGTTTTTGTACCAGTACCATGCTGTTTTGATTACTGTAGCTTTGTAGTATGTTTTGAAGTCAGGGATTGTGATGCCTCCCGTTTTGTTCTTTTTTCTCAGGATTGCTTTAGAAATTCGGGGTCTTTTGTTGCCCCATATGAATTTTAGGATTCTTTGTTTGAAGGGGATCTTTTTTTCCGTTACGTTTTCTAATTGATTATTCCTGGTTCTTCATATATCTCTGTGTTAATTACATGCCCAGGCACCTTTCTGAAAACTGTTGTGTTTTAGATAATTCTCTTGTACCCAGTATATAACTGAATGGCTTTTACTTCATTTTGTTTCTTAGATTCAATTTGAGAGGCTTTGTCCTTTAACAGGGGAATTAAACCATTCATGGACATTGACACCAATTCATATATCTGCTTTTGTTCCTGACGTCTTACTTTCTGTTTGCTATTTACATGGTTTCTTATTCCATTCTTTTCTTGACATTTGCTAGCTTGAGATTTCTTTGTCTTTTTTTTCTCTTAAAGTAGTTAGGACATTCATTTTCTTAATTCTTTTCTATTCATCTAGTGATTACCCTTAAAAATATATTTTTTATCCATATCAAACTCTTTCTGAGTAAGATAAGACCTATGTTGTAAATTTTCTTTCTCTAATTCCCATCTCTCTGGGAATTGTTTGTCATTTTTCCATTTCCTCACTAATACATCTTTGCTGCCAGTCATCAGAGTGTGAATAAGCCGTAAGAAAGAATATGCTCTGCTGTCGGTAATTCAGGGGAGGAGATTTAATGAATTTTTTCTGTTAAAATGATGTGTTTAAATATAAGAGAAGTGAAATGGTGAAATACACTCTCTTGAACTAAAAACAAAAAGCTCCTCAATAAACATCTAAAGTAATATTACCAGGAATAGGGACAAAGATTCAAGATCAAAATGGCATCTTGTCACAACCAGAAGGACCCACAACTAAAATATACGACTATGTATGGGGGGGATTTGGGGAGAAAAAGCAGGAAAAAAAAAAACGGTATCTTGTCTTTATACTTGTGTAACTGTTTATTAAATAGGCTGGGCTTCATGGTGGTAAATAAGCAAATGGCTTTTTACTCTTCTTCCTTTAAACTTGTTGTTTTCAGTCTTTCTTCCCTCTTCTTGGATGATATATAAGGTAGAACTCATTGCTTTTGGCAGAGGGGTTATAGTCACATATTATACATATTAAGATATTTAAAATTCAGTGCAGGCATTGATGATATTAGGGAATTATTGTTAATTTTTGTATGTATAATAATGATAGTGTGATTTTGTAGGAAAATATGCCTACTTTTTTTTTTTTTTTTTTTACTTTTCCTCCCCAAAACCCCCCAGAACATAGTTGTATATTTTAGTTGTGGGTCCTTCTAGCTGTGGCATGTGGGATGCCTCCTCTCCATGGCCTGATGAGCGGTGCCATGCCTGCACCCAGGATCCAAACCGGTGAAACCCTGGGCCACCGAAGCAGAGCATGCGAACTTAACCACTCGGCCGTGGGGCCGGCCGCACCTACTTTTTTTTTAAGCTGGGAAAGATTCGCCCTGAGCTAACATCTGTTGCCAATCTCCCTCTTTTTTTTTTCCCTCCCCAAAGCCCCAGTGCAGAGCTGTATATTCTGGTTGTAAGTCCTTCTAGTTCTTCTATGTGAGACATTGCCTCAGCATGGCAGCACAGACGAGTGCTGTGGTTCTGTGACTGGGAACTGAACCCAAGCTGCTGAAGTGGTGAGAGCACTGAACTTTAACCACTAGACCATCAGGGCTGACTCAAAGTATGCCTGCTTTTAAGAGATGCATGCTTAAGTATTTGAGGGTGAAGTGTTATCAGGTCTGCATTTTCTTTAAATGGTTCAGCTAAAAAGATAGATAGCTGGAGTGAGCAAATATGGCAAAATGTTGACAATTGTTGACTCTAGATAGTGATTATATGGGTATTTGTGATGGTTCATTTTATATATTAAATTGACTGGGCCATGGATGCCCAGATATTTTGTCAAACATTATTCTGGGTGTGTCTGTGAGGGTGTTTCTGTATGAAATTAACGTTTGAGTTGGAAGACTAGGGAAAGCAGATTGCACTCCCTGATGTGAGTGGGCTCATCCAATCAGTTGAAGGCCTCAATAGAACAATCAGATCTTGGGACTTGTCAGGCCTGAGCCAGTTCCTTGTAGTAAATAAATACACACACATATCCTATTGGTTCTGTTTCTTTGGAGAACCCTGACTAATACAGTGTTTCTTATTTATATTCTTTTTATTTTTTTGTATGTTTCAAAATTTTCTTGATGAAAAATTGGGAGAAAAAGTCATTCAAATCTCAGTCAAGGGGCTGGTGGAGTGGTTGGGTTCACATGCTCTGCTTCGGCGGCCCAGGGTTTCACTGGTTTAGATCCTGGGCACAAACATGGCGCTGCTCGTCAGGCCATGCTGAGGTGGCTTCTCACGTGCCACAACTAGAAGGACCCACAACTAAAAAGTACACAACTATGTGCCGGGGGGCTTTGGGAGAAAAAGGAAAAATAAAATCTTAAAAAAAAAAAAACTCAATCAAAACTTCAATCTCATTTAGTTCAAAGCTTCTACTTTATGCCTAGTTTATTTCATGCCTGACCTATGCTTCTTCAAACAAGCAGTGTGGCGAGCGGCTGTGGTCCATTTCTCTATTGCCATTGCTCCACCTTCTCTCCTAGTCCTCTGCTGTATCTGGCTTCTCCAAGTTTGGCAGTGAGGGTGCATGTTGGGTGAGAATAGAAAGCAAGAGAGTAGAATCTTTCTTGACTGGTGCTGGTGCAGTCTAGCACTGGTGCCGTGTTGTGGCTGATGACCAAATACTGCCTGTTTTTCTCTTCAGGGAATGCTTGTGTATACGTGTGTGTGTGTGTGCACTTATTTCCTCCCCACCAACTAGGGACTTTGGCAATGTACCGTTAATTCTACGGGCAGTGCACTTTCCAGCTGACCTCTTATGAATCCCTTTCCTCCTCCTGTTCAAGTGATATTCCCCCTGAGTCTTCCAGCTATAGGTAGTGTTCTTTCATGAAAGCAAAGCTTGACTCTCTTCTAAAGTGTCTGCTTGGCCACAGGGTGTATTCTTGGCCTACCACAGTGTAAAAGGGCAGGCTTCTCTTGTTGCTGCCTCCTCTCCTTGCTCTCTTCCATCTTTATCTTTATATGTATATCAGTTCATTTTTGCTGTGTAACGGACTCTCCTAAAACTTAGTTACTTAAAATAACAACACTTTAATATCATTGTGCTTGGCCAGCTGGGCGGTTCTCTTGATTTTGGTTGGGTTCCCTCATGCATCTGCTGTCAGATACAAGTCAGCTAAGTGGCTCTGCTTCTGTGAGTTGGGTGGGTATTGGCTCAGGGTAATAGGGATGACTGGGGCATGTGTCTTTTTATCATCCACCATCTAGCCTGGGCTTGCCAACACAGCAACAGAGTTCAAAGAGAGAGAGAGCAGAAATAATCAAGACCCTTCGAGTCTTGGAGCCCACGCTGGCACAGCATTACTTCCTTTTCTGTGGGCCAGCGCAAGCCCCAGGATCAGCCCAGATTCAAGGAGTAGAAAATAGACTCCATTTCTTTTTCTTTTTTTTTTTTTTTTGAGGAAGATTAGCCCTGAGCTACTAGCTGCTGCCAATTCTCCTCTTTTTGCTGAGGAAGACTGGCCCTGAGCTAACATCCGTGCCCATCTTCCTCTACTTTATATGTGGGACGCCTACCACAGCATGGCGTGCCAAGTGGTGCCATGTCCGCACCCGGCATCCGAACCGGCAAATCCTGGGCCACTGAAGCGGAACGTGCAAACTTAACCACTGTGCCACCAGGCAGGCCCCTAGACTCCATCTTGATGAGAGAATCCTGCAGTGTCATACTGCAAAGGGGAGAGGATATAAGGAAGAAAAATAATGATGATAATTTTTGCAAACAATCTACTACAAAATATGGATGCATACTGCTGGACATACATGTAATCCGCCTTGGTTCTCCACCTCCATCATGGAGTGGGATTGTCCTGTAAGCTTCTGAAGCTCGGCCAGTATCAGCTCCCTGATCTCTTTCAGGAGTTCTGCTGCCCTTCTTAGATTTGGTGTGAGGCAGAGGGAGAGGGGGAACTATGTGTCTGCTCTCAGTAATTTAATGGAGAAGAGTTAATTGTTTTTTCCATTTTCAAAGAGGAGTTTAAACATAACAAGTGAAATACTGAAATGTACTCTCATATACTTAAATAACAATAACAAGACTGCTTGTAAATAAGCATCATAAGTCAAATTCTCAGGAGACCTGTAGTTTTCTGTAGCTTTCTATGGGAAGAAAAGAAAAACAACACAGCATTTTTCACTCACTAGGTCTGTATATTCCTTTAAAAGACATTCGTCCTGGTGAATCCTGTCCAATGACTCTCTAACATTTTCTTAGATAGGCTGGTCACTATCCAAGATCACTTTGATCACCTCTTAGCGAGACCTACGTGCTGTTTCCAGGTTTTCGATTTAGAAGGTGTTGAACTTATTTATTGTCCTTACTTTGAACTTCAAGTGAAGCTATGAAACAACAGGAAATACCCCTTTTAACATCCTACTTCGCTTAAATATGAAGAGATAGAAAGTGGGAAATGTGGGAC
The DNA here is from genome assembly GCF_037783145.1 of Equus przewalskii. Lineage (NCBI taxonomy): Eukaryota > Metazoa > Chordata > Mammalia > Perissodactyla > Equidae > Equus > Equus przewalskii. The sequence continues at coordinate 74,819,746 of NC_091845.1, read as the reverse complement.
TCTAGCTAAGGATGTCTGGATGGTTACTCTTCCCTATGTGGATTATAATCATTCATAACTACTTTCGAATCTAAATGGTTTAAAAATGCATTTTAGTTTTCCTGTGAAGTCTGTGATCCTCATTAGGACTGATGTGTTTAATCATGTTGATGAAGCTGTTGTCCTTCAAAGCATTACCTGTCAATCTTGTTAAAGATCTTAATGTCTAAAATTAACTCTAAAAAATGTTACTTTGAATGTAAAGCACTCCTTTAACATATATCACTTTGACAGAGCAATGATAAACATTTCAACTAAAAACATTGTCTTTTTTAAAGGTGCTGAGTAGCATCAATTCAATTATTCACAATCCAAGAGCTCCAGTAATAATTTATAAACAGAGCAGAGGAGCCCAACATTTCAATAAAGAGCTTGTTCAAGATTGTGGATTTGAGCATCTTGTTCCTATAATAGAAATGTGGGCAGATCAACTGACTTCCCTCAAGGTAAAGGGTTGAATATTGTTTACATGCTTTGAAAATACATTGGAGTCTATGGCTTTATTAATAGAACTAGGCTTAATTTTTTTGTTTGTTTAACTGTAAAGCTGAAAAGGCCTAGTTTATCTATAACTTGAATCTTGGTACTTATGTATCTGTTTTGAGTACTACGTATTCGCTGTTGTCATTACCATAAGCTTTGCCTCCTATAAAGTTCTACCAAAGAAGACATGTTTTAGGCCTGTTGCATTGTTGAAAATCTATAGTGGATCCACTTTGCACTTCTAGGCCCTTCCCTGTTCTACCTTCGTTTTCTCTTTTTGGTATCCTCATGCTACAGATTTTCCTGGCCCTTATTCCTCTACAGATGTAATGTCTTATTCTTATTCCATTTTAACTGGAGGTGTTTTTTCTCTTTTTATATTTTAAATTATTTTTCTTCTCTCAAAACTTAGCTTATCTCCATGTCTCTCTATTCTCTAGAGCAGGTTGTAGTCAGATAGCAGCCAGTACCACTCTTACCTATCCTGTCTATCCATGGAAGATTAAAATCTCTCCACTTTATAGAGTTATTGTGTATTCTTTATTACATAACTTCAGATTTTGTTCAGTTTTTGTTGAGTAGTTCACTGAGAGGTGAATTGCTAAAGTCAGTATTTAATTTCTATTCCCCTTAAACTTTAGATTTTTCAATAACCTATACATAGAGATGTAGCAGCACCTCTGTTCATGCAGGTGTGATTCAACAGTAGTGTTTGTCAGGAGAAGACTTAGTGCATGAAGTGTAGATAATGCAGAATATGTGTGTAAGAATGGGTAGGCTCCGTGAGTTTTGTCTTTTTTGTTTTCTGATGTGTCCCAATGAACCTCCTGATACTTGATGAGTGCTCAATATTTGTCAAAAGAATGAAGCAGAATACACATTTCAAGACAACCAAATGGAGATGATGCTGAATTAAAAGAAAATTTTAATGAAAACATACTTGTAACTGATGAAGCAGTCTTCACATTCAGCCTAATTTAGCCTTCCTTTTTTATATAGGGCTCAGATAGAGCTACAAAATAAAAAACACTTTAATTAAGTGACAGTATTGGATTAATATACCTGTTTTATAGGTCTGAGTTCCTCCAGTTTATATCTCAGAAGAGGGTAAAATGATTAGTGGTAGGTTATGTAAATCATGGCATTTTCCCAGTCATTGCTTGTCTGGGGGTTGGAAGAAATCGTGCTAACTCCTTTTCTCCTTCTCAGGGAAATGGGCTAGAAAATGCCCCAGCCTTCCCAAGAGAAGGGAAAAGACTAGCAGAGAAAGCTGACAAAGGGAAGAATCAAATAAATGGATAGTTATTATTTACTATATTCAGTGCATTGAGGGTGGTATCAGAAAAGGTGAACACGAGATTTAGACTAATTGGATGGTCAAAACATACTAAAATATGAAATAAAGTTTAACCATTCAGGATATCACTAGAAGAAATGAATGCCATAAAAGCAGCCCATGATGAAATACTAAGTGAATGATGCAGATAACTCCAGATTCTGGAGGAGGGAGAGCCTTCAAGAAAAGCTTCACAGAGGTGATGAATTCTTGCTACTTGCAGTTTTCCCGCTAGGAGACAAGGAGAGTTAGCTTTATAATTAGAATATTCTGAGGACCCCCAGGAGGAATTTACTTGTTCTACTACTCAAGGAACTCATGGATTTTAGGCAGTGCTTCAGATATTTTTCTTATGCTGCAGAGTCAGGATCCAAATTGAGAAACGACATGAGGTTATTTGAGGCCTCCTTATATGAAAAGTTTTCTCTGCCATAGCAGCCTCTAAGTTTGGGACAACCATCTTCCCAGATTAGTTGTTCTCTCAGGTTAGATTTTGCTTAAAAGAGAAGAATGGGAAAAGCATGGAGCTGGCTGTCAGCCTCCTTCCTTCTGTCTTTCTCACCCGTCTGTCCGGGAAAGGTGAGCTACAGACACAGAGGCTCTCGCAACCCAGTACACTCTTGTATGCCGAGTCTTTGCCATCCCCCACTGCTCCAGAGGCCAGCCATACGCAATCAGACAGGACCTTGGTTGTATTTCTGCATCCCTGCTACTGAGTAATGTGGTGAACCTAGGAGGCCTTCTTTTAGATTTCTCAGGGTTTGCTTAGATAGACTGTGCTATAAGTAGACCAGAACATCTGTTTTTCTTAACCTTGTAATACTTTTATTCTCAAGCAAAAATTTATATTTGGTGCGTTTTTCACCATAGACCATTTCTTTATAATCACACTTTGTTGATGGAGCGTTGGTTAATGAAGATATCATTATGCTGTGACTTCCTGACTTTTTTTTTCCAATTCTGGTGGCACTTATTACTTAAAACATTCATTTGACACGGAATGTATTGCCTTGAATTGCTAAAATAGGTAATTGCCTTCTTACCAAATGAAAGGTTAAAGATATGAGTATGTGAGGTCTGGGCATTAATTAGAGAGTGTTAAATAAGCAAAGGACTAAAATAAGAAGTTGGAAAAAGAATTTCCTGTACCTCTTTCTGTATTTTGGAGTTGTGCTGTCTAATACAGTAACCACTAGCCACATGTAGCTTTTGATCACTTGAAATGTGGCCAGTCCTAACTAAGATGTGCCGTGAGTATAAAATACACGCCAGATTTAGAAGACTTAATATTGAAAAAAAAAATTAAAATATTGATTATGTGTTGAAATGAAAATATTTTTGATATATTGGGTTAAGTAAAATATATTACTAAAGTTAATGTCTCTTGTTTCTTTTTACCTTTCTAAGTGTGGCTACAAGACAATTTAGAATTACTGTGACTCACGTACGTTTCTTTGGGACAGCATTGTTCTGAAGGGCCAAGCACTGCACCATGCACATAGCAGATGCTCAGTAGATATTTATCGGTTGGCCAGTCTTAGTATTCTAAACTTCCAGTAGCCTTGCCTCTTGTGCAGTTTTAAAATACGTTAGGACCACATGTCTAGGCCAGGAAACTAAGTAGACTGTCATGAAGATTAAGTAGAATTAATTTAGTCATCCTTTCAAATTAAGAATTGCCTGGAGATACATGCTATAACATGGATCAATCTTGAAAACATTATCATAAGTGAAAGAAGCCAGTCACAAAAGGCCACTATTGTATGATTCCATTTTATGTGAAACGCTGAGAATAGGCAAATTTCATAGAAACAGAAAGTAGATTAGTAGTTATTCAGGAACTGAGGGCAGGGGAGAATGGGGAATGACTGCAAGTGGGTATGGGGGTTTTTTGGGAGGTGATGAAAATGTCCTGAAATTAGCTAATGGTGATGGTTGCACATCTCTAAATGTATTAGAACCACTGAATTGTACACACAAAGAAGGTGAATTTTATGGTATATGAATTACATCTCAATAAATCTGTTATGAAAAAATTAATGGCCAGAATACAAAGAACAAACTTATTTTTCTCCATCTATAATTCAAAATAATTACTTAAATAAATACTAATAATATAATTACTTAAAACATCCAGATATGGGATAAACAATATATAATGTTTTTTGTAAGGCCTATATTTACCTGGAGAAAACGAATTTAACACTCTTTTTCTAAACTGGAAGTTGTTTTTAAAAAAATACTGATGATGATTAATATATATATTAAACCTGCCTGGATAATTATATTTTATCAGCATTATTATGGAAAATATTTTTTAAAATCAATAATACCATGTCATTTCTTTTGTTATAAAGGATTTATATAAGTCCTTGAAAATACTATCTGCAGAACTAGTGCCTTGGCATAATTTAAAGAAGCAGGATGAAAATGAAGGGATCAGAGTTGAAGATCTGTTGTTTATAGTAGATACCATGTTGGAAGAAGTTGAAAATAAGGAAAAGGTAATACTTATGCAAATATTCACATTTTAATGTAATCTTATCTTAAAAACTGGTAATGGTATGGATATTGATATTTATTCTACTAGGATTCTTTGTCTTTTTAAAGTTTTTATTAAAGATTTGGGGTTATTTTAAGATGTGAACTATCTTTTTTTTTTCTCCCTCTCTTTTGGACAGGACAGCAATATGCCAGACTTTCAAACTTTGCAAGCTATTGTTTCTCACTTCCAAAAATTATTTGATGTGCCTTCTTTAAATGGAGTCTATCCCCGAATGCATGAAGTTTATACTAGGCTTGGAGAAATGAACAATGCTGTGAGAAACCTCCAAGAACTCTTAGAATTAGGTGATGACCCTTTGTTCTTTTTGGCCCCCATTTAAGAATTATTCCTGATAAATCAATAAAATATAGGTAAAACAGTTTAAAGCAAAAAAAAAAAAAAATGAGGATAACTGAAGCAGTGTTTGATTTAATGATTTTGAAAATTCTCTTTTGAAATACCCTATCCTTTTATTTCTCCTTTGCAGATAGTTCATCCTCATTGTGTGTGCTGGTGAGCACAGTTGGAAAATTGTGTAGGCTGATTAATGAGGATGTGAGTGAACAGGTTACGCAGGTATTGGGACCTGAAGACCTCCAGAGGTATTTATTTTAAAAAGTTTTCGAAGTATCATTCAGAATGCGTGGAGTGGTAAAATTAAAGACTTTCGAAACTTTATAAGTTATTTACCTTTCCTGTTTGGAATAGCGTCTTTTAAATAACTAGACAATTGAAAATGATCTCCCACCTTAGGAATGGAGAGAAGGCCAACTATTTCAAGATAAAAGTAGATTGTAGAGCCTGTAAGTTTCCATAGGGTAGGTCAAGACTCCAGCGTTATTGCTGTAAGCCTCTTCCCAGGGAAAATTATATCTGGAGAAATTCAAACCTGGTTAGCAACTTCATGTGAGTTCAGAATGTATAAACAAGTGCTATCTTTAGTACACTACCGTAGACCACTGAATAGTCCCTCACAGTATATTTATTATTTGATTAGAAGATAAATGGTAAGGATTTTGTAAAAAGCTAGGCATCTCTAACATAAAACCTAATGGTTTTTTTAAAATACTGAAACATTTTAGCTTTGCTTAAATGGACTCTTCCTCCCCTGCACCCCTCTCCAAATGTTACACTGCAACATTTGGGAAGGGGAACACGTAGTATCCCGCCTGTTCCATATGTTCTGCAGGTTTTCCAAGAAGAGCCCTTACCTAATCTGACATTTGAGTTTTCTGATACTTGATTTTTTTTTTTTTTTTTAAAGATTTTATTTTTTCCTTTTTCTCCCCAAAGCCCCCCGGTACATAGTTGTATCTTCTTCGTTGTGGGTCCTTCTAGTTGTGGCATGTGGGACGCTGCCTCAGCGTGGTTTGATGAGCAGTGCCATGTCCGCGCCCAGGATTCGCACCAACGAAACACTGGGCCGCCTGCAGCAGAGCGTGCGAACTTAACCACTCGGCCATGGGGCCAGCCCCTACTTGATGTTTTTAAAAGGAACATGTATCTCATATTGGTCTTTCCCCCCTTCCTACAGTTTTCCTGACTGCTGATACTTGTTCTTAATGTTTAATAGAATACTAGATATTCAAGCCAATTATTTTTAGAGAATGTTATAAAATCATGGTCTCTTAAGAATCCTAGAGCTAAATGGAAAGTTTCCCAGATTAGGAATATTATATAAATTTAACTTTGGAACAGATGTTTACACTAATAATAAGAGATTTTTCTTTTAGAAAAATGATATTAATTGAACAAAGTGCTCAAAAAGGAAGGATTGTAGTAAATGATCATTAAATTTATATTTAAATCAGCAGGAAATTTCTTTCCATTTTGAAAATGTTCTGTTTTCAATCAGAGGCAAGAACTTTAAGTTGGAAATTCAGTGTAAACTGTGCATTTTTTTTTAAAGCATTATCAACAAATTGGAAGAACATGAGGAATTTTTCCCAGCATTTCAGGCCTTTACTAATGACCTTCTTGAAATCTTAGGTAAGACCTCTGTTGGTGGTGGTTAAATTTCCAGTCTTAAGATGTGAGCAGGTTTGAGAGAAGAGTGTTCTTTGTCACTGGCTTGGTGTTTTTCCCTAGAGTGTTTGTAGAAAGTGTCTGGAAACCACTAATGGTTCTGGAAGTGCACTCCCACCTCACAGCTGGAGCTGGTTGGGATTAGTCTACAGGAGAGAGACACGTGCTTTAAGGAGCTGGGCTGGCTGCCTCGTTTTGGGACCTTAAAATGAGAAATGGCAGTACTCTGGCTATGCCCAGTTTTAACCTTGACTTTGTCATTCCCAATTGAGAAACCTTGGTAGAATTTATGATCTTGGAAGATACTTTTTTCATCCCTTTTTTTTTTTTTTGAAGATAGTTCCTACTGGATGTTTTTAAAAAATATACAAATTAAATTTCCATTTGAGGTGATAGGAAGTAATGTAAAGTAAACATCTGTAGAAAGGAAGAGAGGTTTATAAATCTGTAGAAGGAAAGAGCTGCATTTATGCTCTTGGTCAGACTGAGGGCTTTGTTAGTATAATCTCTCTTAAAAGGAAAAAATGTAATTTGCTTAGGAATCATAGGCAAGATAGACACCAAAGCCTCCTATTTTAAGTGCGATTGTATATGGCTATAAAAATAATTTGTCTTATTATTAACTCTTTCTAAAGTTTAAAGTGATTTATTCACTAATGAATTTTTTTTTCTAAATAGCTCATTTGAAAAAAAGTTTTTTTAAAGAATGGCTTCTTGACATAGAGTAAATTAGAGGAGGAAATGAGGTATAGTAGAAGATAAAGGAATGAGTAAATTAAAATTTGGAAAGAATTTGGATAAATGAAAACAGTATCTGACTGGAGTACTTAGGTGAGTGAATATAAAGGAAGTTTCGTGGCCAGTTTTCTGTAGTCTGTGAAAGCAAATGAGGCAGTGAGTGAGCGTGCTTCAGAGATGCTGGTATGTTTGAAAAGGTCATAGGAAGGGAAAATGTAATCTGAAGGTTAAACTCAAGATGAGACATGAAATTATAGAAATGTGTTGCCTCATATCTCCAAGAGCCTTGTTTCATAGAATAATATGATTTTAGTTGCTTTGGGGTAACAATTAACTTAAACAGTGAGGTTCTCATCATTAATAAACATTTTAATAGTTGTGCTAGTAACACTTATTTCAGAATTCTTCTGTAGAAACCTCCTCTCAGATATTATGATACTTGGTATGGGGCTTGTGGGATCATTTGCTTCAAGAAACCAAGTCATCCTGCAGATGAACTCCATATTTTGGTCACAGTTGAAATTCTTGAGTTAAATATTATATTTAACATTGTGAAAGTTAAATTTGTTTTGGCAAGCATGAATATTTTTATTATTACTAGATGTCGTGTTAAGCATCTAGAACAACAGAGCGGTGTACCAAATACCAGATATGAAGAAGGTCTGTCTTTTTCTCATAGAGGGATGTGATTAGCTGAAAAAATTCTCCTATCAGCCAAGAGCCTTCTCTGTGAGGTTCATTTGTAAGGCAGATTTCTCATTTAGTGAGAAAACAGGTGTGATTTCAGAATGGGGGGTCAGATTATAATTTGATCTTGTACCTTACCACAATGTAAGGCGTGAACCAAATTCTCTGTTGTAGATTTGCTTTATTTTTTTCCTTTCCTATATCTTGATGCTGTATTTATAAGTGGATCCAGACAAGTATTCTGACTGAAGTCAGGAGCTTAAACATCATGAGTCATGTGTTTAGGCTAAAGGAAGAACAACCAAAATCCAGCTAAATGTGGAGGGAGAGAGGTAGGATCCAAGGAGGCATGTTTTATGTAAAGGAAATGAGTTTATGAGAACAGTAAGCTAGCAGAATAATCTAGGAAAAAGTGGTGAGAATCTAGAGAACTTGCCACTGGGACTTAACTTAAGTAGGGCTGGAGTCTAGATAATGAGAGAAAGCACCGCTTCCTCAGCAGTCAGGAACCTTCAGACAGTGAATTCTAAGTTATGCTGGTTAGAAGAAGGTAGTCTTAGGAAGAGAAATCAAATTCAGACAGAACCCGGCAGAGAAGAACCTGCACTGGTTTATCTGGTAAGCTGGGCCGGGCTAAGCTCTATGAGACATTGCACCTGAGCTTTGTACTTGGAGAAGCCTCACACCTTTTATTAGGTAGATGTGTTTCATCCTAAAGGTGGACCTAAGAGGGACTCTACTCATGAGAAATCTTTCCAGGAGAATTAAGGATACAACTGTGTTCCATGAGAAGAAATCCCAAAGTCTTCAGATGGAGACCCATGAAAGAGACAGCCTCTACCTGGGATTTCACTGTGTGGGCTCACCCAAGTAACCACAGAGACTTAAAGAGGCAATAGCATAATATCGTAAATGTGGCCAGTAGGGTCTGTTAATAGGAGCACATTGCTAATGAGATTAATATCACACTTAGAGGATGCTTGTAGGTAGGTGGTAGCTATACAGACAGATGCCCTGTGAAACATCTGTGTCTGAGTCACTGATACTCTTATCACCACTGTTGGAGAAAATTTCATGTGCCCAAAAGCACTAGTGTTGTTGCCTTTGTGTTTGAGGTTTGCCTTTGCATAGAGATTCTCATTTCGTCTGAGTCTGTCACTAGATAAAGCTACTCTTTTATTATTCTTGTTTTTCTGTTACAGAAATTGATGACTTGGATGCCATTGTACCTGCAGTAAAGAAATTAAAAGTACTTTCATACTGAAAACAAATCAAATAATTTTTACTGTGTAAATTGCATTCTTAACGTTCTAAGTATTTTGTAGGATTGATCTTACTTTGAGACAAGGGTTATAAAAATGTATTTACTCTGAGAATTCATCCCTTTCTTAGAATTGGGTCCTTGTCCATCCATGTAATTTTTAACTTTGAGTTCTTATGTAGAAAACAGTTGCTAAGTTAAAGAAGTAAGTTAACTTTAGATCCTTTAATCATTTCGTAAGCAATTCTTGAGTGCTTAAAATTTAAGATTGTTTTAAAGTATAGTGTGTGAGTAAAAGAGAAACTCAGGGAGAGATATTGCAAGTAATAGAAAAGTTATATTTAAGTTCAGGGTTTAGTGACCTTTTTGGTTCTGGGAACAAGGAATGCCAATGGCTCTCTTACATCCAGCCAGTAGAAAGCTATTGCTTTCCTGGCAAGGAAATGGCACATTCTATTATATCCCTTATGGCACGTGCCCTTTCAAAGCAGGGGGAAGGAAAGGAAGAGGGAGAAAGTGTTTTATCATTGTTTTGGGGTAGGAAATGAATTATGAAGTGAAACAGATGAGTAAATAGATAGTAGATAGTCTCTCTTTTATAAAAAAGTGTCTTTTTTGCAATCTTGATGTAATGTACTTTTTATAAGGGCATGAGATCTTAAATAAAATTTTTGTAAAGAATTTCCAAACGTAAGTGTCCTCAGTGACTTATTTGTATTACTCACAAATAGTAGGTCATATTCTCTTACTAGGCTGAGCATTCCTTAGGCAACTGGTTCACACTTGCTGCATTTTACGTAAGAGTACTTTTCTTGCTGCCTTCTACTTATTCTCTGTTCTTAATATTCAGTCTGATTTCCTTAAGGGACCAGTGTTGTGCCTCATATCTATAAGTACAAGCCACTTTGGGTTAGTGCCACTGCCCCTACCCTGTTTATAAGTAGCAGGCCTAGGAAGACTTCTCAGTTATTCTTGTTTGTTGTCATGTAGAACATGGTAAAGAGTTTCCAGGAAGCAGCATGGTGGAATGGAGAGAGTAAATGTCAGTAGGTAGCATCCAGATCCTTGGTGGTGTGACCTTAGGGATTAGATATAAAATAATGTCTTAAGTTTGATACCTCAACCCAAGCTTGACATAAGGGAAGCCATATTGTAGAAAAGAGACCATATTGTAACTTTGAGAGACCTCTGACTAACTAACCTGGCTAGATATGCACCCTCCAGGAGATCCACCTGCTCTGTAGATTTTATGACCCCTGCTTGTGTATGTCCCTCCCAGCTGCGATAAGACGATAGCTTCATTCCTTGGAGTTCCTTAGGAATGTGATGACACCCGAACAGAGAGTCTATGCTGACTGTCACCATCAGTGAAAACTGAAAGATCTGGTAACACCAGAGGGTCAACATTCCTAACCCCTGCCCCATAACCCACTGGCCCATATAACCGCTTCAAGATTCTGTGCCTCCTTCAGGTGGTGGTTTTGGACATGAGTGGGCCACCTTCCCTCTTGCTAGCAAGCTGCAATAAAATGCCCTTTCTCTGCCACCATCTTGCCTCTTGGCTTTTGTCTTGCAGCAAGCAGATCGTGCCCTTTGTGCAGTAACAGGTTCTTTCTAGATTTAAAATTCTTTGTTTTGTTAGCCTGCAGTTACATTTCTAAACACTAGACTACACTTTGTGAAAGAACCTGTGTCTTTCACGGATGTATAGAAACAGTATTTGGATAGTCATAATGTAAATACTCTGAGTTGATTAGATTACTCCAAGAAATTGCTATGAGACAGTTATAAAATGTAACAATATTTGAAAGGAAGAAATGTAATTTAAAAATAATGCCAATCTAAATTTTGTCAGCTAGTTTGAGAGTCTGTGGTTAACAGCTTGAAACAGAGGTTTTCAAACTCCTCCTCAGAGGCCTAAGAGTTCCTTGGAGGGCTACAGAGAGAGACAGTGCCACTAGAAGGAACAGCCGCAGGCCTCTCTATCAGGTCTACCTTTGTCTAGTTTTAGTTATTTAAAATATAAGTAAAGATCTACAATTATTGTTTAGCTCTTGATTTTTTTACAATTTTATTGATGTATAATTGACATATAATGAACAGTACATATTTAAAGTATACAATTTGATAACTTCTGATAAACATATACACCTTTGAAACCATCACCACAATCACAATAATAAATGTACCCATCACTCCGAAAGTTCTCTCTTTGCCTTGGATAATCCCTGCTCATCCCCTCCCGTCTCTAGGCGTCAGCTGATCTGTTTTTCGTCACTATAGACTAGCTTGCATTTTATGGGATTTTATCTAAATGGAATCATACAATATGTTCTTTTTTGTTTGGCCTCTTTCACTTAGCATAATTTGAGATTTTTGCATGTTGTTATATTTATTAACAGTTCATTCCTTTTTATTGCGGTGTAGTATTATTGTATGACTATACCACAGTTTATCTGTTTACCTGTTGATGGAAATTTGGGTTACTTCCAATTTTTGATAACTATGAACCTTTATATTCAGGTCTTTGTATGGACATATGCCTGATATCCAGTGTCTTGAAAACTGTCATTTTCATGTATTTTGCCTGTTTTTTGTTGTATTTTGATTTTAGTTTTTGTTGGTACAGGCAAATGGGTACTTTTTTTTTTTGAGGAAGATTAGCCCTGAGCTAACTGCTGCCAATCCTCCTCTTTTTGCTGAGGAAGACTGGCCCTGAGCTAACATCCATGCCCACCTTCCTCTACTTTATATGTGGGATGCCTACCACAGCATGGCATGCCAAGCGGTGCCATGTCCGCACCTGGGATCTGAACAGGCGAACCCCGGGCTGCTGAAGCAGAATGTGTGCACTTAACCGCTGCACCACCAGGCTGGCCCCCAAATGGGTAAATTTGGTTTCTGTTACTCTATCCTGGTTAAAAGTGGAAGTTTAGAAGTATTAAGTCTGAAAATATGTAGGATTTCTTAGGTTTTTATTATTTTTCTCTAATTTTATCACATTGTAGTCAGAGAATATGGTCTTTTTGGTATTGAATCTTTGGAATTTTTGAGACTTTTGTGGCTTTCCATGTGATGAATTTTATACATGTTCCACATGTTCTTTAAAAAAAGTCTAATCTCTATTTGATATATAGTGCTATTATGTGGTTTAAATCTGCTTCATTTCTATCAATTTTTTATTTGCTTGATTTGTTAGTTTATGGAACTCAGATTTCTCTATGGGTTTGTCTAATTTTGTTTTATATATTTTGAGCCTATTTTATAAGTACTTATAAATTCATAGTTGATAGTATCTTCTTGATTAGTATCTCTTTATTGCTACTCATTCTTCTTGCCTTGAATGCAATTTTGTTCTTTTTCCTTTTTTTCTTTTTAATTTATTCACTAATCTTTTTCTTGTAAAATATAAGACATCCTAAAATGGAATAAACCATAAATGTCTAGTGTAATAAATGCTTATAAAGTGAACACCCATGCAACAACCAAGAAATAGAACTTCACCAACACTCCGAAAGGCCTCTCCCACCCACCATGTGTTCCTTCCCCCACGAGGTAACCATTAGTTGACTTATGTTAATTACTTTCTTGTTTTATTTAGTTCTGCCACTTTTGTATGTATGCCTAAACCAAGATAGTTGAGTTTTGCCTGTTTCTGAACTTTATAAAAATGCAATCATATTATATATTCTTTTTTAATGTTTTTTATTTTGTTCAGTATTATGTTTATATTATTCATCCCTGTTGTAATGTGTAGGTGCAGGTCACTTGTTGTCATTGCTGTCTAGTATTCCTCTATGAATATTCCACAATTCATTTATCTGTTCTACTGGGGATTGACATTTGGGTTGTTTCTAGTTTTTGGCTATTGTGAACTTGCTGCTGTGAACATTCTTGTATATGCATCCTCGTACACTTGTGTGCAAGTTTTTAGACTCAATATCCAGGAAATAAAATGCCAAGTCCTAGGGGAAAATACTACTGTGTTTTTGAACCCAGTTTTTGCAGAAAACTTTGGTTGTTTGCTTACTTGTTAATATTTCTTAAACTATCAAGACTTATTAATTTTACTAACATTTTATGGATTTCTTTGCTCCCTCGTTTCTCCTGTGCCACTCCTGCCTTCATGTTACTTTTTTTTTTTTTCCCTGAGGTAGATTCATTTGTTAGCATGGCTGCTAACAGAGCGGTGTAGGTCCATACCCGGGAATTGAACCTAGACTGCCAAAGTGGAGTGCGCCAAACTTAACCACTAGACTGCTGGGGCTGGCCCATATTTTCCTTCTTGCTGAAATACATCTAGTGGCCATTTTTCAGTTTGCTATTCCCATTTGTTGCATATTCTTAAAATTGTTTTTGTTTTATAATTTTTGCCTGTGAGCTTCCCTTTAGTGGGAACTGTCTGCTGCAGTAGTCCCATGTGTGCCCTGGATGGATGTGGCAACCCAGGGGCCAGTTTTGTGCTTGCCTGTCAGGGCTTCTCATGGTTCCAGGTTCTAAACCAATTTCCACATTGGTATCAAGGTTTGGGGGTTTCCACACCAAATCAGTTGTGTGTAACTTCTGACCCTGTGCTCCTGTAGGCAGATTAGCTGATTGTTTCCACCCACTGCTGACAACCAATTCCTTGTCTTCATTGGCAGCCAAGGTGTTTAATGATGACACAACACTTCTCAGGCTCCTTGTCCCTGACACAGCAGCCTTGCCTCCTGTCTGGTGTGTGCTGAAGTTCTGGTTCCCTTCAACACTTAAACTCCCCTTTTACCCTTAGTGCTTTAGAGTTCCTCTTTGGGCCATCACCAGGAACTTTCCCTGTGTTACTTTTTAAGTAACCGTGTTTAAAATAAATGTCATTCACAGTTTAACTAGGTTTTCTATGTCTTCGGAAGAGGCAGGCTAGGTTTTCACTTGTCTGCTTTGTCTGCCATCTTGATCGGTGGTAGTTTTAGGGTTGCATTAGCAGCCTGTATCAGGATGGGATATGTGATGCCTTCCCTTACACTTCTCTGGTGCCTTAGCATCTTCAAGGCACTTGTCTATTCAGTGAACGTTACAATGTCATTGGGAGGCAGACAGGACAGGCATCAGTTGCCCTATTTTGTCATTCAAAATAGAAATAGCAGAAACAAATTTTATTACATATGTACCACGTACTCAGCATATGCTGTCTTGGATACTGTGGGTGAAAATCAATTTAAGTAGCTTATAGTTCAGTTGGAGAGTAAGCAAACATTAAATGCCAAACACAATACAAGTAATTGCTTAGCATGTGACATTAGCAGATACCTGATAAAAATTTTTTTAAATTAAATGTTACAAGGCAGGGAATTGTTAAAATGAAAAATGCACAGTATTGACAGTAAATACTATAGGTGGTGGGGAGAGGCCATTTCAGTGTGGACTGGCTTAATGGAGGAGGTGGGTTTAAAATAGGCCTTTAAGAGGCAAGTAGGATTTGAGTAGGCAGGATATAATATTTGGACTATTCTGGTATAGAGCATCTGCACATGAGTAAAGTAGCGAAAAACTGGAGACCAAATTATGTTAGGTCTAAAAAGCAAACTGAGGAGTGGGTTTTAATCTTGTAGAATAAAGGACATCATAGATAGTTTATATGTGGGAGAAACATGACAAAAATTTTAATATGTTACCATTTTTCGTAAATGTGGCAGTAAAGGCTGTGGTGGGGACAGGAAACTGATGGCAGGGGGTGTTGCCTGAGTGGAAGGAGAAAAGAGGATTTGACCTCAACAACAGCTCTAGGAACATCAGAGAGGACAAGAATATTTGGTTTTATAAAGTTTGAAATGCAAAAGAGGCACTTGTTTAAATACACAATTTACATATTTTGCTTTTTACATGTTTGTTATTTAGGTGCACAAGCCGTCTCTTAGAAAAGTAGAGAATTCCCACATCTGTCTGAGAGAGAATCAAACAGCCTTTTTCCTTTCTGGCACTGGTGCTCTGTAGCAGTCTCCAGTGCTCTGCAGTGGGAGTGCAGACGTGGCCCTGGGTTTGGAACTTGGCTTGCATTTTCCTGTGGAAATCATGCCACATGCTGGAGTTTGGTCCCAGACCATCCCACACTGGAGATTTTAGCTCAAGGTATATCGCTGTAACATTGTTGCCATCAGAAAAGTACATTTTAGTTCCAAATCAGCTATAGGAACAAATCCCCAGGCAGCGAAGTACCAGCGGTGGCAGCTAGAAGGGTTAAGTAGTGTTAGGTCTTGGCACTTTCGGCGGGGGTCACTTTTTATTCCCATAAAAGAAACCTCCTCCCTTGGTCAGTTAGTGCCCAGGAATACTGGTAGCTGCTCCAGGAACAGACCTCCCTCACCCTGTGTCTGAGACACGATGCTTTTGACACGCACATTCAGGCAAGTCCTAAGTCAGATGGTCTGTATTACCTACCAAAGGTGAAAACTCGCCACTGAGGTTTGGACAATTTATTAGGCACGAATACCCCATTTCTTTCTGGATTTGAACAATTAAATCCAACCGAGAGAGTAGTTCTTGCTTTTCCATATGTTTACCTCTTCCTAATACTATCCAGTCATGCAGTTAAATTTCACACAAGAACGTATGTATATATTTTCAGATGGCTGTTCTGGTTTAAATTACAAAATATACATATGTACACGTTTTCATATAAAGGTGATAATGGTGCTCATCATCAGCTTCTGGGCTGTCCATCTGGAGTCAGCTCATACCTGTAAGACAGTTGGGATCAGACTTGTGTTAGTATTGAGGGTGTGCTATGGCAGCATCAGGACAAGCCCCCTAGTCTAGCCTGCCTGGGCCTCTGTAGGGCCAGGGAACCCATCTCTCTGTAAATTGGCCAGCCAGGGTTAAGGCCAGAGTTTACAGAGGTCCTTTAGGAGAGTCAGATCTGCAGGCAGTTGAGATAATACTCTGTCCCTCTCCTTGATAACCAAAGGAGCTAAGATGTACTGAAAAGGGAGGGACTTGGGAGAGAGATTAGGTGGAACCATCTGAGACACTGTCCTGAGTAGCAGATTAACATGATAAAATGAAGGGTTCACTTACCATTGTGAGAAGCCCTTAATCAGATCTTCTTTTGATAAGTCAATCAGTACCTAAACAACCACAAATAATCAGTTCCCTTCCAAAAAACTGCATTAAATGAAACATTGGGATAAATGGAATTGATCACAAAAATGGCCTCCTTGAGTTTTGGAGTTTTGAGCAGGGGCCGTTTCCTTTGGCTTTCAACATGGAGCCTCTCCAGAAGGACTGTACAGACACTGACCTCAGTGTCCTGGGAAAAGGTGAATTCCTGTTTGGAGTTAAACCTCGGGAATTTATTTATGAATGTTATGGAAAGAGAGAACAACTTGCCTTTACTCATTAACTAATTCGTAATTTTAAGCAAGATACCATAATTATCTCAACTACAAAAATGGGGATAGTATCACCTACTTCATAGAAGCTTTAAAAAGATGAGTATAAGAAGGTGTTTATTAAAATACAACTACAAAGTATTATACAAATATCATTCTTTTTTGTCTCTTCTTGGCATCTTCCTGAGGATTACATTTCCTCTACTTCTACTTTAAGTAAAATCCCATCACCACAAAAATCTTGACATGATGAGATCCAGAGTTCACACAATGCTGTATTTATCAAAACAATTCTTAATACCATAGATGTTCAAATACTTGTGCAATGATGAATTTGGATAGATTCTCGAGTTTGTTAAAATAGAGTTTATCATATTAATTTGTACATCTATATTGTTTAGTTTCAAGAGTATTTTTAAAAAATCAAACACACATAAAATTAAAAAACCTCCCAATGAGGCTACACCCTCCTTGAGGTCTGTTCTGGTAACAGCCAGATGATCCCATCAGAATTTCTGCAAGGGCGGGTGCCACCAATGAGCTGCAGTTAGAGTACCAGGAGCCCCTCTTGTACTTACTTTTCCTAGCTCCTTCCTTCTGTGTGAGCCAAGTGGCCTACTGTTCTTCACTGCGACGTCTAGTGACCTCTTCTTTACTTCTTCCATGGGAACAAAAAATTCAAATCTTTAAGAAGCAAAAAGTCAGGAAATGAGATTTACATATTTTAATCATTTTTGTTGAAAAGCTAAAGTGTTTCTCCCATTTTCCTACTTTTAAAACAGAAGATGTAGACCACTAAGGGGAGCATCTAGAATAGTATTGGCTCAGCAGATACTGAGTGCATCATTATTACAGATAATCACTGTCTTGTTATTCACAAACCCTGGAAGTGTCAAGAGGCTGTTTGCCTGAGAAGCGCCTCAGCCCTTTGCTTTCTCTGACTCTGTCCTGGCTGCTGCGCTTTCAGCTGCCCCTTCTCACTCTGAACGGTGCCTTCTCATAGGACCACCTCAACCCCTTTTGAGTTGTTTCTTCTGACCCACTAAGGGGTAGGATGCTGAATAGTTAGGTTTGTTGAAGTTGCATGGAAAATAGTGGCCTCTTCCCTCTTCTGCTTATGGAGTAAGGCAGAGGAATCTTAGCGTACAGGCTTTGTCATGTGTTCACAAGAAGCCTCTAGACTCCTTACTTCCAGGTTTTGGGCGGTTTTTCTCTTTTTCGTTGAGGAAGATTGGTCCTGAGCTAACATCTGTGCCAGTGCTCCTCTATTTTGTTTGTGAGTCACCACCATAGCAGGGTTGCCAACGAGTGGTGTAGGTCCACACCTGGGAACCAAACCTGGGCCACCAAAGCCGAGTGTGCTGAACTTAACCACTAGGCCATGGGGCTGGCCCATTTTTTTTTTAATCTTTTTTAATTAATTTTTTATTGAGTTATAAGTGATATAACACTTTATTAGTTTCAGGTGTATAACATAATGACTTGATATTTGTAAATATTGCAAAATGATCACCACAGTAAGTCCAGTTTACATCTGTCACCATACATAGTTACAAAATTTTTTTTCTTGCCATGAGAACTTTCAAGATCCACTCTGCTAGCTACTTTCAAATATGTAATACAGTAGCATTAACTATAGTCACCATGCTGTACCTTATAGCCCCAGGACTTATTCATTTTATAAGTGGAAATTTGTACCTTTTGACCCCCTTCACCCATTTTGACCACCCCCCACTCCCTGCATCAGGCAACTACCAGTCTGTTCTCCATATTCATGAGCTTGGTTTTTGGGTTTGGGGTTTTTTTTAGATTCCAAATACAAGTGAGATCATATGGTAATTATCTTTTTCTGTCTGACTTATTTCACTTAGCATGATACCCTCAAGGTCTATACATGTTTCACAAATGGCAAGATTTCAGTTTTTATATCTAAATAATATTCCATTGTGTACATACAGTCACGCATCACTTACTGACAGGAATACATTCTGAGAAATGCATTGTTAGGCAGTTTCCTAGTTGTGTGAACATCATAGACTGTACTTCCACAAACCTAGATGGTATAGCCTACTACACACCTAGGCTATATGGTACTATCTTGTGGGACCACCTTGTATATGTGGTTCTTTGGTGATTGAAACATCATTATGTGGTGCATGACTGTCCCACATTTTCTTTATCCATTCATCTATCGATGGACACTTAGGTTTTCTCCATTATCTTGGCTGTTGTGAATAATGCTACAGTGAACATGGGTTGCAGATATCTTTTCGGATTAATGTTTTCATTTTATTCAGATAAATACCCAGAAGTGGAATTGCTGGATCATATGGTAGTTCTATTTTTAATTTTTTTGAGGACTCTCCATACTGTTTTCTTTCTTTCTTTTTTTTTCTGAGGAAGATTAGCCCTGAGCTAACTACTGTCAATCCTCTTCTTGCTGAGGAAGACTGGACCTGAGCTAACATCCATGCCCGTCTTCATCTACTTTATATGTGGGACGCCTACCACAGCATGGCTTTTGCCAAGCGGTGCCATGTCTGCACCCAGGATCTGAACCGGTAAACCCTGGGCTGCCGACAAGCGCAACTGCGCCACCGGGCCAGCCCCTCCATACTGTTTTCCATAGTGGCTGCACTACATTTCCACCAGCCATGCACAAGCGTTCCTTTTCTCCACATCCTTGCCAACACTTGTTATTGCTTGTCCTTTTGATAGTAGCCATTCTAACAGGTGTGAGGTGATGTTTCATTGTGTTTTGATTTGCATTTCCGTGCTTATATTAGTGATGTTAAGCACCTCTTCATGTACCTGTTGGCCATCTGTATGTCTTCTCTGGAAAATGTCTATTCAGATACTCTGCTCATTTTTTATTCAGATTGTTTGTTTTTTTGCTATAAATATATGTATTGTATAAATTCTTTATATATTTTGGATATTAACTCTTTATCAGATATATGATTTGTAAATATTTTCTCCCATTCATTAGGTTGCCTTTTCATTTTGTAGCTGGTTTCTTTTGCTGTGCAAAAGCTTTTTAGTTTGATGTAGTCCCCACTTGTTTATTTTTGCTCTTCTTGCCTTGCTTTTGGAGTCAGATTTAAAAATCCAATGCCTATTGGCTAGCCTGGTGGTGTAGTGGTTAAGTTTGTGCGCTCCACTTCAGTGGCCTGGGTTTGGTGGGTTCATATCCCGGGCATGGACATAAATACCACTCATCAAGCCATGCTGAGGCAGTGTCCCACATACAAAATAGAGGGCACAGATGTTAGCTCAGTGACAATCTTCCTCAAGCAAAAAGAGGAAGAGTGGCAACAGATGTTGGCTCAGGGCCAGTCTTCCTCACCAAAATAAAATTTCAACGCCAAGACTGATGTCAAGAAGCTTACCGCCTATGTTTCCTTCTGAGAGTTTTATGGTTTCAGGTCTTACATTCAAGTCGTTAATCCATTTTGAGTTGATTTTTGTGTATAGTCTAAGATCATGGTCCAGTTTCCCCAACATCATTTATTGAAGAGACTGTCCTTTCCCCATTGTATATTCTTGGCTCCTTTGTCATAAATTAATTGACCATATATGTGTGAGTTTATTTCTGGGCTGTTTTGTTCTGTTGACCTTTGTGTCTGTTTTTATGCCAATACCATATAGTTTTGATTACTATAGCTTTGTAATATAATTTGAAATCAGGGAGCATGATGCCTCCAGCTTTGTTCTTCTCTCTCAAGGGTCTTTCATGGTTCCGTACAAATTGTAGGATTGTTTGTTCTATTTCTGAAAAATGCCATTGGAATTTTGATAGGGATTACATTGAGTCTGTAGACTGCTTTGGGTAGTATAGATATTTTTAACAATATTAATTCTTCCAATTCATGAGCATGAAATATCTTTCCATTTATATGTGTCATCTGCAGTTTCTTTCATTGTTCTATAGTTGTCAATATACAGATCTTTCACCTCCTTGGTTAAATTTATTCCTAGGTATTTTATTCTTTTTGATGCAAGTGTAAATGGGATTTCTCTTGCTGATAGTTCATTATTAGTGTGTAGAAATCCAATAGATTTTTGCATGTTGGTTTTGTATCTTGCAACTTTACTGAATTCATTGATTAGCTGTAACAGTTTTTGGTGGAGCCTTTAAGTTGTTATATATATAATATCGTGCCATCTGCAAAAATGAGAGTTTTACTTCTTCCTTTTTGATTTGGATGCCTTTTCTTTCTTTTTCTTCCCTAATTGCACTGGCAAGGACTTCAAATAGTATGTTGAAAAAAAGTGGTGAGAGTGGGCATCCTTATCTAGTTCCTCATCCTAGAGAAAAAATTTATAACTTTTCACCATTGAGCATGATGTTAGCTGTGGGCTTGTCATGTATGACCTTTATTATGTTGAGGTACATTCCCTCTATTCCCACTTTGTTGACAGTTTTTATCATAAATGGGTGTTGAATTTTGTTAAATGCTTTTTCTGCATCTATTGAGATGATCATATGATTTTTATCCTTCATTTTATTAACGTGGTGTATCACACTGATTTGTCAATGTTGAACTATCCTTGCATCCCTGGAATAAATCCCACTTGATCATGGTGTATGATCCTTTAATGTATTGTTGAATTCAGTTTGCTAATATTTTGTTCAGGATTTTTGTATCTATATTCATCAGGGATATTGGCTTGTAATTTTCTTTTCTTGTGGTGTCCTTGTCTGGTTTTGGTATCAGGGTAATGCTGGCCTTGTACAATGAGTTTGGAAGTGTTCCTTAGTACATTTTGGAAGAGTTTGAGAAAGATTGGTATTAATTCTTCTTTGAATGTTTGGTAGAATTCACCAGTGAAGCCGTCTAGTCCTGGACTTTTGTTTATTGGGAAGTTTTTGATTACTGAGTCAATCTCCTTACTAGTAATTGGTCTGTTCAGATTTCCTGTTTCTTCATGATTCAGTCTTGGTAGGTTGTATGGTTCTAGGAACTTACCCATTTCTTCTAGGTCATCCAATTTGCTGGCATATAATTGTTCACAATCCTTTGCATTTCAGTGGTATCAGTTGTAATATCTCCTCTTTCATTTCTGATTTTGTGTCCCCTTCTTTTCTTGATGAGTCTAAGTAAAGGTTTGTCAATTTTGTTTATCTTTTCAAAGAACCAGCTCTTAGTTTCATTGATCTTTTCTATTGTCTTTTAGTCTCTGTTTCATTTTTTTCTGCTCTGATCTTTGTTATTTCCCTCCTTCTGCTAACTTTGGGCTTCATTTGTTCCTTTTCTAGTTCTTGAGGTGTAAAGTTAGGTTGTTTCTTTGGGATTTTTCTTGTTTCCTGATGCAAGCATTTATTGCTGTGAACTTCGCTCTTAGAAACTACTTTTGCTGTATCCCATAAGTTTTTTTTTTTTTTAAAGATTTTATTTTTCTCCTTTTTCTCCCCAAAGCCCCCCGGTACATAGTTGTATATTTCGTTGTGGGTCCTTCTAGTTGTGGCATGTGGGATGCTGCCTCAACGTGGCCTGATGAGCAGTGCCATGTCCGCTCCCAGGATTCGAACCAACGAAACACTGGGCCGCCTGCAGCGGAGCGCGCGAACTTAACCACTCGGCCACGGGGCCAGCCCCCTGTATCCCATAAGTTTTATTTCCATTTGTCTTAAGGTATTTTTTTATTTCTCTTTTGATTTCTTCTTTGACCCACTGGTTGTTCAGTAGCATGTTGTTTAATCTTCACATATTTGTGAATTTTTCAGTTTTCTTCTTGTAGTTGATTTCTAGTTTCATCCCATTGTGGTTGGAGGAGATGCTTGATATAATTTTAGTCTTAAGTTTATTAAGACTTGTTTTGTGGCCTAACATCTGATCTATATGGAAAATATTCCATGTGCACTTGAGAAGAATGTGTATCCTGTTGCTTTTCGATATAATGTTCTGTATATACCTGTTAAGTCCATCTGGTCTAATGTGTTGTTTAAGGCCAATATTTCCTCATTGATTTTCTGTCTGGATGATCTATCTATTGATGTAAGTGGGGTTTTAAAGTCCTCTACTATTATTGTATTGCTATGTCTCTCTTTAGGTCTGTTAATATATGCTTTATATTTTTAGGTGCTCCTATGTTAGGTGCATATTTACAAATGTTAGACCCTCTTGTTGGACTGCCCTCTTTATCACTATGTACTGCCCTTCTTTGTCTCTAACTATAGTCTTTATTTTAAAGTCTGTTTGTCTGATAGAAATATAGCTAACCCAGCTTTCTTTTCATTTCCATTTGCATGGAATATCTTTTTCCATCCCTTCACTTTCAGTCTGTGTGTGAAGTGAGTCTTACATTTACATTTCACTTACATCTGAAGTGCATCTCTTGTAGGCAGCATATAGATGGGTCTTGTTTTTTTAGCCATTCAGCCACTCTGTCTTTTGACTAGAGAATTTAGTCCATCTACATTTAAAGTAATTAGATAGGTATGTACTTATTGCCATTTTGTTATTGTTTTCTGGCTGTCTTGTAGTTCCTCTCTGTTCCTTTCTTCTTATCTTGCTCTCTTCCTTTGTGGTTTGATGACTTCCTTTAGTGGTATGCTTTCTTTAGATTCCTTTCTCTTTCTCCTTTGTTTACCTTACAGGTTTTTGCTTTGTGGTTACCGTTAGGCTTACAAGTAACAACTTATAACAGTCCACTTTAAGTTGGTAACAACTTGAGCTTGAACACATTCTAAAGCTCTACATTTTTACCACTCTCTCTGTTTTATGTTTTTGATGTCATATTTTACATCTTTGTATCCTGTGTATCCCTTAACTAATTATTGTAGTTACAATTTTTACTGCTTTCATCTTTTAATCTTAATGCTAGCTTTATAAGTGATTAATCCACCAACTTTACTATATATTTACATTTACCAGTGAGATTTATACTTTCATATGTTTTCTTGTTACTAATTAGCACTCTTTCTTTTCAGCCCAAAGAAGTCCCTTTAACATTTCTTGTAATGCTGACTTAGTGGTGATGAACTCCTTTAGCTTTGCTTGTCTGGAAAACTTTCTCTCTCCTTCAGTTCTGAATGATAACTTTGCTGGGTAGAGTATTCATTGGAAGGTTTTTTCTTTCAGTACTTTGAATATATCATGCCACTCCTTTCTGGGCTGCAAGGATTCTGCTGAAAAATCTGCTGATAGTCTTATGAGGGTTCTTTATACCTAACAAGTTGTTTTTCTCTTGCTGCTTTTAAGATTCTCTCCTTCTCTTTAACTTTTGACATTTTAATTATGTCTTGGTGTGTGTCATGTACTCGCAAGAGGCCTCTGGACTCCTTCCTTTTAGGTTTATTTTTAGGGTGGAGGTTTTCAAGTCTGTCCTCCAGATAAACCAGGCAATTCTGAGAGAGAATTACTAACAGATTAGGTTTGTCACAAATGTCAAACCTCTCCCTCCTATGTTCCCATAGCAATTTTGACATCTTTTTATAATTATGTCAGAGCTTTCTTTGAGGGCAAAGTCTCTTGTGTGGCTCTAGAACATAGGATGGTGCCTGCCATAAAGTGTTCGATAAATGTTTAATGAATAAATTCTCTCTCACCCACATCCTTTCTTGGTATTGATGAACTCAAAGTGTAGCTCTTGAAGGAACATATTAGTTCTTAGATGTGGCCCAATGAGGACTCAGTACAGCTCTTTTAAAATGAGTATTTACTGACTAAGATAAGAGGAAACCAAAATTATCAAGTATAATATCTTCCTAGGCTGGCTAGAAATGTCTTCTCTTAGGATCCTGACGCAGAAGGAAGCGATGATGAGATTCTGATTTCTATACCTTGAGGTTGACTTGAAATCAAGAATAAGAATATCAAATATAAGACTTGCCACTGCAGATCCATCAAAAGCAAGAAATGTGATTGGAATTTGTCTACCAGTCTTGTCCCCAAGGACATGAGTGGACATGCTGGGGGTGGGGGTGGTGGGGGTGGTATTTGTTTCACTTGCCACCTGTGCTTTGTTGCAGGAGGGAAGACAGGCCAAAGAGCTTGGAGCTTTGGAGGAAATTTTAGGTCCTTAGGTTCAAGATATGTTTATTTTTAACTGCTGCTTTAAAACAGATTCAAAGAAAACATATTTGACCAGATTCTAATCCTTTTACTGCCAAAGAGGCTTCACTTAAAGAGTATGGAACATTTCATAATCAGGAACACTTTAGCCCCTATGGGCAAGAAAATGGGGTAGCTGTTTGGCTAAACTGCCCTGGCAGTCCTTTTGTCCCACTAATGTATAGAAGCCTCAGGAAGGCATAGAGCATGTTGTCCTGTTCCACCCTAGCCATTCCCAGCATCTGGCAGGCTGTCAGGCACTCTGGGAAGGCCAATAGGCCCACTTACGTCTCATCAAACAGGGGTTCCAGGGTCCTCCGTTTCACTGAGGTCTTCTTACGACTTGCCCACCTCCTTTCTGGCAACAAGTAGACACGGACGTAGGGATCAGCTCCACTGATGGTACAGGGTGTGAGGTTTCTGATTTTGTTTCAAAGACATTAAAGAAAGAAAGCCCCTGGTTTTGAAACATTGAAAATACTCATTTGGAGAAAGCTGTAGTTTGCCACTCAGATCTAGATGGCCTTGAAGATAAAAATGCCCTGTAGTCTAGATGACCAAAAAAGCAAAAGACTGCAGAATTTGGAGGACAAAACATTAGATACATGGTTTTGAAAACACGCATTTTTGTAAAGTCTGGAGCAAATACTTTCCATCTAAAGGAAGTTGGAGATTCCCACTTGAGAAAATGTACTGGCTCCCAGCCACCCTAGACAGGTTTGCAGTGGTGTCTGAACAAAGCCCTTGGCTCTGGAGCCCATCAGCACTGTTGAGGATCTTGTCACTCACAGCATGCAGGCCTTCAAACCTCACTCCTTCCCAGTCTATTTACTTGTCTACTTTAGGGCCATCCACCCCTGCCATTGCTCCAAGTACCCCTACTCTGGTTTTTGGCCACTTAATCCTCCCAAAGGACCTTTCCTGGCCCCAGCATCCCTTTACCTGCAGCCATTGATTAGCACACTGAGGCAGCGCCGGAGACTCACGTAGCGCACTGTGAGCTGAATCTCACCCAGCCCCCGCTGCCTGAGATCCCCGCCTCTGTAAAGAAAGAGCTTGTCACTTCTCTTGCCATTACCAGCGTTGGCCTCTCCCCACATCCCCAAGACAGAGGCATGGCCTGCTTTAGGAACGCAGAGCCATGTGGGTTAATAAAATAATTCTCAGTAGGTCCCTTTCAGTTAGAAGTCAGTTCCTCACAGCACTCATGTATGATTATCCTACTTCACAGTAGGAAAAGCATGAACCCGGGCGTGGGATCTGCCTTTATACCACGGTTTCATGTGGGACCTTAGGTGAGTCGTTTGACCTTTATGATAGTAAGTTATTGTGAAGATAAAATTAATCAAATACAGTCATGCATTGCTTAACAGGGATATGTTCTTAGAAATGCATTGTTAGGCGATTTTGTCATTGTATGAACATCATAGGGTGTGTTCACACAAACCTAGATGAAATAGCCTACTACATACCTAGGCTGTACAGTACGAATCTTATGGGACCACTGTCATATCTGTGGTCCGTTGTTGACCGGAACGTCATTACACAGCAGATGACGGTAACATGCTAAGCCCATAGTAAACAATAAATGGCAGCCACTTATTACATAATTCCACATTCTAAGCTTTCCATATCATCCCAGTAGACTTTAGAATTCAGGAAATATCTCTGCCGTAAGGAACTTTAACAACCAAAGTCGAGCATCTGTTTTACAGTTGGTAGGTAGCTAGAGCCACACCAGACTGTTTGGGGTGCAAGCAAACCCTTTCTCTCCCCATCTTGTGTTCTTTCTGCCACATCGTGCTGCCTCTCGTGGAGCCATTTTGTGAAAAAACAGAACTTGCACGGAAAAGAAAGTTAGCTACTTTTCCACCCAGGGAGGTATTTTTCATGCAGGTGATTTTAGAAAAGATTAAGCAGAGAGGTGCATACTCAATGTTGAGGCTGATATCTGTCAGGTCAAAGCAGGAAGAGGCCAGGGAGTTGAGCGAGGACATGCTGGGAGCCAGCCTCTTGGGCGGCCATGCGAATGGGGAGGCAGGGCATTTCATGGGTCTGGGTGACTTGATGGGCCCTGGCGAGTGGGGGCCTGGGACAGTCAGGAAGATGGTGGCCGAACTCTTCTTCTCCCCCTTGGGCTCACAGAACCCTTTGGCACTGTCCTTGCCTTTGGCCTCTGGGCCTGTCTCTTGGGGTGTGGGCTCGGTGGCAGCAGTGGTGGCACTGGTGGTTGTCGTGGTGCACTTGGAGGCTTCCTTGGTATCAGAAGCAGGGTCTGGGGGGCATGGCAGATCTGTAGGGCCCTCTCCCTGGGGTGGGGCTTTGGGGCCCTGGTTGGTGGCCACCTTCTTAATGAACAGAGGGCCTTTCTTTAGGGCTTCATGTCCTGTGTATGGGCTCCCCAGCTCTCGTTCTTCCACACGCAGGAACTGCAAGCAGACGACAGGGTTGTTTATAGGCTGGGCCCACCTCTTCCACTTTCTCCTCCTCTGCTCTCACATTAACCTCTGGGAAATGGTTCCTTCTCCTCTTTTCTGGAAGGAACAGTTTTCTCAAAACTCAGTTCCTTCCTGACTGCCTAATCCATAGATTCTTCCCCCTAGACCATATCTTCCTTAACCTCTCTTGGCCCCTGGCCCCCTCTGACCAATGCTTCTCTGTCTTTTCCCTTCCTCTTGCCTCACTAGTGGGTCTTCATGAAGACTCAGTCCTGGCCCCCTTCTCTCTCTGTAGTCGCACCAGCTGCTGGAGTCTCACAGCATGCACTTTCCCTCTGTGCAGGGGACTCCCAGATCTACACCTCCAGTCTTGCCCTCACCTTAAGCTTCACATATGTTACCAGCTGCTTTCTGGATATGGTCATTTCCAGCTGTCACCTCATTCACCATTGCTTTCTCTAAAATGTGTTTCCTATACAGGCACATCCCTGGGCTCCTAGCACCAGAGTTTCAAACCTCGGCCATTGTGTTTCTCCTTCCCCCTTTCCCCTCAGTCATCAATTATCAAGAGCCTTCCTAGGGACTTTCATTTCCAGTAATATGGCGGGCAGAATATTCTAAAAAACCTCTTGTTAGGAATGCCCAACAAAATGAACAAACATCCTTTTAAATGCATAGCCAAATTCACAAGAAAGTAAAAAAAATCTCTAGGGTTTCAAAAGAAAGAGAACTGAAAAATAAAGGTTAATCTTTCCTAGGGTCATTTATCAACCTTGGAATCTAGGGGTTAGGAGAAGAGGCCTTGGGTGGATGTGAGGCTGGGGGTTGGAGCAGGACCCACGAGGGTGGGATCTCTGTAGTGAAGAAGTCATCCAGGATAAATGTTCCACTCTCCAGCAAAGACTGATGACAAGAAATGTGTCTGTCTCAGCCTATACTCTGGTTGGGAGGAAATAAAGTCTTTGTTGAGAATATGGCGCCTTATAGGCCTGTCTCATATGAATTTTGGGTTCATATTTATACTACCTGTAGGGTCTTGAAACCCAAAGTTAAAAAATTAACATAAAAATGGACCCAGTTTATAATGCCCCTGAGGTACTCAGTTGCAGTGAAAGCAGAACCTCTTTGGAAGTGAACCACCTCAATCCAGGTCACAAAAGAACACTGAACACGTGTTTGCAATCCAAGTTACCAAACTCAGAAATGAGTAACCATGGAAAAGCATCAGCAGATACAACAAACATCAAAGTTTAACTCCCAAGATCTTCAGATAATAGAATTAACAGACATACATTATAACATAAGTATTTTTAAATGATTAAAGATGGAGTAGAAACAGGAGAAGATAATAAAACACAATGAAAAAAGACAAGGTGGATTTGGAAAAGAAAATCAGAAATGAAAAATAGCCTTTGAAATAAAAACCATGAACAGGTTAAACAGCTGATTAGGCATAACCAAAGAAAGAATTAGTGGTCTGGAAGACAGATCTGAGGAAATTAGGATGGGCCCCAAGAGATAAAGAGATGGAAAAGATGAAGGTGAGGTCAGGTCAAGACATGGAGGAGATGATGAGATGGTCCAGCATAGAAGGGGTTCTAGAAGGAAGGATTAAAAGAATGAGAGAGGCAATATTTGAAGAGAGAGTGGCTGACAATATTCCACAATTCATGAAAAATATGAATCCATCTCCTAGCTTCTTCCCAACACAGAGCAGATACTTAATGCAGGGCAATCCACCTTGCTCCATAGCCAGAGCTCCACCCCCACCCACACTGGGGGACAGGGGAGATATTTACCCGAAGCACCAGCCTCATGGAGATGAGGCTTTCCAGGCCTGAATGGTCCAGCTGAAAGCGCTGCTCCAGGGTAAGGTCTGCACAGGGTAGAATCTGGCACAGGGGGACCTCCAGCACTCCCAGAGCACACTCCTGGTCATCGTCAAGCACCTGGACAGTGGGCCAGTCACAAAACAAGAGGATAACCAAGCCCCACCCCCACCACCCCCACTCTCTGGGTCCCAGCCAATTCTGAGTTCACTTCAGTAAGTATGTACTATGCTTCTACTGGCCTCTTGTCCTGTTCTGAAAACTGGGAATGGCACCAGGCCTAGTCCCTGCCTTTAGTCAAGGGAAGAGAGTAACTCAGGGTAGAGGCAATTATGATGCCCAGGGCCAGGGGGGCTTTAGGGACTGATGAGCTCTGCTGCTCCATGCTGGGACATCCAGACAGGGCTGAGGGCCCCGAAAGATCCCAGTCCTTCCACTTGTTGGTCATGAGATCTCAGACAAGCCATTGTGGGAGCTTCTTTGCTCATGTGTAAAATGAAGATATCTCTGTCCACAGATCTTTTGTGAAAACTAAATATCTTCTTTTAGAAAGCACATCATCATTAATGTCCTGGGTAGATTCCAACACAGGTCACTCTGGGTGCTATGTTCCAGCTGGGAAGACTCTTGCAGAGAGAGCCAAGGGACTTGAGGATTGTCATTTCATGGCCTCTCACTCAGTGACCTTGGGCACAGCCTCATGAAGATGCGGGGCCTCAGTATCCTGTCCCTCACGGAAGGGGCTGACTGTACCGCCAGGAGAACCTGCTCAAGGTGCACTTCGAGCTCCCACCCTTCCCGGCTTCGACACCGCTTAGCTCTGTTCCAAGAGCCCAACTTGAAGCAAACCTTCAGATGCAGCTGCTCCGCTGCCACGTTCTGCACAAAGAAGGAGAACACCTGGCTCCACACGGGGTCCTTGCTGTGGGGACAGGTCTGGGGACGGAAGAGGGAGAGATGATTGAAGGGGGTTGGGCAGAGTAGGATACTGCCACCCTCTCCTCCCATTCTGACCACCGGTACCCTGGGGAGCCCACTGTCTGCCCAGGCCATGCACTCTACAGCTTGTGGGAAGCTCTCGGGCAGGGCAGCCAGACTCAAAGGCAAGGAGAGGTTTGCCAGGAAGCTTTACAGGGGCTGAAAATCATGCTTGCATTAGAGCTTGCTTCCAGGGGAGGGGTCAGCAGGATTTCTGCTGCTGGACTGAGAAACTTGGTGGGTGGTGAGAAGGACACAGGGCTTCGAGCTGTCTAAGCTTGAACCCTAGTTCTCCTGCTTGCCAGCATGTGCCCTTGGGCAAGTCACTGATTTGACCTGCAGATTCTTGAACTATGAAACTATTTTGCCTACTAGGCCCTAAGGGCAAAGCAAATTCCCCATTTCCTTATTCCATGGCCACTCACTAAGCTATCTTACCTTGCTTGTGTGTGTCTTCTTGCCTACAGATAACTTGACATAGGAAGAAGGGTCTCTGCTGACCTTATTCTGTGAGGGGGCAAATCCACAGTGAAGGTGGCACCATCAGTGTCAGCTTGAGACACCACCCTCCCACCCCCTATCCCACCTCCCAACCCCCAGGAGCATCAGTGGGACCTGGGGCCAGCCAATTGCTTCCCTTTGAGAGATGGCTACCCAGGCGCACCCAGGACCCCTGGGCTGCCATTACTGTGCAAGCAACAGGGCAAGGCTGACTCCAGGGGGAGGTTCCAACTTAAAGACAGGAGGTCTGAGCCGGCCAGCTGGGCACAGGCTCTTGTTCCCTGGAGCTGTAGAGACAGAGAGGGTGGAGTCAAGTTCTGGCTCCTCCCTTAGCTATGTGACCCAGGCACTTAACCTTCTGGGTCCTATTTGTAAAATGGCAATAGAAACAGACACACAGTCATCATGGTACTTGGACATAACAAACGTGGGATGAGTTGCCAAGTTTGGTGCCTGACACACACTGGCCTCAGTGAATGGCAGCGCCTGCCATGCCCAGGCTATGTGCGCACAGCTTGGCGCACAGAAGACACCGGGCTCGGTTACTCTGGGGAAAAGGAGCCGTGACTTGCTCTTACTCAAGTTTTCAGCCACACACACCTTGGCAAATCTGGAGAGTTTTTTGGCTCGATATTCGCCATTCAGGTAGTCAAAAGGGTTTCTCTGCAGCACAAAAAGAATAGGGTAAGTGAGCAGCACAACATTTGTAAATGTCCATTTTTAATTGGACCTTTGAAAGGGATGGGCACAAGGCAGGGTGTGTGTGGCACTCTGGCCATGTCACCACTCACCGGCAGGTTGCAGGCGCTCTCCAAGAAGACCACAAGGATGGCAGTGGACAGGCCACCATGGTCCTACAAGAAGACACAGACCCTCACTGGGTGCCCCAGCAGCAGGAGACACAGATTGGTTTTGGAGAAGCCTGTCTGTGGCCAAAGGAAGCCAGCCAGCCCTTGCTCTCCAGCCTAGCCATCAGCTCCCTCACCACCTATCTTTTTTGTTGAGGCTGTGAATGCAACTGCAGCATGACAAATTCAAGTCAGACACAAGGGTGGATTTTCCCTATGAACTAGGCTGATGGGCACTAAGAGAGCTTTGAAGGATCCCATCTTCCCTGAAGATGGCTGAGATGCTGAGAGGCCATCTGCTGAGATCAGGAGCTGCAGTGTGTGGAGACAAGGGCTGAGGGACATGTCCTCCAGAGGGTGGGGCTGGCCAGAGGACTCTCTGAGCAAGATCTGGGGGCTTCATCTCCCTCCACAGGCACAGCCCACACACAGACCAGTCCTGCCACAAGTCCCCACCCCCACCTTTCTGCTAGGGAGCCCCAACACCCTGCACTCACCTCAGTCAGAGCTTCCGGGTCAGCGATCAGTGACAGCCACTCCAGCCGCAGGTGCAGCCGCCCGCTGGTTGTGTCGTTCAAGACAAACCACTGCAGGGAGAGCAGGGAGAGGAAAGCTTGGGGAAGGGGCCAGGGAGATGCTACTGACCCTCTGCAGGCAGCTCAGTTCTGGCACCAGGTGGGGCCCAGACAGGCGGCTTGAGGGACGGGGAGTGGAGGTTTTATGGAAGTGCTATGCTTTGGGATGGAAAACACTCCTACTCAGGTCTTACCCATCCCAGCCTGTCCTCTCTGTAACGTGACCACCTCCTGCTAGAGGTCCTTGGTCTGGGGGCATTTCCAGGGAAGCTCTTCCAACCAAGGCCCTGGCAGGTTCCCTGGGCCCATCTGTGCCTCACCCAGCTCTTGCGCCTGAGGACAGGCATGTGTGGCTCAGCACAGAATGGCCCATTTCATAGGACTAGCTGAGCTGAAGGAGCCTGCCAGAGCTGTCCACGGGGAGGGGGTTGCAGGCACCAACTCTACCTCATCCACCACTCTGTTCGTCATGACGTCCCCGAGGCAGATCTGTAGGCTGGAATACACAGGGAGCGAGGGGTCAGCCCAGCTCAGAGAAGGCAAGAAGCAGAGGGCGTGGAGGCCCAACTTGGAAGCCATTTTCAGATATCTGAGTGGGGCCTTCAAGATAGAGGATCTTATTTATCCCAAGGAGCCAATGGGAGACCACTTTCAGCTCAGGCACTGGAAGGACTGTCTGATCATCAGAGCTGCTCCCATTGGGCATGCTGCCTGGGGAGGGAGGTGGCTCCGATCCCCAGAGGAGAATAAGCAGATGCTGCTGGACACATCAGCTCTGGATTTCTAAATGGCAGTGCTACTGGCATTTTGAGTGAGATGATTCTTCATTGTGCAAAACTGCCCATGCATTGCAGGAATTTAGCTTCCCTGTCCTGTGCCCTCTAAATGCCCGTGGCCACCACCTCCTGCAGTCATTGTAACAACCCCAAATGCCCCTCCATTTCCAAAACTGCCCAGATGCCCTGCGTGCAAAGAGATAGCCCCCACATTCACAGCATGCCTCCCATCTACCCTGACCCAAGCCCAAACGGAAGGTCCTGACAGCCAGAGGGGAAATTAATTTCATGTAACTGTTGGGAATGTGCTTGAGCTCCAAACACACTTGAAATCAGTTACATAAAACATAAACCACAAACCACACTTCTAATCTGCAACATTACAAAAACTGCAACTTTTCTCATTAAGATGAAAAATGATAAGCCACCTCTGGTGGTGAGCTGTTTCTCAGGCTGTCTGATTGGGCCCTTCCCACTCTGTTTTCTTTCTGCTTTTTAAAATTACATGTTCACAGAAACAAGCTAAACAGTACAAGAGTATGAAGATTTGGATAAACTCTTTTCCGTCCCCTAATCTCAGCCCTCCAAGATGAGCAGTGTGGACGGCCTGCTGTGTAGCTTCCGTGCCTTTCTCGGTGCTTACACGAACACATGCACACACAAGGGTCCTCCCTGGAAAGACAATCAAACTGCACAGGTCACTCCCAGATGCTTTCCCCTGCTTACTAATATGTCAGGGACCTCCCCCAGGTCAACACACACGCATCCTGCCCATCGTGTGTAACAGCTGCTGAATATTCTGTAGTTTGGCAGCGGCAAATTTATTCAAGCTTTCAACCAGTGTCCTCTGAGCTGGACATTCATGCTGTTTCCAGCTTTTGTTCTGCCACCACAGACACTTCTGTGATAAACAGTTCAGGCACAGTGCTTTTATTCTATAGGGGATACCTGCCTGGAAAGGGGACTGCCGGACCAAAAGACCTGTAAATTTGAAGTTTGATAGCCAGCCCCATCCCGGCCATTCCGTCCTCCCTCAGCCCTGACGTTCTGTGCTCCAGCCCAGCGGGAGCGCCCAGGGCTCTCTGCACTGGGCACCTGGCCATCTGTGCCAGCCTTGCCCCCTGCCTTCTGCTCCAAAGGGGAACTCTGGGTACACTACCAGGAGCACAGAAAGCAGAGCCCATGGTGCACAAACTGTGGGGACCTCTCTGTTCCCCCAGGGCCCAACTCAGGGCTGGGGTCTCAGGAGACATCTGGGAAGGAGGTTTGTGGCAGGAACGTGGAATGATGGGGCGGGTTCCCTGGCATGGTACTGTCAGAAGAGGGCTGCAGGTCACTGAGCAGTGGAAGCAGAGGTACCTGTGCCCCAAGGCCTGGCCCAGCTCCTCCCGGCCCAGCTCAGCCCTCCTCCTCACCTGCCCAGGAAGTCATCCTTATCAGGGTCCTCGTCATACAGGTCCACCTCCAGGTCCTGCCCAGGGACTTCATACACTATGAACTAGAAGGAAAGAGGGGTGACGTGACCCGCACACCACAACAGCTGATGAAGAGAGATCAAACGTGACCCAGGAAAGCCAAGTTCCAGCTCCACCACCTGCAAGCTCTGAGTGCTGGGCAGCTTCCTGCCCCTCTCAGCGCCCGGAGAACCCCACGTGTAAGAGGGAGTGGACCCCTCCCCTGCAGGTGGCGAAGCTCAGAGCCACGTGCCAGCCCACGGCAGGGGGTGCTCAGGGGACACGGCTGCTGAGTGTTCTGCAGGGGCCTGACAGCTTCCAGAACACTCAGCAGGCTGGGGGGCCTCCCCTCACATGGTGGGGTTGCGGCTGAACTGAAGGAGGAAGGTCTGGCCCCAGCAGGGAGGCTGAGAGGACTGGGGAGAACTGCCTTCGAGGTTCTCTCTTTCCTTTGATTTGAAAACTTCCAGCAAAGCTGACCGGTGGGGAAAGGCAGTGGGAATTCACCTACTAGCTGTCCCTCCAACGGGGCCAGAGCAGCTCACCTCTGGAATCCTGGTGGATACGGGAAGCAGGAGTTACACACACCTGTCTGCCTGTCCCGAGAGCCCACTCCTCTGGCCCAGTGTCACCCCAAGGGTATGTGAGGACGATGAGGGAAGGCCCGCCCTTGTCCGTGCCCAGCACAACCCAGAGAGGAGCCCAGAGGGCATGGAGAGCAGCCAGGAACAGCTGAGGAGACCCTCACCTCAAACACCTCGTTCCAGGCGGGGTTCAGGTTCTTGTAGATGGTCCTGCTCCGGAAATGCTGCAGGCCAATGCTCACCTTGGCATACGGGTCTGACTTGCCTCGGATCCCCAGGAAGTTGTCCTTCTGGGCCAGCTTCTCCGCCTCCAGCAAGTGGACTCTGATCACTCCCTGGAAATTGTCCCAGCATGGAGGTCACAGCTGCTTCCTGGGCCATGCCAGCCCGCAAGGCCCGCAACATCAGAGCCAAGGCCTTCAGACGTCACCCCGGCCCCATCTGACCCTCTCTGTGGTCTCGATGGGGAGAAAGAAGCCAGAGACGGCTGTCTCCTGGCCAAGGCCACACAGCAAGTGATGGCACGGCACAGGGCTCTGTCCACCGCATCGCATTCCTGGCCTTCACCACCCTCCCTGCCTCCAACCTGTCACCTGAATGGCTTATTCAGCTGCAGCTATTTTCTACTCCTGTGCCAACAAGCACCCCACCTGAGGAGCCTGCCGTCTTTGTTCCAGCCCGTCTCTGTAACCTGCATGTAGACTGAGTTGCACTGGACGCACACCTGTGGGCACTGCCTGCTGCTGGCAGTGGGTCCCCGGGCTCACAAAGGCCCTGGCCCCAAGTCTCACCCCACTCCCCATACTCTGCGCTGTCATGGGCAGAACAGAGCACAAGACTCGGGAAAAACACAGTTCACAGGGCTAGTAGGCCTCCTGCCTAGAACTATTTGTTGTTGTTGTTGTTGTTTCCTCGGAGGAAGATTAGCCCTGAGCTAACTGCTGCCAATCCTCCTCTTTTTGCTGAGGAAGACTGGCCCTGAGCTAACATCCGTGCCCATCTTCCTCTGCTTTCTATGTGGGACACCTGGCACAGCATGGCTTGACAAGCAGTGCCATGTCCCAACCCGGGATCTGAACCGGCGAACCCCGGGCCGCTGAAGCGGAACGTGCGCACTTAACTGCTGTGCCACCGGGCTGGCCCCTATTTTTTTTTGAATATCAGTAAATACACACGCATTTGCCCTTTGACCCAGCAATCCCACTTGTAGAAAGCCATCCTAAAGGCAGAGTGGCAAAAATATAAAAAGACACATACAATGCTATTCATGACAGCACTACTTGAAACAGCAAAAGACCAGACACAACTCATCCATGCATCCGTGGACAACTGGTTAAATAAACTACAGCACATTCACACTGTGGGGTACGATGCAGCTGTAAGAAAATGAGGGAGGAGGGGCTCCATCCGCCCCGTCAGGAAGTGATCCCCGTGACACAGGAAGTGATAAAAGCCAAGTGGGGAGAAATGCAGTGTCCTGCCGTCCAAGAGCGAGGATGTGAACATAATCAAATATGCACGCACATGACCACATGTGTGCGTCCACTCACTTCTGAAAACAGTGGGAATACTGGAAGGATAAGACATTACTTAGGGGGGAGGGCGGAGACGAGGTGAGGGAACATAGGGGTAGAAGCCAGATGCCTAAAAATACAACTTGTTCTTCCTATTGCACTTTGGAAGTGTGCAAATATTTTACATGATTGTAAAAGGAACTTAAGGAAAGCTTAAACCCTGGAAATAGAAAATGGTATGAAACAAATCACTGTAAATATTCATGGCCAGTTGTGTCACAAACACACAGAGAGGAACTATTCCAAGTGAGTTTAAATCGCAGCAACCTGACGGGACCTCTGTGCTGGGATATGCCGTGGGGGCAGAATGCTGTCAGTGGTGGTGATGTGGGTGAGGGCGCTGCACTGTTATTCTGAGACTGCCCAGCATGCAGAGTGGGATAAAGCCGATGCATCACGGGAGGGCTGAGGGATGGGCTGCTGCCCGGCTGGCCTGGGCGTCACCCCCATGAGGCCTGAGCAGACCAGTGCCTCACAGCTGGTGTGGGTGGTGAACATGGGCGTCTTCCCTGATCCTGAGGCCCTGACTCCCAGCCCTGCAGGGCTCAGGCCCATGTGGCTTCCTCAGGGGCCTCCTGAGGCAGGCCCAGGATGGGCGAGGGCAGCGGGGCCGAGCACCCCAGGAAGCCCCGCATCCTAGCTTGACCAAGCACTGTCCTTCCCAGGCAACCCCAAGGATTCTCCCCACCCCTAAGTGACGGAGTCAGGAGCCTCATGTCCCTGAAGGGAGGATGGGAAGCTCCTGGAGGTTCCTGGGGGGAAAGTGACTGCCCATAGTCCCCAACACAGGCCACATGGGCGGACGAAGACCCAGGGAGGAATGCCACCTGGACTTTGCCCCTCCCTAGAGGGTGACCTTGGGCAAGTCATTCAACCTTCCCGAGACTCAGTCTTGGCCCTATAAAATGGGGATGCCACCCCCTCACAGGGCGGAAGTAAGGACTGCCATCTGGGAGTACACTACCCCACCAGCTCGTCTGTCCCTCTACTCTGGGCCCGGCGCGGTGGCCAGTGCGGGTACTCACACAGGGCAGAGGGAAGCGCAGGTTGGTCACGTCCAGCCCCTTCTTCACGGGCACAGTCACGCGGTTGGGCAGCACCAGGTGGGCGGCAATGAGGTCCTCCAGCAGGCTGTCTGACACCTCGCTGGGGAGAGCAGGCACCACCAGCTGTGGAAGGGTGGCTCTCCCTCCCCCAGGCCACCTGCCTCCACCCATCTCTGGAGCTGGACCCAGGAGCAGAGCCTGCTGTGGTGTCCCCACCCGGGAGAGAGCAGCCCTGGCCCCAGCCTGCCTGGAGGGGGAGCGGTGGGGTCTACATTTGACGGCCCGGCTCCCCTAGTCCTGCTTTGTCCTCTGAGGCATCACGGCAAGGCAGCAGGGAGTGCTGACCTGGAGCCTGTGTTAGAATCTCAGCTCCACCCACCACGAACTGTGGGCCTCGGGTAAGTCACTAACCTTGATGGACTTGCTTCCTCGTCTCTAAAATAGGATAATCACGCCTGCCTCCTAGGTTGTTATGGCGGTGAGTTCACGGTAAATGATAGGTAAGTGGTTGCTGTCATGGCCCTTCCACGCCCTGACATCGTATCAGAGTTCCCTTTGTTTACTGCCTGACTCCATCTCCCAAGTAAGGGAGCAGGGACAGGGCCTACAACAACATGGGCACACAGCTGGTGCTCAGTAAATATTTTTTGAATGAAAGAATGCATGACTGGATTCTCTGCATCCAGGGGCCGAGGTCAGTGGAATGTCCCCAGTGAGCGAGCAAGTGGTCCTCCTCGCAAGTGGGGCAGCAGCTGTCTGAGCCTGGCAAGCCAGCCACCCTGGCTGGTCCAACTGTCCCTCTCTCCTGGGGAGGGGTGTCCACATGTGGCTGGAGTCCTTCTCTGTTCCTCTCGGTGTTGCGGGTAGCCCCAGGAAGGTGGGGTTTCCCAGCCCAGCTCCTCCTCACTGGCCTCTGCTGTGACAGCCACTCCCCCTCACATGTGTATCTGATGCCATGGTCAGGGGAGGCCACATGGGCCTCTCCCCACATACTTGGGAGGGGGTAGAGTAAGGACAAAAGGAGGACACTCGTGTGTGTCTACACCCACTGTGTCACCCCCACACCCACCGTGGTGTTTTCCCAGGGACCCCAAGATAGAGGAGCCAGGCTCCCCTTTTATTGAGGAAGAGCCCAGAGAGGTGAAGTAACTTGTCCAAAGATACAGTTGCTAAGCAACAGAGCCAGAAGCCTGGTCCAGCTGGGTCTGGTTCCAGAACTCATGCTGTCATCAGGCCTGCTGCTCACCTCTCACCCACAACTCCCCTGCTCACCTGCAACGTGTGTGTTCTGGGTGCAGCGCCTGCCCACAGAGGCCACGCAACACTGTTGCCTCCCACTCCCACTCCGAACACCGACATTCCTCCGCTCGGGGGGAGGCCTTGGTGCCCGCCCCAACTCCTCACACATGGAGTGGGGAGGGGGCCACAGCCAGGGTGCAGCTCCGGGCCCTGACTGCACAGCCCGGAGGGCCCCATGGGTAGCATCTGCCTAGCGGCTCTCAGGGCACTTACTTGATTCCTGGCGCATCCAGCAGGTTGGTCAGGCCCGTCCAGTTGATCTGCAGGTGCTGCAGGGGCAGAGGGAGACTGTCAGGCTGGAGGGAGCCAGAAGCCCAGGGCTGAGAACCCTCTGCAGGGGAGTCAGGCAGGTGAGGTGCCTCCCAGGCCTGCTCAGGCCTCGGCTCAGGATGGGCCGGGACCACCACAGGAGTAGGCCAGCACCCAGGGCACAGGCCGGCCTGGACTCAGAGAGGTCTGAGCTATGGCCTCCTCACCACCTCAGACTACCTGTGTGACCTCAGCAAGCCAGTTCTCTGAGTTGTTTCCAGGTCTTGGGGAGAGCAAGTGGCCTTAGATTGAGGAGACGAGGAGTTGCAAGTGCCCAGGTCCAGGGGGCTCAAGCAGTGTCCACTCTTGGGCTCAAAGCCAGCGCCTGGGCCAGTGGGTGAGGGCTTCCTCACAGGGAGCGGCAGTCCTGCCCTCGCCCCTGGACTCACCGGCTTTTGAAGGAAGAACATGGTCACGGCTCCCACGAAGGGCTTGTCCACCAGGAGGGGCTCCAGGATGACCCGCAGCGTGCCCTGCAACTGCACGGGCACAGAGGCCGGTGAGGGACCTTGGCCTCCCTTCCTCCTGCACCTGCTGCACTCAACTGAGGCCACTGCTGTCTCATTCAGGCCCCTGCCACCCCCAAATGTCAGGCCACCTGCTGTCATGGCAGGGACCGCACTCGGGGAACCGAAGCCTGCACATGGCTGCCACCCCTTTGCCAGGTAAACAGGGGCCATGAGCTGGCCCTCACTGCCGTCCACTGCCACGCGGGCCTGCAGCCCTGCCCACATTTGCGGCTGGCCCGGCCAGCAGGGACCCAGGAGTGCCTTCCAGCTCCAGCTCCGCTCCTCCACTCCTGCCGCCAGATACTTCTCCTCGACCCACTCAGTTTCCAAGCACCGGCTCTGCATCGCTCCATAACAGAACCTCTCCGTGCCCCAGGCAGCCGAAGCCTCTGGGGGGACTTTACACACAGGCAGGCGTGGGGTGGCGCTTTGGGGCTGCGCAGCAGTTTGGTGAAGCTCAGCCACCACTCCCTGGCCGTGGGACCTCGGGCCTGGAGTCCCCTGCTCATTACCAGCATCTGTGTTTGGTGTCATCATCCCCATCCACAGCCTGCTCCCCACTGCCCTGACCCCCACCCTGGGGCAGGAATTGGGGAGCAGGGACAGTCCCTCCAGGCTCCACCCACCTGGATCCCGTTCACACCAGCCTGTATCTTCTGCAGCTCCACACTGATCTCGCAGTCCCCGATGTAGCTGAAA
Organism: Equus przewalskii; assembly: GCF_037783145.1. Classification (NCBI taxonomy): domain Eukaryota; kingdom Metazoa; phylum Chordata; class Mammalia; order Perissodactyla; family Equidae; genus Equus; species Equus przewalskii. Next base: position 74,779,792 of record NC_091845.1, on the reverse strand, counting down.
GCGGGAAGGGAGAAGGAAGGTGGAGGGGAGGGATGGGTCCACCACTCAGAGAGGTCAGGAAACTCGCCCAGTGTCACCCAGCCCAAACCCAGGTGGCCGGCCAACAAGCCTAAGCCCTGCATCACCTCCCTACCAGCCTCGGGCTTTCTGGGTTCTGTGCAGACACTGACCAGGCCCAGACTCTGGGAGGCAGCCCCCCAGCTCCCTGCCCCCAGGTGCCCCCTGCACATCCTCACCTCTGCTCAAGAGGGCAGTGACTCTGGGCAACACCTCGCCCCATGACACCCCACAGATGCAAAGGAGGGGCTCTTGGTGAACACACTGCCGACTCCTGTCTCTTCCCCGAGAACACGGGGCAGCCACCCCCACCCCGCTCACGTCCAGCCATTCCCCTAGTCACTGCTGGCTGGTGGAGATGGGCAAGGGGAACAAGGGCTCAGAGCTGGAGTCCAGCTGGGGGCTGTTGCCACAATTGGGCACAGGGAGCCCAGGCTGATGCCCTTGAGGGTAAAGATCAGGAGACCCTGTCAAAGGACTGAAGGAAAGGACTAACGGAGGGAAAGGGCGGCCCCCAAATGCTTGTGGGGGCCGCAGGGGCTGTCTGAGCTGATTGGGAGCTGCGTGGGTGGGCTGGATGACCCTGACATGCCCCAACTAGTCATACAAGGATCTTGTGGCAGAGCCTTGGGGCCAGGAGTGCCCAATAGCCATCACCATCCCAACACTCTTGAGACCAGCCCCCAAATAGGGTTGGGTGTTCCCAGAGCTGACTCCTGTCTTCCCAATGAGCTCTCAGTGCCAGCCTCTGGGCTAAGGACAGGAAGTATGAGACATCAGAAAGGAACGGCAACATTCTGGAACTTCAGGAGTTGATCTTTAGTCCTTTAAAATACAAATCTCACCACCTCCAGGAAGACTTCCTAGATTGAATCTCTCTTCTCTCCAACTCAAGCCTATTACAAACCTCATTCCAAAGAGGAGCCCTTGCCCAGCCCACTGAACTCGTCGCTCATGTGCCTTTGCATCCTTGAGTTTTTCTGAAGTGCCGCAGAGCCCAGTTCTCCCACTGGTCTCTCACAGTCTGTGCCTCGAGCTCCTTGGGCCTCCCCACACCTTCTTGTCACACTTGCTCCCTCTTGCTCCATCCCCTCTGAGGCAGCTGGTCTGACCTTCCAGGTGACCTGGCCCTGGCCTCCCAGAAAGCTCTGCTGCCTGGGCCTTGGTGCCAAAGTATGTGGTGCCTGGGCTGATGGGAGAAGCCAGGCCTGGACTGAGGGGTCAGCCAGCCATGGCTCCCCTGGACCATCCATTCTCCTGACACTCCTCCCTGTCCCAAGCAGGGACCTCGTGCTGCAGCCTGGGGCGGGGGGTATGTGTGCTGTGAGGAGCTTTCATACCCCAAATTAGAGTGTATGTATGCCACGCCATCTTCAAACTGGCGGTGCCTACAGTGTCCCCTGCACCCCACACCAGCCCCAGGGCACGCGGGCTCACCATATCTGCAAGTCCAGGACCACCTGTCTCCGGTTGTGCTTGTTGGTGTGCGCCTTGACTCCGTTGACCCTGGGGCACTGGGAGAGATGCCAGAGGGCCGGGTCAGCAGGGGTCTTGCAGCAGGGGACAGCTGCTGCCCCCACCCAGCAGTGGGCTCTGTCCGCAACAACCAGCATGACCACTGCACTCCTGGGACGAGGCACAAACACAGAAACCCACCCCGCAGCCCCATCTGTCCTTGGCACCCTAATACTGCCCTCCCAAGAATGTGTACCCTTCTTTCTCTCCCTCCTCCCACAGGTATGGACTGAGCACCTGCTGGGTGCCAGGCCCCAGACTGCGGAGAAGGCAAGGAGCAGGGCAGGCTGAGCCGGGAGCCTGCCTGCATGGCTCACAGCCCAGCAGAGGAGGCAACGGGGTAGGGCACACGAGGAGGTGCAGCCCATGCCACCACATCGGGGTCTGGGGCCTCCAGGAGCTCCTCCTCACCCAGCTTGGGGTGGACGGGGGTTAATGAAGCCTTCCTGGAGGAGGAGGCATTTAAACAGTTCTGACAGATGAGCAGGAGTTGGCCCCCTAAGGGCAAGGGAAGAGGGCAGTGTCCCTGACTGAGGGATCCGACCCTAGGAATTGAAGTGCCCCACCCCAGGGCCACGGTCCCAGCCTCAGGGGCCGAGGGCTGAACTCCTAGGTACCTGTTCCTCCCCCCTCTGCCCAGACTCTTATCCTCCTGTCGGGTGGCACTGGAGTGGCGCGTGGTTATTATTCATCAAGGATAAAAAATAAATGTCACTTGAATTTGAGTTAGTGATATGCATACGGAGGTGGGGAGGGGTGAAGTTCACTGACGTCTGCAACTTAGTTTGAAATGCATTTAAAAAAACGACAAGGGGAACGGATGCAGAGATACGCACTAAAGCAAACAGAGCAATTTTAACAACAGAACGATCCAGATGGTTCACTGCCTAATGCTCTCAATTTTTCTCTATGTTTGAAATTTTTCATCATAAAATGTCAGAGAGAAAAATTCAACCACACTAGAGGAAAGATTCCATTATCTTTCTATTCTCTCCATAGATGGTGATACTTACAAACGCATTGTCACGTGAAAAGGTTATCAGAAAGTGCAAAGCAAAAAATGCAGGGAAAAAAGTATTATAGGGACACGTTGAGCAGTTAATTACAATTATGTGTAATTTTTCCAGAGTTTGTCATGTCTTTTTAAAATGTATAACTTGCTAGGATTTATTTCCTCATTCTTTCTCATATTTATTTAGTACCAATTTTTGTCCTAATTTTACATTTTTAATTTTATACTCTTTTTCTTTAAGGGAATCCCCAGAATTGTAGAAGCTTCAGGCCACACAGCACCCTGGCTCTGCCCAGGCCTCCAGGGCCTTGATGTTAAAGACCCAGAAAAGCCAGAGGAAGCCTGGGGGACACTGACCAACCCCCACAGCCTGGAGCCTGCTCCCGGGCTGGGGTTGGTTTGCATGCCCCTGTCAAAGCTCAGCCAGCCTCACGACCCCCATCTGCAGAGACGGGTCCTGGGAGAGGCTGCCCGCCTGGGGGCCCCACCACAGAGAGGAGGGAAACCACCATCTGAGCATCTGCTCTGTTCCAGGCAGAGCCGGACAGGCCCAGGGCTTACAGTTAGGTGAAGGGTGCCAGGCTGGCGTTTGGCCTCCACTGGCAGAGCACTACTCACACAGCCATGCAGAACGACCCTGAGGCCAGGACTATCAGTCATGCTTCACAACCACCTCACTTCCCTTTTACACATGAGGAAACTGGAGCTCAGAGAGGTTAAGTCACTGGCCCAAGGTCATCACAGCACAGAGCAGAGTTGGGCATGGACATGGGAATAGGAGGGAGCTGGAAACACTCATGGGCATGAAGGAAGGGGGTGTGGCAAGTGCACTGGGTCCTTGCCAAGCCCAGGAAGGTCACATAAGGAGTCCTCTGTGACCCCCTCAAAGGAGAGGAGGTGAGAGGAGGGGATGTGAGAGCCGAGGGGAAGTGGGAGGAGCCAGGATATGAAGGCTTTGCATGCCAGGACCAGGAGTCAGGTATTTCTCCTGCAGGGCAGGGCATCTGGTCAGCCAGGCTCTCCTGACATGATAAAAATCATCCCTTAGGATCAGCCACCACCAGGCCTGTGGATGCTGCCAGGAAGGGAGAGCTTTCCAGCAGGGCCACATTCCATGGGCATCACCAGTGAGCAGCACAGCCGGGCAGGCTCTGCTATCAACACAGCAGTCTGCAGCCTGCTGGCTTTGTCCGCTGAATTCTTCAAATGCCAACCCAGACGTCACCCCCTCCTGGAAGTCTTCCCTGACTGCCACAGCCCCACAACGCTCCAGTCCTGAATTCACACATTCCTCCACCATCGTGCAGACACTGCCACATTGTCATCCACCAGTTAATGTGTCTGCCTCTACAACAGGACAGTGACCTTCCTGCAGGCAGGGGCATGGCCATCCGTCTATGTACGGTGCCTCGCACACAGCCATGCTCAGTAAGTCAGACATGAACGAACCAGGGAAGGAACGAGTGGAGCAAGAGACGCTGGGACAAGCCAGTCCTGGCAGAGTCTGAGGGGCACCAACCAGAATCTCCAGGGCTCAGGCCTGCCTGACCACCCCCCCCACTTGGGGCCAGCGGGGCAGGGCTGAGCACACCCAGGGCTGGGGACAGCTCTCAGCAGACTCCCGCATTCTGACAGCTGCTTGTTCCAGAGCCAACCAGATGGCCACGCCTCTCATCTGCCGGGTGATGGACATTACTGCGGCTCTCTGCCTGGGGGATCAAGATAAGACTCATCTCGAGGGGGCACTCTGGGGCTGGGGGAGAACAGGAAGCTCAGTCTAGAAAGGGACATGGCGTTAGGTATGTTAACCACAAACTTCTCTTATCCTGGGCCACCTGTCATCTTCACAGAACTAGCGTGGGCTTGTCACACTGACGGCAGAATCCGTTGGTGAGGAGAGAAGTCTACACTGCTCGCGGCCCTGTCTCACTCCGTGAAGGCGTGTCCTCCCCAGCGGAGGCCTGAGGTCAGCGAGCGTGGCTTGTACATCTTTGTATCTGGCTGGCTTCCCCTCATGGCGTGTTTTCAAGATGTTGCTTAAGAAAAGTGGAGTCAGTTCCACCCCTCCTCCTCGTTCTCTGAGCCAGGCTTCCTGAGAACCGGCAGGGGGGCTGGGCTGGGCTGGGGGGTGAGGGGTGGGGGGTCTACAGAGGCCGAGAGGCTGGGAAGGGCAGGCGGGGCTGGCACCTGTGAGGTCCAGTGGGATCTTTTCAGTGGGGTTAGTGACCTGGGGCAAGGGGCGGGGACAGAGAAAAAACGGCAGAGCGGGTCCTGCTGGCCTTCCCCAGGGAGCACCGACCTTCTGTCCGAAGTGGAGCTTGGTGAAGGCAAAGGTCCTCAGGTGGACGCTCTTCTCCCGGATCTTGGGCTCCAGTTTCTCCCGGAACTTGTTTTCCATGATCATGCTCAGGTAGGGCCAGGTCTGGGAGATGACCTGTGAGACCAGGAAGAGAACCTTGGTGGTCCGGCGTGCGCCCCCCCACCCCCACCCCAGACCCACGGCTGCTCAGGACTCCCTGGCCCCGGCGGTGGGGTCGCATGGCCCTCACGTGAGCTGCAGTACCCGTCACCTGCCTGCCCACCCGTCTACCCACCACGCCCCCACCCCTCTGTCAGTCAAGCATCGGAGAACCACACCAGCGGTTCTCGCTCTTGCACAGGCAGTGGGACCCCAAGATTTGGGACCATTTTGCAAAGCACCATGCAACAGTCATTCACTAAACTTAACACCATGAAGCCCTTTAGTTCTGAGCTAAAACAGAAACTAGCTGAACCGACACCGTGGTGTAAAAACAAGTAGCAGGTGTCAGAGGTTTAAGGAAAAAAAAAAAATCAGAAGAGAAAGTTAAATCATTCCCTGTGGATTTAATTTTTCTCTAGCAATCAGGAAAGGCTGCCTTCAGCTGATGTCTGCAGCGGAGTGACCTAAGGCGCTGGTCTGGGAACCAAGCGTGGACCCGGGAGAGGGAGGGAGGCCGAGAGATGGAGAGGGGATCAGAGAGGGGGATCAGAGAGGGGCAGAGGGCGGGTAGCCGGCCACTGTGCTCTCTTTGGGGTAAAGGCTTCTCGCTCTTCCTTCTCGCGGACTTGGGCCTCACTTAAAGATGCGCCTTCCCCGGTTCTGAACCTGTAACTGGAGAGCCTGAAGGCGGCGAGGTGTCAGGGCTGTTCTAGGGGCCAGTCCCTTCTTCCCATGTCACTGCTCTGTCACCTGCTGAGCGCCTCTTGAGTACGAAGCTCTTTGGGACATACTTGGTGCCCTAGTGTGGTCTGTCTACACAGCTGTTCCCCCATCCATGCCCTGAGCTCAGCAGGGAGCCTCTTCCTAACGGCCATGTATCACCCCTACTGTGGGTCTATGTGTTAGTGCAAGAAAGACGCCACGCATGCGGGGACCATGAACTAGCTGGCAACGTGCAGGAAGAACTCCAGTTAGGGGGCACAGCCCAAGGTTTGTCCCAGGGGCCCCGGGCCCCACATTAATCCACAGAAATCCTCTTAAAGCAGCAACCTACTCCCTCCGACTTTTACCCAGAGGCTGGGAAAGGTTTTTGATCCACTCGGCAATGACATTTCCGGTAACGGGAGAATGCCAACCTTAAATCAAAAACCATCAGGAAGGCCTTTTTTATACCTGTCATCCCTGCTACGGGGTAAACTTCTTCCAGAACAGAGGCAAGGCTTGTGTTAGAAAAAGTCCTGAGTCACGAGACTTGGGGGGCGGGGTGCAGGAGTCTTCAGGTTTAGGGCCAGGCTCGGCAGATCAGCCAGGGGCCACTCTGCTTCCTGGGCTGTAAGGGGGGGGGCCGGACCCGGGCCCCACCCCCATCGGACATCCCTGGGGAGTTCCCATGAAGGACCCAACAGCAGTCATTGGGATGATGACAGCTCCACCAGCCTTCACGACATGCCAGGCACTGTGGTGCATTAATTACCCCATTAATCGTCACAACGGCCACGACGCAGGGGCCATAATTATTCCCACTGCACAGATGAGGGAACCAGCTCTGAGAGGTTAGGCAACCTGCCCAGGGTCACACAGTGCCTGTGGATCTCGACTGGAAATCAGGCGAAATCTGGCAGCAGTTGTCACATCACCGCCTTCCTCTCCCCAGAAAGCACTGATCTTGGCCTGGGGTGGGGGAGGGCCCTGGAGGGGGACTTTTCTCTCTGTATTTTCTAACTTTTCTGCTGTGGTCATGCAGTAATTTCACAATTAAAACCAAAAACACTTTATAAAGAAAAGACAGCCTATCAGGTGATGAGAAGAACCTGAGCGTGGGAAGCGTGAGACAGGCAGAAGGCCACCCCGCAGCGGGGAAGGGCCATGTGCGGGGGACCCAGCTCAGGGCCGCGGGGAGGCCGAGGCTGGCCCCAGGGCACCCCGGCCTTACCTTGTTGGCCCACTCGACCCGCTCCACGTCCGGGAAGTGGATCTAGGGAACAGAAGCCCCGAAAAGAAGTTAGACTGGAGACCTGCCGCCCCATGGAGCCGACAGGCGCCCTACGCACGCCCCGCCCTCCGTCCATCCGCAAGGAGCGCACCGTGCGGTAGGGCAGGCGGCAAGAACAGCAACCCGCGGGGGAGGCCGCCGGCTGGGCCCGGGGGCGGTCCGGGGCCGCTTCAGCGGGTCAGCCCCACCGCCCCCGTGGGCCGCCCCAGGGGAACAGCCGCCTTTGCTCCTTGCAGGTTCCGTCCCCCTTATTCCTTTTAATGACACAAGTAATGGTTGCTTCTGTAGAAAAATTGGGAAATGTAGCTAAGCCAAATGACAAATATTTTATCAGAGAAAGCCACTCCAGGATCATGGCTCTTAAAAGTCGATGCATTTCCTTCCAGTCTCTTCCAGAAGCAAGTATGTGCAGTTTTCACAGAAACTGAGGTCACTGTGCCTTTCTGTAAGCTTTTTTTCACTTAACAATATACAGTGTGCTGACTCTGAAGGTAATTAGTGCTTATCTGAAAGGCCAAAGAGGGCATCAGGTCATTTTCACTGACAGCTGGTGAGGGCCTCTCCTTGCCCCTCCTGGGCTCCCAGGAGCCCCCCAAGCCTCTCGCATCCCCAGCAGGAAAGCCCCTGGGGCAGGTCCCATAGTCACACAGCAGAGCTTCCTCCAGGTCACACCCCCAGCCACTGGGCCTGCTGGGTGAGTCCTGCCACATCCCTCAGTTGGGATGGGGTCCCCAAGATGAAGTGACAATCCTGTTGGCTAACCTTTGCATGACATGATTCTGAGCGTGCTCACCCCCTCCCCTTCAAGAGTCTCGGTCTCCAAATATGTCTCCTGAGCTGCTCACCACCTCCCCCCAGAAGGTTTTCTAGGACAGATGGAGGGGTTCTTAGCGTACGGTGCCTGGCAAAAACATGGATCAGTATAATGGTAGTGACAGCCACGGTGGCCAAGCCCCAAGTCCCGAGCACGAGGCCAACTCGGGATCAGACTCACAGTAGGCCAGGGACCCCCACGGTCGAGAAAGGGCCTGCCCTTCCCTCTGGGGGCTCAGAAGGCTCACTGTCCAGGGACTGTGTACATGTGTCCATGCACTTCACACACTAGTGCAGTGCACACCTAGTGCACACCCACAGGTGCCAGGCCCTGGCCCAGCTCCGGGGATGCCCTGAAGGCCCAAACTCAGACCCTGGCCTGGACCACTTGCCAAGGAGGAGAGCCACTCCCAAAGGAGGGGACAGACGCATTGAGTTCCCTTAGGAGGAGTTTTTATCAGCCTTGAGAGGTGAGAGGAGCCCAGTGCTTCTCCGACTCCTGGGACATCATGCCATGCTCGCAGCCTCAGTTTCCCCAGCTCTGGGCAGTGGCCCATACTAACCTGAAGAAGCATTTAACATTACTGGGTACTGAAGGAAAGTGCTGCCTGGTTCCCAGAGGGGGAGCTGGCCCAGCCCTCAGGAACAGAGGGAATGTTGGAGGAAGGAATCTTGGGGGAGGCGGGGCAGGAGCTAGGCGCAGCCCGTGCAGTTCAGCCAGGTCCACACGTCCCCAGCAGCCACCACAGGTCAGGTCCCAAGCTGGGTACCAGGCAAGTGGAGGGGAGCCCCTTCCATTGCTCCCATCCCACTGCCCAGCACTGAAGTAAAAACTCCTGCACAGGGGTCCTGAGAGGGGCCCCAGCTCCCAGCATGGCCTCATCCCCCAGACTCTGCCCTGAGACCCGTCAGTACGGCCACTTTGGCCTTTTCTGTTCCCAACAAAGACCTGCACACACCATTCCCTAGGTCTGCAACAGACTTCTCTGCACCCCTTCGACTGCCCCACCCATCGCCATCTTAGACTTCACTTCCTCCAGCCAGTCCTTCCAGATCTCTCAGGTGGGGAATAGGTGTCCCTGTTAGGTGTCTGCCGGTTCTCCATCGTGGCCTTTAACACAGCCTAGTACAGCTGCTTGGTCTTCCTGCCTCCTTATTAGACTGGAAGCCCTAGTGGGCTGACTCAGCCTGGTTCCCCATTGGCGCCTGTCCCTGGCATATGAATGTCTAAATAAATATTTGTAGAATGAATGAATGTATGACTGAATACAAGGTTCTTGCCTTCAAGGAGCTCCCAGACTGGTAAGGAAGCAGGCAATGAACTGACCATTCCAGAACAGGGTCAGTACCAAGGCTGGGGGCGGGGGGCGGAGGGGCCCCCACGGAGGAGAGCTTGGTTACAGCTGGGCTCTCACTGGTACTCCTGGCCTCTCTCTCTCCTCCTTCCATCCTAACCACTGCACTTCCTTCCTGCTCCCAGGACACACCTTCTGTGCACACCCCTTCCAACCTCCCACCCAGACCCCCAGGCGGTTCTGCACCCCGGAAGCTGAGAGGTTCTGATTGCTGGGCCCTGGAAACGTGATCAAGCTTGGCGGGGCCAACCCTGGCCACACGTGGGAGCCAGTCCGACGAAGATTCCTGAGCTGCCCCACACCTGCTGAATCAGAGTGTATGGGGTGGGGCTTCCAATTTACTTTTAACAAGCTCCTGGCATGATGCTGGAGTTCAGTCAGGGTTGGTTGTGAGCTATCAGTGGCCAGCCCACCCCTTGCTGTAGGGTGACCCACACCCACCCTGACAGTGAGGACAGCACCGGCACGCCCAGGGCGCACACTGAGTACATTTCATGGTGTCCCGTGGCCACCCATGTCTGTGGTTGAGGCTCCTCACTCAGAGATTCCTCCAGAGAGCGAGTCTGAACCCCCTGATGAGAGCAGCAATTCAGATCAAGCAAATAGACAGTAAAGTCACCAGCTTCTGCCTTAGGCGCCCTGCAGGCTGCCCTCGGCCTGAACCTCAGCACCTGTCGTCACTCCCCAGTGACCCGGTACTCAGGAGCCCGGCCACCTCCTTTGTGACCGCCCCTGACTTAGTTCTGGACCAGGGAACGAAGTCAGAGACCGACGCTGTGGAGCATCTCCTCATCCCACTGCTCCCTCAGCCTGACGTGGACAAATCACTGTTTTTCCATTATAATTGGTCTTTTTTGGATCTTTCCCTACTCCAAACTCTCAAAGTTATTCTAGAGTTTTACCTATCGGCTTTATATTTTAGCTTTTGTGTTTAGGTCTTCCATCTGTCTGGAATTGTTTATAGCAGGTGAGATAGGCACACAATTTTATTGCTCTCCACACTCTCACTAAGGCAATTTTCTAACATCCCATACAAAAAAAAAAAAAAAAGTCCATCTTTTGCCTAACTCCTGAAGCTCCTTGCCTCATAAATCAGCTTCCCTGTGTACCTGGTGTGTTCTGCACTTGGCGTTGAACTCCACGGCCCACGTGCCTGCTCCCACGTCACACCACACTGTTTCAACCTCTGCGGCTTCACAGGACGACCTTGGAGGCGATTCCTCTCTTTTGCTTTTCTTTTTCAAACTGATTTAGCTAATAGTAGGTATTCGTACTTCCACGTGAATTTTAGAATCATCTTGCCGATCTTCCCAAAAAGATCCTCCTGGGATTTTGATTGTTACAGTCACGTGCCGCATATGATGTTTCCGTCAACGATGGACTGCGTATGTGACGGTGGTCCCAGAAGATTAGTACCACACAGCCTAGATGTGCTATACCATGTAGGTTTGCGTAAGTCCACTGCAGGATGTTTGCACAATGACAAAATCGCCTAACGAAGCATTTCTCAGAACGTATCACTGTCATTAAGCGACGCATGACTGTATTTTTGAATTTATAATTTCTGGCAGAACTGACATCTTTACAATATTAAGTTTTGCATCCATGAACAGAATAGTTCCCTTTATTCACATTTGATTTTATTCACATCTGGGATCATAAACTTTTTTCTGTAAAAGTCTTGTACATATTTTGCTAGATTACTTTGTGGGTTTTGCAGTTATTAAAGATGGTATTTGGGCTGGACGGCCCCTGTCAGGTTGAGAAAGCTCTGTTGAATTCCTACAAATTTCTAAGAGCTTTCCATTATAAGTGGGTATTGAACTATATTCAGTCCTTTCTCAAATCTATTGAGATAATCATGTTATTTTTTTTCCCCTTTTCTCCATTAATGCGGTCAACTTACCTGATGTTTCTTTCTAAAACAGAACCCTCTCTAGTTCCTGGGATAAACCCCACTAAAGTGTAATATATTTAGTTAGCTTGAGATTTCATTTAGGTTTTATACACTCGTGACTCAAAGTGATACCTACAATTTTTATTCTTGTACGGTTCATGTCTGCTTTTAGTATAAAGATTTTACAATGAATTGTAAAATGAGTGGGACAGCTTTAGTTATCCTATTTTCTGAAATAACTTGCAAATATAGGAATTATCCGATCAATGAAATTTAGCATATCTTACCTATAAAACCACCTTAGCCTGAGGCTTTTTGGGGTGGTAAATTACCATTTCTCTCTTTAGTGTTTAATGGTGTATTCAAAGTCTACTTATCTCTGTATTGTGGTAATTTTGGCATTTATATTTTTCTAGAAATGTATCTAGTTCATCTAGGTTTTCAAATGTATTGATGTATAGTTGTTTATAATGTTATTTTTAATGTTATATTTGTAGTTATTTCTACCTTTTTCATCACATATCTTGTTTATTTTCATCTTTTCTATATTTTCATGATCAATCTTGACAAAGGTTTTGCCTATTGTACTAATCTTTTCAGAGAACTAGCTTTAGTTGTTAATTTTCTTTCCTCTTTATCTCTATTTTTAAATTTTTGTTCATTTTCATCCATATAGTTATTATTTCTTTCCTTATTTCTTTGATCTAAATCTATTACTCTTATGTTCTTACAGTTGAACTCTGAGTTCTGGAGTTGAATCATTCATTTTCAATTTTTCTTGTTTTATGATAAATAAATTCAAAGTTATAAATTCCCCTACAATTTTTGACACTGTTTTCATTGTTATTCAGCTTTCAAATTTTTTTGTAATTTCCAATTTGACCTCCTCTTAAACAATGACTTCTTAAATAGTAATACTTAAAAATATCTAGACATGTGAGATTTCTATAGCTTTTTATTATCATTTTTTAATTTCATTTCTTTATCATCTCAACCGTCTGTAGGATGGTATTCATTGGAATATGTTGATAATTCCTTTGTGGCCAGTACATGACCAATTTCCATGACTGTTCCATGTATGATCAAGTTATTAATCATGCCCTTCGAATATTCATTATCCTTGTTTATTCTCTGTCTACCTTATTTTCAGAAAGGAATGTATTAAAGTTTCCAAGCCCAACTGTTGACTACTCACTTCTCCATGCAGTTCTGTCAGTTGTTGGTTTATATTTCAAATCTATATTGTGAAGTATATATATGTCCACAATTATTATATTATCTTATTAATTATTACTCCTTTTAGGAGGATACAATATCCTTGTCTCTATGATTTAGCTGAATTATATTCTATTTTGTCTAATATGGAAATTGCTATTCCAGCTTTCTTTTGTTTCAAAGTTGCCCATCCTATTTTTAATCTTTTTGAGTTCATGTTATCTCATGTCATTTAACACTCACCTTAATCCCTTATTAGCTCCATTTTACAGATTAGAAAACTAAGGCTCAGAGAGGTTACTTACAATCACCAGCTGTGGAGTGCTGGTGCTCAGCCCGGGATCCAGGTTTGTCTGATCACAGAGTGCTTTTCCACACCTCCCCACTCACTCCTCGTAAGAAAACCTTACATCCGCTGTGTTTTCCTCTTTCATAGAAAGTCTAATTTATTGAGGATGGCATTCATGGGACCTGAGTCTTCACTGGTAGGCCACGCTTTACAGCTTACAAAGGACATCCACACTTTCATTCAATCCACCTAAAACTCCCTAAGGTGACCAGCAAATCTACAACTGTCCCCATTTTACAGAGGAGGAGAGGCTCAGAGACGAGTTAGGACTTGCCCAGATCACCCAGGTGACCAGAACCCAGATCTTCTCACCTGCGTGGGATTTGAGCCCAGCCTTCAAATCTTTTCTTGCCCATTTTCTCCTCCCCTTCCCCCACCTGAAACGTCAGTATTTAAAGTTCATTTCTTAGTGTTCTTCTAACTATTCCCTGTGCATTTAAAATTCCACCTCTGTATGCCTCAGTTCTCTCCTCCACAGGATGGGCACAATACTGCCAATTTCACAGAGTTCCTGAAAAACCGATGTAAAGAAGCCAATGCCTGTAAGGCCTCAGTATCCTTCCTGGCACAGAGTAAATGTTCCAGAAGTGGTGAGTGTTGTTGGCGGCTCTATAGACCCCGGAGGTGCAGACACTCTGACACCTTTGACCTCAAGTACACGCCAAGAACAAGGTCACCTGGGCTATGTGTCCAGTTCTGTGTGACCCAAAGCCCCGCAAATTCTCTACTGGGGCTCCCAGTGCCTGCAGCTCAGCCCTTTGGGGAACCGCTGAGAAGGGAGAATAGAAGATGAGGAGAGCATCACACGGCAAAGCGGCTGAGGCCAAGGGCAAGGACCCGAGTCGACAGCTGTGTCCCTGGCCTCCGCTGACTGGCCGAGCCATCCGTCCCGTCCCGGGGACAGACCACAGACCTGCTGGGCCCGCCGCCTGTGGGGTGCATGTGCGGCTCCGCCCAACGGAGGCGCTCCACGGCGAGACTGGCAGAGGGGCCAAATCCCAGCCTGTCTGTGTCCCTCCCTCGCTAGGTAGACAGAGGGAAGGCACAAAAAGAAGGCAGGTGCTCGCTCCCAGACTGCGTCCTAAAACCTCTGAGCTTTTGTGCCAATTCCCCCGAGGCGGGGAGTCTCCGGGACCAGGGAGCGGGGAGACAGACTCCCACACCACCTGGCAACGCAAAGGACCAGCCTCAGGCAGCGCTCCTCCACCTTTCCGAAGGAAAACCACCTGAGAGCTCGATACAGACTGGCTCCTGGTCAGGGCCCGCAGAGATCCTGATTCAGGAGGATGGGACAGGGGCCTGGAAACCTGCATCTTTGACGAGCCGCCCAGGTCGTTCAGATCGTGGTGCTGCAGGGTGTGGAGGAACGCGTGGACAGGGCTCCCCGGGCTGGGGGACCTGCGCAGGCCCTGGGGCTGCGAACTAGGGCTTCAAAGTCACAGCCTGTGTCTCCAGCTGTCACTCTGGGAGAACACTGCTTTGTCATCAAATTCTTACCAGCAGCCTATGGACTTCAATTCTTTTACAAAGGGAATCTCTGTTGTGCCACAGAGAGCAAGAGGAGGCAAGGGCTAGCAGGCGAAAAACACTTCCGATACCATGATTCCGCAGGCTCTGGGCACTGCCCTGCCCCTAAAAGGGGAGCCCTCCCACCCCATAGCCGCCACCTCATAGGAGTAGGAAGTGCGGCCAGGGGGCAGAGGAGCAGGGTCGAGTCCAGATGCACTTCCTGCAGCTCAGGTCTCTTCTGATCGAGAAGGGAGCCTGTCAGTTCCTGTGCTGCCCAGGATCTGCAGTCTGGATCTACAGTCAAGGGAGATCATGGATGGGAATCAGCTTCCAGACGGAGACAAATTCAGAGCAAGGTTCACCCAGCAGAAGTGTGAATGCTACCCTGACTGATGGATTCCAGGTGTGGGCATTTCCCCACAGCAGGCCTGGAAAATTCCAAAGTTGCCTGGGCCCACGGTCATGTCACCAGGCTCTCAGATGCCTGCTATTCCCCCTGCAGTACCCCCGGAGAAGTTTAAATAGATGGGGTCCTGGCCCCCATCTGAGGCCTCCTTAAGCTAACACACATCTTGCTGATGTCACTGTACTTGGGCTGAAGCCTTCCAGGCAAAGTGGGCTAATATTTTAATGACAGCGTTTTGTGACATTGTCAAGGGAGTGGCAGTAATGAGAGCTTAAGGAGGAGAGACAGACTGTAGAGCATACTCAAGTCTAAGTCAGAATTCCAGGCTGGCAGAGGCCACCAACACAGCCCACATGGATGTGTCATCTTTAGGTGGTCATGTGCTTGCTTTCTTAAACCCTTTAGGAAAAATGATTCACAGTAGCGAGGAAATGGAGCCAGAGTGATGGCTGCGTCCCCGCCTGGGCCCGGCCCACAGGGGCTGGGGTGAAGGTGGGAGGCCTGGACAGGAGCTTTTGGACACCAGACCCTCTGAGGAGGCAGGGGGATTCACTTAAAGGGCCTGCCTGTCACTAGGTGACTCCTGCTGGCTCCCTCTCACAGGAACGGGAGCTCCTCCCATGGGAGCAGCCATGTCCAGAGACACAGACACAGAGATACAAAGAGACACACAGACATACAGAGATACGTGGACACACATATACAGAAACACACACACAGACATACATACCAAGATATACACAGACACACACAAAGTCACACATACACAGACACATACAAAAAGACCTGAGACACGCATTCCCAGAACTACTGAGACACATCCACAGGTGTGTGTACATGTGATACACACCCTCTTTGCTGAAAAAAAAAAAAGCTTCGTGGCTCTTCTCCGCCCCAAAGGGCATTCTTACCCACACACACTGGCATTGCCAACACCCTCCCTAGGCTCAGAGAGGAGAGGAGACCCGTCATTCCGGCGTCTTGCAGGGATGTCCTACACAAGCAGGCCCCTGCTCTGTGGGGGCCTGTTCAGTGGTTCCTGCTCTACTGGCAAACAGGCCCCTCACTCACTTTTCTCCTGACGAAGCGCAGCCTTTTGTCCCTCTTTCTCTGTTCTTGAGAGGTAAACGTTCAACCACGAAAACTGCTTTTACATCTGCCCACTCGTCTGCTTAAAATTACCCTGCTAAAAGTGCTTTAAGGGAAAGAACTGCTTTGCCAACTTGAAATTCTGTCTAGCGCTGTTCTAGAATCCACAGGCTCCATAACACCCAGCCTGCAAACTGGCCTAAGTCAGCTGGACCCAGCAGCAGCAGGACAGCTGAGCAGATCAACCCCAAAGGCAGTGATCGGTGACAAGAACACTGGTGCCAGGAGCCTGTCGCCCTTTGCTGAGGAATAAGGGCTCGGAGCAGCGGGGGACTGCCCTGAGCTGTCCAGAGAGTCATTTTTTCAAGGAGACCTGAGGGAGGTAAGTTGCTGGAGATTTCAATGACCCACTTAGGTTTGGTAAGGCCTACAGGTTAAAAAACTTATCCTCTTGCTTATCAAACTAGTAAAAGGCCAGAAAACATAATACTCCATGCTGATACGGCCGCAGTGAGGTAGGAACGGTAAGCTTTAAGAGTTCATGAGCTTTGACATATTGGTTTAGTGTGCAGGAATCTCTAGCAAGGAACTGGAGAAACACGGACTAAGATTTATATAGCAGACATCCCCTGTGTCATTCACACAACAGACTTTTATTGAGAGCCTACTACGTACTGGGCACTGAGTGAGGAGCTGAGGGTACAGAGATGAACAAGAATCACCCGCTGCCTTAAAAGAACGTTCAGTCTGGAGGAAAAGTCAGACCTAAAAATAAGTGATCAGCACGGGAAGTGGGGTGATGGAGACCTGCTCGGGGGGCTGTGGGCCCTGAGCCTGGACTCGAAAAGCCAAGGGAGCCAGACTGGCCGATCAGAGGGAGAAATTCCAGACAGAGAGAGGGGCCACCATCCACCTTGGCCAGCTGCCTGGACAGGGCGAACTGGGAAATAATTAATGTTAGACAAATGGGTCAGCAGCTTATAGCATATTCATATTTAGGATATCATAATTCTTAAACATGTGTTTTTGAAGAATGTTTGTAATATAATGTTAAGAACATAAAAAATAATAAGGGGCCGACCCCATGGCCGAGTGGTTAGGATCGCGTGCTCTGCTTTGGCAGCCCAGGGTTTCGCCGGTTTGAATCCTGGGTGCGGACATGGCACTGCTCATCAGGCCATGCTGAGGCGGCATCCCACATGCAACAACTAGAGGGACCCACAACTAAAATATACAACTATGTACCAGGGGGCTTTGGGAGAAAAAGGAAAAAAAATGCACAAGTTTTTAAAAAATTGTGTGCATAGACCTTCCATACAAAGGAAGTACACCCAAATATAATGAGGTATCTTGGGGGTTTGGGGGAGGATGGTAAATGCTTAATCTAATTTTCACTTTTAGGCTGTTTTCAAATAACTCTACTGTGGGAATATTTTTACTTTTATAACCAGAAAAAACAGATTTTTAAGCAGTTTATAACCAGTTACTGAAAAAGTAAACACAACCTGGGCCAAGGAATGGAGTGGGTGACTCCAGGGTCTTGAAACATCCTGTGTCCTAGAGAAATCCCTTGGCTTTGACTCTGAGCATTGGGAGGACGAATGACTTGGGGTACCCTGGGGCGGGACCCTGCGCTCCCACAGAGATGGCTTGCAGGCGCTGGTCCTGCCGCCCTTGAAATGACAGGGTGGTAAGAGAATGGGCCTTTGTCCCTTTAATAGTTCCCACGGGCAGAAAACATCCTAACTCTCCGCCCACACCCCCCCCCCCCCCCCCGCCACCCGTTTGCAGTAGAGGAGGAGAAGGGCCACCTCTGTCCTCAGGTGCAGGTGAGCACTTTGGGATACAGGTGGTAGGGCTCCCCTGGCACCCTGCCTGGGGAGGTAAGTCTGAATGGAGGGGTGGGAGGGGCAGAGAGGGAAGGCAAGGCCCCAGTCCCCTGCTCCTCGGAGTAGCTGGGTTGTGGCCTTCACGGGTCATCAAGGGGCAGCTCGCATCTCCCAGTGGCTCCCCCAAAGGCACTGGGGACATTCCCACAGACGTGCCGTCTCTGTTGTTGTCCAGGCTCTGGGCCAGGAGGCCAAGAGAAGCTGGTGATCAGCTCTCCACACCTTTCTGCCCACGGGAGAGAGAGCCATGTCAGAGGAGGGGACGGGGCTGTCCCGCCCTTGGCCCTGTTCCTCACTCACCAGAGGACCTCCCAGAGACTCACATCCTCAGACCCTTGGCTTGGAGAAAAGGTTGCTGCAGACACTCGTGTCCCAGGGACAGCCAGTCCCTGGTAAGTTAGGCAGCAAGCAGTCTCCTGTGAGTTTGGGTGTCATAAATTGCTGTCCCAGAACCTGGACACCCCAGGATGAGATACTGAGTTCAAGTGACCAAACCTGTGGAAAACTTCGGGCCCTGAGTCCCCCACCCCTGACCACGCCAGCAACACCCAGCAGATGTTGCTCCTTCATCCAAGGAGCCTTCCTGGGTGACTTCCGGCCCGCTTAGAACCCTCCCCCTAGGCCTTCTCAGAACCTTGCAATTCTCAGAACCTGTTCTCGTGGCTCTGAATCTTCATCTAGCCCGGGGGTTCCTTGAGGCCAGGGACCGTGTGTCACTCATGTCGAGGGCCAGGCTGCAGCACTGTCTGACACACTGCAAGCCCTCCACCGATGTTTGCCTGCTGAGTCCAGGAATGAACACGGACGCCTGAGCTCCCCGCGCTGGGCCTGGAGGGAGGGAGGCCCACATTCTGTTCCTTATTGCTCAATCCTGGCCCAGGACATGATAAGTCCGTGAAGCATCACTAAGACATGGGGCAGAGACTCAAGAGGCAGGCTAAAACCTGCCACGCCTCTTCCTTCCTGAGGACAAGCCTGACTCCAAGCCATACGAATGGCCCCACAGGGCTGCAGGGACCTCGTAGGGAAGAAGTCTCCCAACTCCAAGCCACCCGCAACCAGTACTGATGTTTAAAACCAGCTTCCATGTCACTGGCTCCGAGAGTTGAGCTTTGTGGTCTAATTTGAGAGAGCCCAGCCTAGCTCAGCTGTCAGTGCATTTACTTCCCCTAATTAACAAATGATCAGTTCAGGACAGACCATGAGAACTGGGCCCCAGAAGACTGCTGCTCTACCCACAGAAAGAACGTCAAACTCTCAGCCCCAGGAAAGCAAAGCACTTGGCCCTGCCAGTGGCCTGATTGGCTGGCAGGGAGGCTTGGAGGGGACCAGCATCCCAGGGATGCTGCGAGCCTTGGAATGCTCACTGCTTTGGGTGAATGGCTCACCCTTCCCCAGCGCTCGCCTCAGCCAGCACCCCCAGGTAGATGGTGGATAGGCGGGAAAGGTTGGGGAACAGGGTCCTATGGGCACGTGGCACCAGAGAAAGACTAATTTGGGACTGATTCATGATGGCAGATCCTATAGCTAAAAACACTCTACAGAACATCTCCTAAAACCTCATCATTTTCAGAGGGGAATCAGGGCCCCAGAGAAGATAGGACCTTCTCAAGGTCCCCCAGTAAACGAGCATCGGATCCAAGTCCATCCCTGCCACCACATCACGTCAGCTCCCTCCCCCTCCCCCTGGCAGATTCACAAGGGTTAACTGTTCCTACAAGGCTGCCAGCTGACTGCTATCAGAGGGCAGGAGAGCAAGCCCTTGACTGACCTGAGACCACAGACGGACGAAACTACCAGGTTTTCTTTCCCCTCTCTACCTGGCCCCAGGCCCTCTTGCCCCAAACACAGCCCACCTGACATGGAGCCGGGCGAGGCTCTCACCAAACTTCCCTCCTCAGGCCAGTCCAGCCGTGGCAGGGGCCAAACAGATCTCTGATACACAAACCAACCACCCAGCTGTGGTCAAGTGTTTGATGAACAACCCGAAAATGCATGGAGCAGTGAAGGGCCGGACCAGTGGGCGAATCGGGGAGGCCGCCTGCAGACCTTTAACCGAGGGCCCATGCCGAGGGGGGTGGGGCAGGGAAGCAGCGAAGTTACCCAAGAAGGGCCTTGAGGAGCCCAGAGCATGAAGGAGCGGCTCTGAAGACCAAAGGGCAGTGGCTCCTGGGGCACCAGAGCTGGGATTCCAGACCTCCAGGAGCAGCCCCAGGGCCACAGGATGGAGCCTCACCCACGTGCTCTGCTCCGTCCTACCTGCTCCAGCCTCTGCGGTCATCCAGCTCCAGAGACACGTTTGCAGCTGGGACGCATGGTAATGAGTTTCACGTTAGGAAAAGGCAGAGTCAGGAAGCCTGGGAAACTGAGGAGATACAGCACCAGCTGCTGCTGCGCACTCCAGTGGGCCTGGCCCTGCACAAGCGGCTTCTCAGACACTCAGCTCACCACGACCATGTGCAGGCCCGAGCTTTCAAGGCCTACAGCCAGGTGAGGCGGAGGGGGGGTTTCACCAGCCCGGTAGCATCACAGGCCCCACTCTGATCACTGTGCTGTCCACAGTCCCCAGCCCTGGCAAGGGCTGAGCAGGCTCTTAATTCCTTGAAAAATATATCTAGAAATGTGCAAGGAACATTCGCACGTAAACAGTGAGTGGCAGCCGCTCCTCTGTTCAGAGTGGCCAGGCCACACTCACCAGACAAGGGGATCCACAGGTCCTTCCCTTGTGACCCCTTTTAAAGCAGAAGAATCCTTTCTTCAAGTTCTGTCTTCCATGCAAGAGAACCAGAGGAGGAGCAGGTCTGTCGAAGTTTGACCAGAAACAACCTCCTTTTACAGGTGAGGACACCGAGGCCAAACGAGGGAGAGCAACTTCTGGGGTCACCTGGAGGCAGCAGCTTGGAGCACGGTATTGAGGAGTCTAACAGGGCAGCAAGGCGCTGCTAAGAATTGACCAAGAATGGCCTGGCAGGGGAGCGCAACGGCATCCTGGCTCCAGCCCAGCCTGGCCTTGTTCTCTACCCCCTCACAGGTGCTTGGTGCAAAGTAGAATAAGGTGCACTTTCCAAACAGCACTCAGCTTGACAAGCAGCAGGTGGGCTGTAGATCCCCCCCCACCCCTCCGCCCAGTGGGTGCCGCACAGCGAGGCAGGCCTGAGGGTGGTAGCACATACCAGGCCCTGGTGACCCTCAACTTTCTTTCAGTTCCTGACTACTGGTTTGCCATCTGTTACTTTGTAAAAATATTTCTTGATATTAAAGGAGGTCAGAAGCCATCAGCCCTACCTCCATGAAGGAAATGAGTGCTCAAAACCCAGAAGAAGGCACCCTGAGAACTGCATTTAAGTATAAAGACACTTGTGCTCCAAAATCGTAGGCAAAGGTCACGCTACCCCCACCATACCCAGAGCCACATATCTCTGCCTTCATAAGCAGAACGTGTTCCTCAGGAGGCAGAGAGAACGGAAAAATATCTACCCAAGCAGGTCCCAGGCCTTCCCCACCATCCTGAGGCTTGGAAACCTTCAGGAAGTGGGTCCAAAAGCCCACATTTACATCTATTTGCATGCTTTTCACAGGTGCTCACACAGACAACCATCCTCCCCAGATCTGCTTCTCCTTCTGGATTCCCAACCCCAGTAATGGGTGTCCAGCTCCCCAAATCAGAAAGCCCCCCGGAGACCCCTGGATCCTTCCTTTGCGCCAATCTAGAGGCCACCAAGCGTGTGGAGTCCCACTCGCACACACCTTTCATCCCCACCTCCTCATCCCCGCTACTGCCATCTTGGCTTAAATCAATTTCTCAGCTGGTTTCTCTCCTCCAGCTTCACTCCTCCCTCCATGCTGTGTTTTACAGGGTGCTTCCAAAACCTTCAGAGTCAGGCACAACCTCCATCAGGCCTGCCACAACTTGGCCCCTGTCCACAGCGCCATCACACACTTCAGCCAGGCCAAACCACACGGTGCTCCCGCATACACTGGCCACGCTGCGCCTCCACGCTGTGCCGGCAAGCTGAATTGTATCTCCCAAATTCATATGTTGAAATCTTAAACCCAGTACCTCCGAAGGTGACTGTTTCTGAAAATAGGGCCTTTAAAGAAGTGATTACGTTAAAATGAGGTCATTAGGGAGAGCCCTAATCCAATCTGACTGGTGACCTTATAAGAAAAGGAAACTTGGACACATGTACGCAGGCAAGACCACGCAAAGACACAAGAGGAAGTCAGCTAACCGCAAGCCAGAGAGAGAGGGAGGACTCAGAAGAAAGCAACTCTGCTGACACCTTGGTCTTGGTAAACTTGTGTTGTTTAAGCCACGCGGTCCGTGGTACTTTGATATGGCACCTCTGACAAACTGATACAGTAAGGCTGAACTTCTCTCTTTTTTTTTTTTTTTTTAAAGATAAACAGGCCTTTCTGATATTTTCTTCTCACACCCCACTTTGATGGCCACTGTCATGGGCAGGAGTGAGGAACCTATGGCCTGGCTGGAATTTAGAACACAAGCCTCAGGCCAGAGGAAATGAGGGTCTGGCGGCCTCTGGACCTCTCCTCTGTGGGCCTGAGCATTTCTGGAAGTACCAGAGAAGAACCCAGCGGGGGAGGTGCCCAGAGACCACGCCTTGGACTGAACGCCCCTCTTGCAGTGTTTCCCAAACTCGCCTAATCATAAGATTCACATGGGTGCCCCAACCCCACCTAGGGGTTGTGAGGTAGGGCCCACAACTTGTTTTTAAGTGGACCAGGTGATTGTCAGAACCAGAAGCGTTGGAGAAACCAGAATCCAGGCCTTCCACACCAGGAGATGGGTCTGTAGCTGTAGAGTGTGTGTGTGTAACTGAGCATCCCTCCCAGGCGGAGGGAGGAAGGGAGGGAAGCCCGTGACCCAGCGCAGCTGGGCCTCTCCGCTGCCCGCTCTCAGCCCCATCCCTGCCCTGCCATCTCTAGCCCGGTCGCCTCCCTCTGTCCGGGCCAGTTTCTGCCATGGCTGTCTTTGCCCATCAGTTTCGCGCCCTGCCTTCTTTCTGCGAATCAACAGGCGGGTAGAAGAAATGCCCTCTGCTTCCCTCTCGAGCAACTTCGCAGAGTCCCAGACACCCTTGTTTTTCTCCTGGGTGTGGTCCGCCCGTGACTTTTCTCCTGGGCTCTGGGCCCTTAAGTGAAACCCAGGTTCCCCGCTCCCAGAGCAGCCCGACCAGAAGTGAGAATGCGGCTGAGGGGCTCCGTGGTGAGGGGCACGGCCACCGCCTCCAGGGTCTGGGCGCCGGGCGCGGTGGGGCACCGGGTGTGCAGGTCGTGGGGCTCCCGCCCTCCCTCGGGTCTGTGCGCCCCAGCTCCCCGGCAGACCGCAGGTTCCTTCCGAACCTCCAAGGGCATCCGCCCCACCTCCGACCCCCGCCCGGCTCTTAGCCGGTCCGGCTCACCCAGGCCGGCAGGTGCTGGCCGCGCAGCTCGCGGCTGATGAACTGGCGTTCGTTGTTCAGGAATTCGAAGGCGGCCGCCAGGCGCCCGAGCTTCCCGCGGCGGTTCCTGCGCCACCACGTCCACAGCAGGGCGCCGAGCAACAGCCAGGTTATGCTGAGCCCCAGGTAGCCGGCTAGGTAGATGGGCGCCAGGTAGAACAGCACGCGCGCCACGAAGGTGTACAGCTCGGGCAGCAGCTGGCTGGACAGGCGCGGCTCGGCGCCGGGCTCGCGCTGGGTTCCCAGGGCACCGGGGGCGCAGGGCTCCTCCGCTGGCATCTCCTCGCCTCCGTCTTGCCCTTTCCGAGAGCTTCACCTGAGCTCTGGTCGGCGCACCCCGACTCCTGGGCACATCTCTCCTCCAAGCGCGAGGATAGGACCGCCGCCCCTGCCCCGCCGGCCCCTGCGCCGTCTCCGCGCTCCGGGTCCTCGCCGCGCCCTGGAGCGCGTAGCCCAGGAATGCACCGCGGGCCGCGCCGCCGCTGCGCTCCTCTCGGCGCCAGGCCCACAGCTCCCGAGGTCTCCGCCCCCAGGGGCGGGCCCAGGCGGGAGGGGGCGGGGTCCGACCGGGGGCTGGCGCCTGCTGGGGCCCAAAAATGATCCCGTTGGAAGAGGGCGCCGTGGGACCTCAACGTCCCGCGTAGGCGTCAGCGGAGGGTGCAGTCGCAACATCCGGATAGAACTTGGGTTGGACCAAGTGCTGCCCCAAGAGGTTTATGACTCACCGAGGTATGTGGACAAATGGCTTGTCGTGGATAAACATCACCTAAAACCTGTTTCCTACGCCCAGTCCACAATCTGCGGTCCAGTGTAGACTCTTAGCTGGGCATTCGAGGCCTTCCCAGCCCCAGGGTGGGCCTGACCCTGTGTCTAAGCCCTGCGAGTGGCCCCTCCAGCTCTGCATCGCTGCCCCATCCTCTGGCATATATAAAGCGTAGGCCCGGCTCCCAGTCCAACCTGACCAAGCTCAGGGCCCCTCCTGTGCCCCTCTTCTGCCCTGCACTCCCCACCCTCTGTGCGGGTGTCAGGTTGAATCTTCATCCCCTGCATCATCAGACCGGGAGTTTCCAGGGGCCAGGCCAGTCCTGCTCATCTCTGGGGCGCCCAGCATGGCAAGCGATGGGTGAATGACAAGAGAAATGATGAGCAAGCTGGGGTGCTTGGGGGTCAGTTGGGAAGCCCATGGCTTCCATCTAATCCTTTCTGAATGATCAGAGCTGGTGGAGGTCTGAGACTCCAAGTGCAGACAGTAAATCTCCAGGGTGATGAAAGAATAAATTTTCTGTTGTTCTAAGCCACCCAGTTTGTGGTACTTTGTTATCACAGCCCTTGGAAACTAAGACAGCCACTGACCAAGTGCGGGGCACTCTTGTAGGCACAGGAGATTCAGGGTGAACAGAATAGACAGGATCCCTACTCTCATAGAGCTGACATCTCGTCGGGAAGACAAACAGTCAAATAAAGAAGAAAATAGCAGGTAAGGAGAAGTGCTCTGAGGACAAGGCAGTAAGTGGCGTGGGAGAGAGTGACCAGCCTGGGGTGGAGGGCTGTTTTAGCCAGGGTGATGTGGAAAGAACTCTCTGAGGAGGTCACATTTGACTTGAGACCTAAATAGAAAAGTGTATGTACAATTTTATCTTTTTTAAAAAACGCTATCTCAGAAAAGCACCTCTCCTTTGGAATAGAAAGATGAATAGCCTCTGCTATATGTCATCAGTTTTACTTTTGCATCTCCATATGGGGCTAGAGGAATTTTCCTGGTGTCTGCCCTCTCTGTCAGACGGAATTCCTCGAGGGCGGCGGCTGTGTCCAATACATCTTATGTTCTCAGTGTCCGGCACAGAGTTGGACATACAAAGGGAGATGGGAGGGCACTGGGTCAGAGCAGTCTTTGTCATTTGTTTGCCTGAGTTTAAATCAAGCAGTCCCTGACTCCAGGAAAGCTCCCTAACTTCTCTGCAGTTCAGTTTCCTCATCTGTAAAATGGGGATCATAGTAATCCTTAAATCCTAGGGTGGTTAAGAGGATTAAGTAAGACAGACTGTGTATAAAGCTGTACATCCAGACGGGGAAGTTGTCAAGGAAGACTTTAGTTTTGTCTGTATTGTTTGACTTTTTACAGCAAGAATGTGTTTGTGTATTATCTGTATAATTTTTAAAAATTTGCTGTGATCAATTACACATCACATGATCTTTACTGTCTCAGCCGTGTTAGGTGCACGGTTCAGTGGTATTAAGCACATTTATATTGTTGTGTAACCACCACACCATCCATCTCCAGAACTCTTTTCGTCTTGCAAATCTGAAACCCTGGACCCATCAACCAACCACCCACTTCTCCTTCCCCCTGGTCCCTGGTACCACTATTCTACTTACTGTCTCTATGATTTTGACTACTCTAGGTACCTCATCTAAGTGGAATCATACCGTATTTACTTTTTGTGACTGATTTATTTCACTTAGCATAATGTCCTCAAGGTTCATCCGTGTGACAGCATGTGTCAGAACTTCCTTTTTAAAGCTGAGTAATATTCCATTGTGTGTATATACCACATTTTGTTTATCCATCCATCTGTCCACTGATGGACGATTGGGTTGTTTCTACCTTTGGCTCTTGTCAATAATGTTGTTATGAACATGAGTGTACAAATATCTCTTGAGACCCTGCTTTCAGTTTTTTTTGGGGGGGGGGGGGCATATATACCCAGAAGTGGAATTGCTGGGTTTTATGGCAATTCTGTGTTTAAGTTTTTGAGGAAGCACTGGACTATTTTTCACAACAGCTGTACCATTTTACATTCCCACCAACAGTGCACAAGGGTTCCAGTTTCTCCACAAACACTTGTTATTTGGGGGAGGTTTTGATAGTAGCCATCCTAATTGGTGTGAGGTGGTATCCCATTGTGGTTTTGCCTTGCATTTCTCTAGTGATTAGTAATGTTGAGCTGCTTTTCATATGCTTGTAGGCCATTGCACTTCTGAGGATGTAATGTACAACATGGTCACCATAGTTAAAAAAAAATACCGTATTGTATTTTGAAAGCTGCAAAGAGAGTAGATCTTAAAAGTCTTCACCACACACTCAAAAATTCTAACTATGTGGGGTGATGGATGTGTTAACTACCCTTATTTTGGTGATTGTATCACAATATATACATATATCAAATCATTACATTGTACACCTTAAGCTTATGCAATGTTATATGTCAGTTATACATCAATAAAGCTGGAAAAAAAATTTAAAAACAGTGATTTGCTGTATGAGCTTGTGCAGATCTCATTCCTGCTCTGGACTCCTTTGGTCAAACGAATAGTTTAACCAGAGTATCTGTGAGGTGTTCTTCTGTTAAGAGGCTGCAATTCTCTCTGTGTCTTGATAATCCACTGGGTTATCAAGCTTGGTCCCTGGCAGTAGGTGGTTAATGTTTGTGGAGGAACACACACATGAATGAATACGTGAATGTGTTAGAGCCAAGAATAGGTTCTTAATCATGTCATCTGATAAAAAAACTACGGAGGGAGCTGCAAACTCATAGGCTGCTTAGCCTATAACCTTTTCAGGCCATTTATACAACAGCCGATGAAATTTGACAACATTTGTAGAGCACTGTTTGTGGTCCTGGGATGGGGGCGGGTGCAGAGAATGCACCTAAGAAGTTGGTTATTTTACACTCTTATCATGAAAATGTGGTGGAGGGGTCTGTGTGTGTGTGTGTGTGTGTGTGTGTTGAAGTGGTGGGGCAGCAGGAAGATTTCAAGGGCGGGAGTTGGGGCATGTCCCTACAATGTTCTTCATGATTTGACCCCTGCCTGCCACTCCAAGATGACCTCTTGGCAGATCCAGCCTGTGCTTCCAGTGCCACCACACTTCCCACACACTCTAACACCCTCAGGGGAGGAAGGTGGCCATAGGGGTCTTCACTGTTCTGAATCAAATTGGGGTTCCTGGGCACATCCACCAGGGCACAGGAGCGTGGCCATTGCTGCCATCTGAAAAGGTCAGGCTCTAACTGCTTCTCTCCTCCTCCAACCTAATACGGGGAGGAGGCTGGTGGGGTGACCACCTTGTTAAGGCCTCAGCAGGGCCTCCCCCAGAGGCCCACCCTGGGCTGGGGCTGTGACCCCATATCCCTCTGCCTGCCCACAGGTGTGGGTCCAGAACTCCTTAGATAGGGCCTGAAGGCCAGGTCTGGGAGTCCTGCCTCACCTTCTCCTTCAGTTCTCTTCTCTTCCCGCCCCTTTTCTCCATCTTGTTGGCTCCAACTTCCACTCTTGCAATTCTTGACATCTACACACTAGTATTTATTTACAAAAAGTAAATGAGACCAAAGATGTCTTATTTTTGTGTGTTAAAATATACATAACATAAAATTTACCCTTTTAGCCATTTTTAAGGGCTCAGTTCAGTGGCATTAAGTACTTCCACATTGTTGTGCAACCAGCACCATCATCCATCTCCAGGACTTTTCCATGATCCCAAAGTGAAACTGTTCCCATTAAACAGGCTGCTCACTCTCCTTCCCCCAGCCCTTGGCAGCCACCATTTTATCTTCTGTCTCTGAATTTGACTACTCTAGGTACCTCATGTAAATGGAATATGTGTCCTTTCGTGTCTGGTTTATTTCACTTAACACAATATCTTCAAGTTTCGTCCACATTGTAGCATGTGTCAGAATTTCCTTCCTTTTTAAGGCTGAATAATATTCCATATGTGTATGCCACATTTTGTTCATCCATTCACCACCCATTGATGGACGCTTGGGTTGTTTCCACCTTTTGGCTATTGTGAATAATGCTGCTATGAAGATGGGTGCACAGGGCCAGCCCTGGTGGCCTAGTGGTTAAGTTCAGCACGCTCCGGTTCAGTGGCCCAGGTTTGGTTCCCAGGTGTGGACCTACACCACTCTGTTAGTAGCTATGCTGTGCTGGCGGCCCACTTACTAAAAAATAGAGGAAGATTGGCATGGATGTTAGCTCAGGGTGAATCTTCCTCAGCAAAACAAACAAACAAAAAACCCCAAAACAAAAACAAACAAAAGATGGGTGTACAAATATCTGTTTAAGTCCCTGCTTTCAATTCTTTTGGGTCTATACCCAGGAAGTGGGATTGCTGGATCGTGTAGTAATTCTATGTTTAGTTTCTTAAGAAAAACACCATAATGTTTCTCGTTTGTTTGTTAAATTTATTTTATTCGAGTTTATGAAATTACAAAAATAATTCATGTTTGCTTTAACAAATAGTGTAAAGATGTAGGAAGAAGAGTTTAAAATCCTGCACCCACGTATGAGCAAGATTATCTGTTTGGTTGATATCCCGCCTCGCCTCTCTCTCTCCCCAGACAAAGACATACAAGCAGAGCTAGTTTGAGTTTTAGTTTCTTCTTTTTCTTTCTTTCTTTTTTTTCCTCACAAAATGGGATAATAGAAACTCAAAAGCTCTCCGGTATCAATCCGATGAAATCCCTATGAGGTATGTGTAATTATTGAAATTATGTTATGGTTGGTTATTAAAACAGAGTGATCAAAATAACATTCATGTGCTCGTGAAGGTGGTAGAATATGTAGGGGAAGAAACAACCAGTAGAATTGTTTGAAACAGAAAAAAGAAATCACAAAAAATTGGGGGAAAAAAGTCAGAACCCAAAATAATCTTCCAGATAGCTCTTCTCTCCTCGTATGTTACCCTGCAGATGCTAAATGGATTTTACACAAGACCAGTAGAGAACAAGGTCTAAGGTTTTTTTCTGTAAAAGTAAAAGCAGAGATGAGATCTGTCATTCAAATTATGATATGAAATCTCATCCAACACACAGTCCAGAAGAATGCCAGGAAGCGTAAGACTAGCTCTCACTTTTAGCAGAAGGACGGCACAGTGACCACTGCATTGAGACTTCCTTGATTTCTCCTTGGAATTCCCCAGCAGCTAGCCTAATGTATGGATGGCCTCTCCCCGTCTCTGGGGAGAGCGTCTCTGAGACCCCATCCGCTTATTCCAGGCACACTCGTCCCCCACTTCTACCACCCAGTAAACAGCAACTGGCTGAAGCTAATCCCTGATGAATGTCGTCACTCGTGGAATAAGTGAATCTCCTTGATTATAAGAAAAGTTCTGTTTTGTCTTTCCAAAAGCGTATATAGATATATATCCTCAGAGACAATAAGACCAGGTGTATTTTAGAATCTATAGTTAGGTCTGCCTTATATGTGCCAATAAGTCTCTTTTAGGTCAGACTGGTATGCAGGGAAGCTGCCACTCTCATTCCTGAACTGAGAAGAGTAGGCTGCAGGGGTCCAGTAGGTTTTTATACTGTCGTGGTGGATAATTGTCTAAGACCTGTCAGAGATTCAAATTCTGACTGTACACACGTATAATCATTCAGGAGATTTTTTTAGTGTGGAAACATGATCTGAAAGTTTTGATATTATTTTTGTTTGATTTTTGCACAATATCGTTCCCCTTATCTTGCAACATCTGAAAAATTGACTCCTCTCATTGTCCAACAAGAGGCCTGGCTTCTCCA
Organism: Equus przewalskii; assembly: GCF_037783145.1. Taxonomy (NCBI): domain Eukaryota; kingdom Metazoa; phylum Chordata; class Mammalia; order Perissodactyla; family Equidae; genus Equus; species Equus przewalskii. Next base: position 74,750,249 of record NC_091845.1, on the reverse strand, counting down.
ATCTGGTGTGTAATTTTCCTCCCAGATTTTACACTTTGTCTTTCACTCTTTTGTTCATTCAGTCAACAAGCACTCACTGAGGGCCTTCACCGTTTAGGACACAGGAGAGACAGCAACGAATAAAACAGACAAAACTCCGGCCTTCGGAAGCTTACGTTCTAGTTTTGGTTTTCTAGCTTGGTTGGCTGCCAATATATGTTTTTTCCCCTACATCTTCCACTCAACTGTTTAGGGGCGTCATCTAACTTTTGAGTTTCTTCTTCCTGCAACTAGAAGCAGGCAGACGCTCTCTTTCACGTCAGACAGCAGGCCTAGTTATCAGCAGGGAACGCTATCTGAAGTCTGCTCACATTAGTAAAGAAACTGATTGTTCTGTTTCACAGGCCCTTTGCATTTCTTTGGTCTTTTGTCAATTCCAGTCCTGTTACCCAGCTGGAGACTGCCCCTCATGTTCCCATCTGGGTGACTCCTAGGGTACAGATCCTCGCAGGGTGGGCAGATGCAAGAGTGGCCCAAGTGCCACTGTGGAGGGTCCCCGGTCTCTCAGGTAATCCACACTGACACAAGCATTCTCTTTCTATTTATATATTTATTTTTATTAAATATAATTTACATATAGTAAACTATACAAGTCTTAAAGGTACAGCTCAACCAATTTCTACCAGTTATACATCTGTATAGTCACCAGATCCAGATACAGAACATTTTTATCTCAGACGTTTTCCTCATGCTTCTTTCCAGCCCATGTCCAGAGGGAACCACTCTTCTGATTTCTATTACCATCGATTAGATGCGCCTGTTCTTGAGCCTCATATAAATTAAATCCAACAGTATGTACACTTTCATGTCTGGCTTTTTTGGCTTAATTTAATGTTTTGGATATTTATCTGTGTTGTTGCATGTATGAGATTTTAAAACTTGCCATGTAATACTTCATTGTATGGATATACTACAATTTTGAAATAATAATAATTTCACACTTCCTGATTTCAAGCTATATTATAAAGCTATAGTAAACATGTGGTAAAAGTATGGTCAACTAATATTTGACACGGAAGCCAAGAATATTCAATTGAGAAAAGACAATCTCTTCAATAAATGGTGCTGGGAAAACTGGATATTCATACATAAAAGAATGGAACTTGACTCCTGTCTTACACCACTCACAAAAATTAACTTGAAATGGCCTAAAGGCTTAAATGTAAGACATGAAACTCCTAGGAGAAAATTTAGGAAAAAATTCCTGGGCATGGGTCTTGGCAATGATTTTTTGGAAATCACACCTAAAGCACAAGCAACCAAATCAAACATAAATGAGTGGGACTACATCGAACTAAAAAGCTTCTGCATAGCAAAAGAAATGATCAAGAAAATGAAAAGACAACCTAAGGAATGGGAAAAAAATATTTGCAAACCCTGGGCTGCTGCTAGCACTTAACTGCTGTGCCAGCAGGCTGGCCCCCTATAGGAGAGTTCTTAATTATCGATCTAATTTCATTAACACCTATGACTGGTCAGATATTTTATTTATTCTTATGTCACATTTATGTTCAATATGTTATAATTTTCTTATTTGTTCAGTTAAAAATTATTCTATTTTCCATTGTGATTTCCTCTTTGATCCATGGATTATTTAGAAGTTCCTGTTTAATTTTTACATAGTTGGGGATTTTTTAGTTTGTTTATTATTGATTTCTTATTTAATTCCATTGTGGTTAGAGGATATATTTTGTATGACTTCAATCCTCAGAAATATGTTGAGGCTTGTTTTATGGCTCAGCATATAGTCTGTCTTGGTCCTATGTGCACTTGAAAAGAAGGTGTATTCTGCAGTTGTTGGGATAATAGTCTGTAAATGTTATTTAGAGCAAGAGGATTAATCGTATGGTTCAGAACTTCCACATCCGTACTAATTTTTTGTCTAGTTATTCTGTAAGTTACTAAGAGGAGGGTTAAAATCTCCAGCTGTGATGGCTGGTTTGTCTCTTTCTCCTCTTAGTTCTGTGAAGTATTGTTTCATGTATTTTGAAGCTCTGATATTAGGCACACACACATTTATAATTGTCTCTTTCTAATGAATTCACCATTTTATTATTATAAAATGTCCTTGTTTACCTCTGATAGTTTTCCTTGTCTTGAAGTATATTTGGCCTGATAGGAATATAATCACTCCAGCTTTCTTGCACTTACTGCTTGTATGATGTATCTCTTTGTATCCTTTTACTTTCCACTTATCTATGTTCTTATAAGTGTATCTCTCATATATAAAAATTGGGTCATTTAAAAAAACTAATCAGACAATCTGCCTTTAATTGTAGTGTTTAGACCTTTTGTAGTTAATGTAATAACTGATATATTTGGGTTTAAGTCTGCTATATTGTTCTTTGTTTTCAATTTGTTCCATCTTGTGTTTATTCACTTTTTCTCCTTTCCTACCATTAAAAAAATTAAGCAAAGGGAGAAATGAAAATTCTTCAATGGTAATTGGAGGTTTTAACATTCCTCCCTCAACAATTCATAGAACTATACATAATATCAGCAAAATACGGAAGATCTGAACACAGTCACACTTCATCTTAATTGATATTTGTAGGACACTGCACCACAAAAAGCCTAACTATACTTTCAAGTGTACATGGTATACCATATGCTAAGCCATGCAATTAAAAGGATTGAAATTATACAGAGTATATTCTCCAACCACAGTGGAATTAAATTAGAGCTCAGTAACAATAAGATAACTGGAAAAACTCAAAATATTTGAAAATTAAACAACACACTTCTATATAATCCATGGATCAAAGAAAAAAAATCACAAGAAAAATTGGAAAATATTTTAATCCAATGATAAGGAAAATACAACACATCAAATTTTGTGAGATGCAGCTAAAGTAGTATTAAGAGGAAAATTCATAGCTTTAAGTGTTAATACTCCAAAGGAGAAAAATCTAAAGCCAATGACCTGTGTTTTTACCTCAATAAATTGGGAAAAGTAGTTCAAATTAAACCTAAACTAAGTAGAAGGAAGGAAATCATAAAGACAAGTGCAGTAATTAATGAAATAGAACATAGACCAAAAATAGTGAAAATCAATGAAAACAAAACTGGTTCTTTGAAAATATTGATAAAATTGATAAACTTTTAGCTAAACTCACCGAGAATAAAAGAGGGACGACAAAATATTAATATTAGGAAGTAAAGATGAAACATCACTACAGTCTCTACAGATATTAAAAGGACAGTAGGGAATAGAATATTATGAACAACTTTATGCCAAAAAATTGTACAACCTAGATGAAATTAGCAAATTTTCTCTTTTTTTTTTTCTGCTTTATCTCCCCAAATCCCCCCTGGTACATAGTTGTATATTCTAGTTGCAGGTCCTACTAGTTGTGGCATATGGGACGCTGCCTCAACATGGCCTGATGAGCAGTGCCATGTCTCCGTCCAGGATCTGAACCAGCGAAACCCTGGGCCGCCACAGTGGAGCTAGCGAACTTAACCACTCGGCCACGGGGCCAGCCCCCAAATTTTCTAAAAGACAAAAACTACCAAAACTAGCCCAGAAGAAACAGAAGATATGGATAAAATTTGGCTATTAATTTCAAAAATTGAGTTTGTAATTTAAACTTTCCCACAAAGGCACCTCCAGGGCCAGAGGCTTCACTCATGGATTCTATGAAACATTTTTAAAAAGAAAATATCTATCCTATACAAAGTCTTTTTAAAAATAGGGAAGTATGAGGGCTGGCTCCATGGCATAGTGGTTAAGTCTGGCATGCTCCACTTCAGCGACCCAGGTTCACGGGTTCATGTCTCTGACACAGGTCTACATCACTCATCAGCCATGCTGTGGCGGTGACCTACATATAAAATGGAGGAAGATTGGCACAGATGTTAACTCAGGGCTAGTCTTCCTCAAGCAAAAAAAGAGGAAGATTGGCAAGACATGTTAGCTCAGGGCTAATCTTCTCAGCCAAAAAACAAAAAAAAAGGAAATATGGAACACTTCCCAATTCATTTTACCAGGCCAGTATTACCTAAATACTAAAACCAGAGGAAGGCATTACAGGAAAAGAGAACTACAGACTAATATTGCTCATGAACATAGATGCAAATTTAAGTAAAGTTAAATTTTATACCCATGTGTATGTACGTATGTATCTCTAGACTTCTATCTGTAAATATGTATTGAAAGATACCTGGAATGATGTTTACCTAATATTATTGATGATTGTTTCTGGTTGGTAGTTTAAAAAAAGCTTTACTATTGCACTTTTCTGCATTGTTTGCTTTTTAAAAAAACATATTATGCAGTGGAATAATTTTTCTTTAAAAAAACTGGTAATCAAATACAGCAACTTAGTTCTGGGTGATGATTTTGTTTTTCTTTGTATTTTTCTGAATTTTTAACATGAAAATAGATATCAGTTGTTGGTTTTGGGTATGTCGTCTTTAAAATTTTAGGTAGTTTCTTTCCATTCCTATTTTATCAGTGTTTTCTATGGGGAATGCGTACTGAATTTTATCAAATGTCTTCTCAGCATCTACAAATTCAAGCACACGATTTTTAAACTATCCTAGTACAAGCCACACTTGCACTCCTGGTGGCACGGGTTTATTGCACAGATGTCTACACAGGGAGGTGTAAGCAGAAAGCAAGCTCTTCCCACCCTCTGGGCATGAGCTTCCCTGCTCTGGGTGAAATCTTGGACAGCTCTCAACTTTTCCAATCCTTTCTAGTCTAAGAACAATTTTATTTCAGTAATTAAAAGCCCTATTCAATCCAATATTTAAACTCCAATCTTTTACCCGGTTTAAATTTCTCCTCTCCCTTAGCTCTGCCTCAGACTGGGAAATCTGTGGTGAGGACAGGCTCTTTTCTAAGTGCTCTTTTGGGAGCTGTATTAGTCGGGGTTCTCCAGAGAAATAAAACCAATAGGAGACAGATAGATATAATATGAATTTATTATAAAGAATTGGCTCATGTGCTTATGGAGGCTGAGAGGTCCCACCATCCGGGTCTGCCAGCTGGACACCCAGGAGGGCTTGTGCTGTAATTCAGCCTGAGTCTGAAGGCGTGAGACCCAGGGGAGCTGACGGTGTAAATCCCAATCTGAGGGCCGAAGACCAATATCCCAGCTCAAGGAGTCAGGCAGAGAGAGAGAATTCTCCCTTGCTCTGTCTTTTTGTTCTATTCAGGCCCTCAGTGGACTAGATGATGCCCACTGGTATTGGGGAGGGCCATCCTCTTTACTCAGCCTACTGATTCAAGTGCTAATCTCATCCAGAACCACCCTCATAGACACACCCAGAATAATGTTTAACCAAGTATCTGGGCGCCCTGTGGCCTAGTCAAGTTGACACACAAAATTAGCCATCACAAGGATCCTCTGGGAGAGAGCAGAGACAAGGAGCAGCAAGGTCCTATTAGTTTGGTACAGTGTCACCTGGTGTTGGTGCCCTGGAGGGGAGTTGCACTTAGAGTTTCTGAGAGGGGCTTGCTCGGCCAACACTCAGGCTCACTCTCCTGCAGAGCCGTTGACCCAGGCAATGCCTCCTCCAGCTGGCAGTGTGACTGCCCACCTCAGATGCCTGGGTGTCCTTTTGCCCAGTGAAGAGTCTCTACTAAGCACCCTCCCGTGGGGCCCACCTCTGGCCCACAGGAAATATGCGCATGCCGTTGCTGAAGGCTGGGAATGCAGGCCTTTCTTGAGACAGTCCTCACCTAATCTGCTCCTAGGCAAGGACAGCTCCAGCCACAGTCTCTGACCTTGAGTCTTTACTGGTTCCAATGTCCCTCAGGCTTCAGGAGCCCCTCCTTTGACTTGAGCTAGAAGGACAGGTGGAGGGTATGCCCATTGACAACACTTTCCAAACATGTCCCCACTCCAACTCCTCAGATCTCAAGGAAACCTCATGGTTGGAGGGTCCTAATGCTCCGGGAGTGGTCGGGCGTCTCCCTTAAGAAAGGGTGATGCTTGACAACTCCGCTCTTGTTCTTGGCTGTGGGGCTTCTGCCCAAACTCAGACATCAGGAAGTGCTGCTTTTAATGTCCCTTATGCTGGAATAAATCCTCCTGATCATGGCATAGTATTCTTTTTATACACTGCTAGATTTCTTCATATATTTTTATGTTTGCATCTATTTCCATACGTGATATTTCTCATTTATTTTTTCCACTCGATTTATCAGACTTTGATACTAAGGTATTTCTAGCTTTATGAAATGACTTACGGGCTTTTCTCTATATGGCTCTATACAGTTTGAATAACAAGAGAATTGTTTATTGGGGAAGTAAAACTTGGCTGTAAAACAATCTCGGCACGGTGCTTCATAAAGTGGTAACTCTAACAACTTTCCCAAGTTTTTCTGTTGTTACTGAACTGTTCAGGTTTTCTCTCTCATTCTGGGTCATATTTGGCAACATAAACTTTGTCAGAAAATCATCCATTTTCCTTCTAGGCTTTCAACTTGATTGCCGTAAAGTAGACATAATGTCTCGTGTTAGTTTCTTAGGGCTGCTGTAACCAATTACCACAAACTAGGGGCTTAAGACAATAGAACTTGATTCTCTCGCAGTTCTGGAGGCCAGAAGTCAGAAGTCAAGGTGTTGACAGGACTGATTCCTCCTGGAGGCTCTGAGGGAGCCTCTACGCCCCTCTCCTAACTTCTGGTGGCTGTCAGCAATCCTTGGAGTTCCTTGGCTTGTAGATGTGTCACTCCAATGTCTGCCTTCATGTTCACATGGCCTCCCCCTCTGTGTGTCTCTGATCTCATCTCCTTTCTCTTATAAGGACACCAGACATTGGATTTAGGGCCCACCCTAAATCCAGGATAATCCCATCACGAGATCTTTAACTTGATTACATCTGCAAAGACCTTAATTCCATAAAGTCACATTCACAGGTATGTGAGTTAGGACTTGGGGATATCTTTTGAGGCACCACTCTTCAATCCACTGCACTTCTATTCATAGAATCATGAGAATTGGGTTAAGGGTTTCTGAGAAACATACAAGTTTATTTGTAATTAGAAAAAAATCTTTATTTTTTCACAACCTCCAGCATCATTAACAGAGCCTTGCTTAAATGATGCCACCAGCTCCATTTTCCCAGGAAATAAGTCTAGCTTTTCTCTCTCCCACATGTGTGTTGGGGTGGGGGTGGGGATTTGGATGGCCATGCCAAGTTCTATGAAATTCACCTCTTGGATGTGACCAGGAGGGAAAGGAATGAACTGTTCACACTTTCTGTCAAAAGTTTACTTGTCTGTTTGAGATTGTGAGCTCCCTAAAGAATGCGTCTATACCTCTCATTCCTCCAGGTACCAAGCTGTTCCCATCCCAGGCCTGGCTCTTCCCCAGGGCAGGGCTCTCATTAACATCATGGGGGGTGGGGGTGGCTGAGAGCACGGCCTGTATCTCCTCCCCCTTCACACTACAAGGCCACCTCAGTGTCCCAGTGCACCTCCCCTTGCCTCAGAGGAGAAAAATAGTATAGCTGTCGGAAATAAGATAGATCATGCAATCTGATAATCTGTGAAGTTGGCTATCACCACTCAAGATTCTATTTGCTAAGCAACTGTAATGAAAACATTACACATTTTCATCAAGATAAAAAGTAAAACCAGGATAGCTTTGAGCACCATCGCAACCACATCGAGTGGCACACCACGCAACCCACCAACCACACCATAACATTTTAGTTCCTTGGAAATGACGAATTAGACCCATGAGGGCTCTGGAGAGAGAGATTTGGCCGTGTCTGTGGAGAGGGGTCCAGCAGCCTCAGAAGAGGGGAGAGTGCAAGTCAGTGAGTCTCAAACTTCCCAGGGCAGCAGCAGCTCCTGGAGGATACCCTCACCCCAGAGTTTCGGAGTCAGTAGGTGGGGGGTGGGGAGAATTTGCGTTTCTTACAAGTTCCCCGGAGATGCGGAGCAGCTGTCCTGGGACCACACCTCGAGAACCACTGGCCCAACGTGGGGCTTTGGACCCTCCCCTGTTAATAAGCTCTATCTGTGGTCTGAGGCAGGCAGTCCTCACACATTTTGTGAAATGCTGCTTGCAGAGTGAACAGGCCAGAGGCCAGAGGTCAGGGACTTGGGGTCTCCCAGGTGAGGTAGTGGTGGGGCTGTGAATATGTGTGGAGCTCAGTGAGAATGGAGCCAAGAAGAGGCTTTCTGAAACTCCTTCTTGGGGACCCTGCATTTCCTTGTATCTACCCGGAAAGCACGAAGCAGATGGAGTCAACATTGCCTAGAGCCTTTGAGGTCAGCCATGAGGGGTTTGTTTTGGCTTTCAGCGTGAAGTGTCCAGAAGGAGCTGGCCTGGCTTCTGGTGGGGAGGTTTAGATCTAGAGAGGGGCACATGCCAGGTTCATCAAACCGCTCCTGAGAAGGTTCTCCAGCCTGGCTCTGTGAACAATTTGGCAAATAAATACGTAGGGTGAACTTGCTGAGCCCCAGACCCTGGGTCCCCAGGGAGTACATTTACCTGGATGGTGAGAGCAGGGGCAGGCAGCAGGGGGTCTGACCTTTCACATCCCAGGGCTCCTACGGGAGCCGCAGGACTTCCCCGCAAACCGCTGCTGAGAACCATCCGCTCTGCGATGGTGCCACCTGGTGGACGAGAGGGACACTGGTCCGGGTTTCCAGGCGTTCTCGGAGCAGCCAGGGGAAGCTCAAATGGGGATATTGATACCAACTGCTGCTGCCGCTACTGCGACAATAATGCTGGTGAAGCTAAAAGCAGCCACTACGAAGAACTGAGAATTTTCTACGTGTATGTTAGACACGAGTGCAAGCTCTTTGAATGCATCAACTCATTTAATCCTCACAACAACCTAGAAGTAAGTACTCACAGGAGCTGCGTGTTTCCGACCAGGGAACCGGGGCCCAGAGAGTCGGAATAACTTGCCAAGGCCACATCGTTAGTGAGGAAGTGTCCTCTGATCCCAGTTTGGGGTTGGCTCGGAGGACACACAGAGTACTGGCTTTGCCGCTCGGCCCTGTGAGGGCTTGTGGGAGTTATTTAACATCTCCGGGGCTCAGTTTCCTCACCTGGGGGAGTTTAATGTCCTCGTGGGGACCCAGTGAGAAGCAACGTGGTGAAAGCAGGTGCCTTGTCTGCTGTGAAGGCCAGGGGGCGCCATTCACACAAATGCCTGGTCAGCCGTGCCCGCAGGGCTGTGCAGCCGGCAGGCCCTCCCCAGCACAGAGGGAGCCCTCAAAAAGTGGCATTTCAGCCCCTTGCCTGAAAAAAAGAGGCGTCCCTGTCAATAAATCCCATCTCTTTCCCTAACCTTTGGTACCACGCCCCCCAGAGAAAATGTGTGTCTCTTCTGGAGAACTTCCTCGCAGGGGTGAATGATAAGAAGGGAGAGGAATTGACACTGTTTGAGCTTCAGACGGAGGATCTCCGGCCCTTACTGGACCCAGGAACCAGCAGTGGCCAGAGAGCGTGGCTGGGTGACCCCCAGGGGATAGAGCACCTCTCAACACAGGGCCTCTACTTCTCCTGGCTCCTACCTGCAGGTGCTGCTGTGTTGGGGGCAGTTGGCCACCTTGACGGAGCATCTTCAGTGGGCTGTGGGAGGAGGGTGGTTAGAGAAACAGGGGGTTCATTGGCCCAGAGGCCAAAGTGAAGGGAAGGTTTGTGGAAAGACTGAGGCCAAGAGGCGCTGACCCTGGGTTGGGGAAGGAGACAGCCGTCAGGCTGAGTGTGTCTTGGCTCTGCACCCTATCTCCTTGGGAAACCTGTTGTGGCAGAGGCCTTGAACTTGACATGAGAGAGAGTACTTGGTGAAGGGTGAGCAGGGAGTTTTGGAGCAGTCTCACCCCCAGCCCAGGGCTCTGTAAAGGGAATTCCCCCTGGAACCCTGGGGTCAGCAAACAGATCGAATTCCAGACACAGGCTTTTTGATGAGGACAAGACATATTATCGAATAAATAGTGTTGGGACAGGCTTAACACAAAGCTAAAACCTATTTCACACCTAACTCCAGAATAAATTTCCAATGAATTAAAGTTTAAAGTACTAATAGCTAATAATGACAGAGCACTGACCATGTGCCAGTTATTATTTCTAGAGCTTTCCATAAATTAGCTCTTTTAATCTTCACTATAATGGTTTGAGGTATAGACAGCTCCATTTTATTATTTAATGGATAGGAAGTTATCTGAAAAAGGGTGTAAATATAAAGGTGTTAGAAGAAAATGATATTTGGGGGCTGGCCCCGTGGCCGAGTGGTTAAGTATGTGCGCTCTACTTTGGTGGCCCAGGGTTTCACCAGTTCTGATCCTGGGCATGGACATGGCACTGCTCATTAGGCCATGCTGAGGTGACATTCCACATGCCACAACTTGAAGGACCCACAACTAAATGTATACAACTATGTACCGGGGGGCTTTGGAGAGAAGAAGGAAAAATAAAATCTTAAAAGAAAAAAAAGAAGAAGAAAATGATATTTGGATGAGAACGCACCATGTTATACCAAAGACAAAAACCATAAAGGAGAAAATGATAGCTTTGAACATTTAAAATTAGAAATGTCTATAGTATAAAAATCATGAATAAAATTAAAAGAGAAATCTCATGCTAGGGAAAAATTTGGCAATAAATGTGACATATAAGTGGTCAATAAACAATACATAAAAACTAATAAGTAAGAAAAATGAAATCTCCAATAGAAAATTGAAGAGAGGGTGTAAATAGGCAATTTACAGGAAATAAAAACTGACAAATCTTAGAAAGTCCAATCTTACTGGTGGTCAAAGAAATGAAAATAAAATAGAAATTAGATGCCATTTTCTTCACGTTTCCACTAAGCAAAGATTTCAAAAAAGATAATAACATATAGGTCTGGTGAAAGTGCAGGAAATGTCAATTTTTTTATGCTGGTTCACACATCTTTAATTGCTGGGTAATAAATACTCCATTATATAGGTAGAGGATTATTTATTTAATCATTCCCCAATTATTGTTCACCTAGATCATTTCCAATTTTTTGTCTTATAAATGCAAAGATCATCTTTCTTCACCATTTTTTTGCGTCTTTGATGGTTTCTTTAGGAAAGGTCCCAGGAGCGGAATTTTTAGGATAGAAGATTTTAAGCCTCCCATGATGGCTGAATCTGTTTTGATTGACAAGGGGAGCTGGGTAAGAGCAGAGCTCAGAGCAGCCCCAGGACCAGGAGAGGAGAGGGCAACAGGCAGAGTGAGCGGGTGTGGAGGCTGCCTTTCAGATGAAGAGCATGGGGCAGGGGGAGTGAGGCCGACAGGGGAGAGGCGGGAGGGCAGGAGCTGTGGCCAGAGGGTGGGGGTGCAGGAAGGAGACTTCCAGGTTGGCCATCCAAGGGAGAGTGGTGATGCGGGGATGCCGAGCCTCTTCGCTGATGCCCAGCCCAGGGCCTGCCCCACAAGGGAGGCAGAGGGGGCCCTGCGGGGCAGGTTGGCCTGGACTGGGATCCTAGCACCCCACTTACTGGGGCTGTGTGCTTGGGCAATTCACCCAGCTCCTCCACGCCTTAAGTGAGGTGACCCGTGCACAGCACAATGACTGGTGCTTGCTGTGTTTGATAAATGGTGGCTGTAGTTACTAGCAGGCACTCCAAAACCACTTACTGATTTGATTCTAGGATCTTGGCTAACATCTGAATAGCGATTCTTGTGCCGGCCATTATTCTGAAAGAATATAGCTAATTCAAACCTAACAATAGCCCAAGAGCCCTAAGAAGTACAATCATTATCATCAACCCAATTTGACAAATGGGGAAATCAAGGCATAGAGAGGTCAAGCAACTTGCCTAAGGTCATTAGTCAGCAGCATAGCTGGGCTGGACCCGGGCAACCATGCTCTTACCACCACCCCACACAGCCTCTGTGCACCAATAATACCAGAAATCTCGGCAATGCCAGCCACAAAGCTGGAACAAAAGTCTGGATTCCTTTGGGGCTGGGGATGGGGAAGACTTATTATATTAACAAAAAACAGTGTAGTGCCCAGAGTCAAGGGCTCCTCCAGGCTGCCTTCAAGGGAGTAGGGCCAAGGTGGGGCCCTAGGGTTCCTGGCTGTGGGGTGCTCTCCTGGTCTGGAGATCAGAGGCCCCCAAATTGCACTTGAGGCCTCCGGGGTCCTGCTCACTCTGCTGACTGCTGGCCGGGCCCGGCCTGGCCTTGCTCAGGAGGAGGCTGGAGACAGACAGCAGGAGGGACAGGACTGGAGGCCCCTGGGAGGAGGCCCGGCACACAAGCTCCGGAAAATGACAGCGACCTAGGTTCACAACGCTGCTGCTGAGTCACCAGGGGAAGTGGATCTGCGTTCAGCTCCCGTGGAAGAAGGCGGGGATGTGGGGGACGCGTTGAAAGATTTTCCTCAAACAAGTTAAAATTAAAACGGGTGGGGCAGCTCGCTGGGACGGGCTGGTCCTCAGCGGGGCGGGCGGGGGTGGTAGTGAGCCGAGCACAGTCTGTGGAGCCAGACAACTGGCTGCAAGTTCAGGCAACTTCTGGCTGTTCCTGGGCCTCAGTTTCCCTTTCTGTAAAACAAGCACCATCGCACCTACCTCACAGGTGCCCATGAGGATTAAATGCGGTAATACAGATAAATAGCACAGGGCCTGGCTTACAGCGAGCGCTTGACAAAACGTCTGCTGGTAACTACTATTTGTTGTGCATTCACTCCGTGCCCAGCTCTGTGCTGAGTGTGTAATGGGGGTTAGATAACTGAGAGTTCTCGAAGTGTGCTGCCAGACCAGCAACATCACGCCCCGGGAAGCTGTGAGAAGGGCAAATTCTAGGGTCCCCCCCGCGACATCTGCTGCATCCAAAAGTCCTGTGTTTTAAGCAGCCTCCCAGGAGGCTATGATGTTTGATCAAGTTCAACAACTACCACCTAATTTATAGTTATTAGTACTGTTGTTACAGAACACAGTGAAAAATTTTATTCTCACTAGGAGGGTGACCTGGTTTGCCTGGGAATGTCCTAGTGTTAGCATTGAAAGTCCCACGTCCCAGGAAACCCCTCAGTCCTGAGCAAACTGGAAACTTTTGTCACCTTATTAAGTTGGAGTCGTGTTTTACTCTAGGAAGGGATTATGGGATGTGGCAAAAGCAAGCAAACCAGCTGAGGATGAGAGAAGCTGGGGGATGAGTGTTGAGCTGACTGGGGGCTGACGTGGGGGGAGGAGTGGAGGGTCCGGTGTGGCATGAGGTGAAGGCCAATCGAGAGGTCCGGACAGCAGAGGGGCCATCCCTGGGACCCCCAGGTCCTCAGCAAAGCTCAGGGATGGTTACTGAGGGTGGGCTCTTTCTGTGGAGACTGAGGCAGGAGCTGAACTTCAGAGTTGGGGGGCTGTGGAACAGCGACAGAAGTGGAGGTCACCGTGAGCACCTCAAGAACTCTGCGGAGTCTGCAGCTGGCCTTGGGATGCCACAGGCCATGGGGTTGGGGGCAGAGGAGGGTGGTAGGAGCCTATCTGACTTGGGTTTTAAGGCATGGAGACCACTGCTGATTTCTGTAACAATTATTCATTCGTTCAACAAACATTAAGTGTTAACTCTGTACCACCAGGCCCTCCCCTGGACCTGGGGATATAAAAACGGAAGGGATGTGAGCAAATGAGGTACCGTTGTAGATTGTGACCAGAAGAATTGACAAGTCAGGCTGAGAGGACCTGCTGTAACGAAAAGAAAAATCCCTGGGGTCAAAGTTCATTTACAAAGGGCCGGGGTCCTTGAGTGGCTTTAGACACTGGCTTCTCCAGGAGGTGGTTTCTTTTACAACCACTGAGAAGCCACAGTATTCAAGGGACCAGAATAAAATGGACCCCAGCAAGCGGTCTCAGCCCTGGCTGTACAGCCTGACCCCGCAGGGAGCTTTAAAAAGTCCTCATACCTGGGCCCCACCCCAGACCCATTGCACCAGATTCTCTGGGGCCTGGCCTGGGCCCTGAGTTTTTCTCCCCAAGCTGCCGAAGTGACTTGGATCCTAAGGTGCAGCCCCTTGAGGAATCGCTGGTCTAGGCGGTGACAGGTTCGAGATGATGGCCCGGACTTCCAGTGCCTTTGCTACAGGCACACGTCTCTCCTCTGCCCCGATTCCCAGCCGGGCTCCCACCCCAGTGGTGGGTTGCCGAGTCATCCCAGGGCTGTCACAGCGTCCTGAATTTCCTCTCCCCCTGTGCCGGTTCTGGCCCAGGGTGTTGGGGGCCTGAGCAGCAGGTGGTGCTGACTACGGTGGGGGAGGGGCTGGGTGAGTCATGTGTGGGTCACGCTTAGTCACGAGGGGGAACTGGGAGAAGAAGGGCGGCCGGCCCCCTCCCTCAGGATGTTGTGGGGGCGAGTTCAGGGATGTGTCAACCAGTGAAGAATTTTGTCAGAGCTTCTTAGAAGAGTAGGTGGGTCTTTGCTCCTTTCATTTCCTCTTCCTACTCTCAGTAGCCGTGAAACTACCAGAAGGGCCTGGAGTCAGAGAAGCAGGGTTAGCGGCCAGTTCATTTTTCGCTGGGTAACACACAGTGAGAATTGGATAAAGGGTGATCGTCTCCCCAGAAAATGCATGTAGACCCACAATTTTGCATATGATTTGGGGGGGCAGTCAGCCACTCCTCTGTCACCCCATGGAGCCCAGGTTAATACCCCTATACTGGGGTGCCTGGGTTCCAAGCCTGGAGGGACCCCCGTTGATCCGCTGCAGGAAGGAGAGGGGAGGGACCTGGGCTCTCAGCCTAGAGAGCCAGCTGCTGCGCTGCAGATGAGAACAAAACAGGCTGCCACTTACCTTCACGTGGCGGGGATTTTTATTTTGACCTGCATGCATGAATTCCGTGGTTCTCCAACTTTAGGGAGCATCAGCATCTGCTGGAGGGCTTGTTAAAACACACATTCCTACGCCTCCCCTCAGAATTTCTGACTCAGTAGGTCTGAGATGGGGCCATTTGCATTTCTAACAAGGTGATGCTGAAGTGGCTGGTCTGGGGCCCACACTTTGAGAACCACGTATCCAATTATTTTACCTCTGCTCGTCAGCCCAGGCGCCAGGCTCAGGACTGACTAGGAAGCGGGGTTTGGGTCAGAGTTAATGGTTTACCGCATCATCGCCAGGATGCACATTCTCCTGAAAGCATCCATCAGTTCTTGGCTCGAGATGAACTCAGCTTTGTTTTTTTGTTTGAAGTTTCACATTAGCATGATAATGAGCTGTTTGGCACGATGTTGGAGCCCAGCAAAGTGAAAGTTCCAGGCGGCGAGAGTGTCTGCAGCTTACATAGAACGTCCCACCTCTGGAGAACACAGAGCCTGTAAACTCTCAGCTTGGATTCTTTACATTGAACACAGTTGTCCACATTTTAAGAAGAATGCTGGAGTGTTTGAGAGGCAAACCAGGAGCCCACATGCCTTTGGGTAAAAACTTCCCATAACTAAGGGCACCACATGCAGACTGTGGGGTACGTCTGAGCTGACTGCCTTGCCAGGCAGAATTGTGCAGCTGATGTAGGCAGAGGAGCAAACTCCACAGGCCAAGATGAATGCCGATGAGGCCTCCTCTGGTGGGATGTGGCTGACCTGGGTCCTGAGGCACAGTGAGTCCGGGGCTGGATTTCAATCTGATGCTGAGTTGAAGTTCTAAGGTGTGATACTCAAGCTTCACTGTGTCCATGAATCGTCTCGTTAAAATGCAGATTCTGATCGAGTAGTTCAAGGCAGAGCCCAAGAGTCTGCATTTCCAACAAGCTTCTGGGTGATATCAATGCACATCTGTGCCACCTGGGAACTTTCATCCAGTGCCTCTTCAGAAATGTGTAGAGATGGAGATGGAGTTTATTTTAAATAGTCCTGGAATGGACCAGGGAACCTGGTGCATGCTTTAGAAAGTGAAACCTTTTATCTTCAAAAGAGATGGAATTAGCGGGCCCAATATGTGACTGAAATTTTCACGAGTCAGTGAGCATGCTCCTCGTCTACTGGGTGCAGGTTTATGAGAGCCCCTCTTCAGCTCCCCCAGGTCGAGGATTCCTCTTAATGCACAGATCTTAATGGTTCATCATTCCCATTAAGCTGTGAACCCTGTGACATGGTGACTGGATTTTAACGTCCTCTGTTGTCCTGATGTGGGCTCAGTGCGCCATCAGTATTTGTTGCCTGAATGAATATATTTGACTTCCCTCTCTTGTGGGTAACGAATATCGGCCCATTACTAGGTGTTCAGTGGCATTGTCCACTCTGACATGTCTTAAAAATGAGATGGGGGAGCCATTGGGGAGGGGAGGTTTGAACAGAGTGGAGATATAATTTGACTTCCATTTTCCCAAAATTTCTGTGGTGGTTGTATTGAGAATACAATTGAGAAGTGCAGGAGGACAAGAGTAAAGCAGGCATGAGTGATGGCGGCTTGGGCTAGAATGGTAGCAGTGGAGGGGAGGAGAAATGGGCGGGTTCTCGATACATTCTGCAGGTAGAGTCAGCAGGATTTGCTGACAGATTGGATGTGAGGTGTGAGAGAAAGAGGAATTAAGGACAACTCCGATGCTTTTGGCCTGAGCCACTGGAAGCGTGGACTGCCATCAACTGAGCTGGGGAAGGCTAGGGGTGAAGCAGGCAGCGAGGTGAAGGTCAGGAACTCAGTTTGGGACACAGGAACGTTGAGACACTCTATTTGAGTACATCCAAGTGGAGGTGTCAGGTAGGCAGTTGGGAATATGAGTGGGATTTGGAAGTTTCGAGCTAGAGACAGACCTTTGGGAGTCGCCAGCACATGAAAGGCACTGAAGTCTCGAGATTGGATGAGATCACCAGGAGAGTGAGTTTAGGAGAGAAGAGGCCCCAGGGCTGGGCTCTGGGGTGTTCCAAAGTTAACAAGTTAGGTGGAAGAGGAGGAACCAGCAAAGGGGAATAGAGAATGATCATGTGGAGGGAGGAAAACCAAGAGATAGCAGCATCCTAGAAGCCAATGGAAGCAAGTTTAACAAGGAAGAGGGGGTGAGCAACTGTTAATGCTGCAAGAAGACCAATGAGAAGATCACATGAGAAGACTGAGACCAACCACTAATTTTAGTGAGACGGAAGCCATTGGTGACCATGAGAGAAAGGTGGTAGTGGCACAGTGGTGGCTGAAAGCCTGTGTGGAGCAGTTTAAAGAGAAAGGAATGAGAGGAATTCATGACAGTGAGGATAGAGAACTCTTTTAAGATGGCTTCCTGCAAAAGACAGCAGAGAAGCAAGTGGTATCTGGCAGAGGAGGTGGGTCAAAGGTTTTGTTCCTGTTTAAGATGGGAAAGATCCAGAAGAGAGAGAACTGATGATGCAGAAGAGAGAGGGGTGAAGTGCGGGAGCAAGGTCCTGGCTGTGTTCTAGAGCGCAAGAGAAGGGACCAGCTTTAGCCAGCAGCATGGATGGTTCACCCGTAGCAGCCAGGAAGGCAGAGTATGTGGGTGCAGAGGCTGGTGGGTGAGGAGAGGCGGAGGAAGGAGTCTGTGGAAATTCTGTTCGGCTGGCTTCAACTTTCTCAGTAAAGGAGGAAGCATCAAGTGAGAGAGATTTGACACACACAGAGGAGAAGGTGATGTGAAGATGGAGAAGAGAGAGGTCTGGAGACGCTGGCCTTGAAGACTGGAGTGATGTGGCCATGGATTGCCAGCAGCTGGAAGAGGCACGGGGCGGATTCTGCTCTAGAGCCTCTGGAGGGAGCACAGCCCTGCCGACACCATGACGTCAGCCCAATGTTACTGAGTTTGGACTTCTGGACTCGAGAACTGAGAGAGAACAAACTTCTGTTTTAAGCCACTAGGTTTGTGGTAATTTTTAAAACAGCATCAGGAAACGAATACAGACTCAAGGAGAACTGGTTGTCAGAAGACCCCCTGCCTGTTCCCCACCGTATGCCTAGTGCATGGTGGAGCCCAACAAGTATGTGTGGAATGAATGAAGGGGCAGCAGCCAGGCCTGAGTGGCCAACCCCACCCCTCCCTGCGGTCTGGCCTTCTCTGCTGCCAGCCCAGGGGGTGTGACAAGCACCCTCTAGCTCCTGGGTTTACATGTTTTAGCTATTGTCACCCAAAAAAGTACCAAGAGAGAGACTAGGCCTCTATTCCCTGGAAAAAGGGACCCTGAGAGGCTCAGCTTGGTCAAGTACCCAGCAGGTTCCATCAACAGAGAAATAAAATCACACTGTACCAGGACTATAGTCCTGTGGATGGGGGCGGGGGCAGCTCCCCTGAGAAGCAGCATCGGACCACCCAATAGGTGTCCTTTACAAAGAGCACCGTTTCTGGGCTCCTGACCACGAGCTCCCAGATGGAGCTTTAGCCCTCGGTCTACTCCGCAGGTGCCCACTGCTGTCCCGTTCACAGGCGGGACACTGACAATTAAAGCAGATCACTTGCTCAAAGGCACATAAAGGTCGGCGGCAGAGCCTGAATCCAGGGCTGCCTGACATCCAGAGGCTGTGTCTAAACGCTGTGCTCACCGACCTTCCTCCTCCAATCCGCACAGAAAGGAGACGCCCCTCGGCCCCCAGCCGTCTCCTCCTTACTTAGGTTTGCTCCGTAAGAGGGGGCGTTCTGGGCCCGACACCGACAACTCACAATGGTCTCGGGCAAACTTTAGGACCATCTGAATGAGAGGAAATAGGACAGACACGCGCTCCTCTGCTTTTCTTTATTAATGAGTGGAGATACACAAAGACTTAAGAAAAAGTTACATAAAAGGCTCAAGCATCCTCGAGATCTTCAGGCATCACTCTCCCTTCACGACAATGGCCACCTGCTAATACTGTGTAACAGAAGCTGGGCGCTCGCAGGCGCTCAGTAATTCAAGTATCTTTCATTCGGAAGAAGCCCAATATGGGATTTTGTAATCCAATGGGCTGCTAACGGAGGGCACCTGTCTGTGGCTCTGGATTCACTGTACCACGTCTGAGGGGCCTCTGGGTAGAGCTGCCATGTGCTAGTGGGTCGTGTCTCCTGGTACAGTGAGACAGGCCACACTAGGCTACTAGGCACTCTCCACAGCAAGCGCCGCAAGAAAGTAGAGGGCAAAGTCCTAAGAGAAACCATCCAAGCGTCCCCTGTGTGGCAAAGTACAGGGGAAGTCAGTGGCCATAGCCCCAGGCTGTGGGGGTGGGAAGGATGGCTGGGATTGCCTGCTGGGGAGAAAAAGAGCCCTCTATGGGGGTGGGGGGTGTCAGAACTGTAGAAGGAAATCTGAGAGTACACTGTGGCAAGGGTATGGAGTGAGGGGGTTTCAGGAAGGGTATGCTCCAGCAGATATGATGGTAGCACTATTCAGGTGGTCTGAGAAAACAGTGGGAACAGCAAGATGTCACCAAAGACACAAGTCCCAGTGGGATCCTCAGTCATGGAGTAGCGTGGCCAAATGGTTTCCCAGACCAACCCTGCCAGGTGACCATGGAGAAGACATACTGGGGACGCCCCAGGAAACATCCCACTCTGGCCTATCTAGAAGCTGTCACTGCCACAAGGGCCCATGGTCCTCTAAAACACAAGGAACTGGCTTTTAAAAGTGTTATTCACCCATCTCACCTATGGTGAAAACGATGTCATGGAGATGAAGGCTGACTGTTGCCTCAACAGCAGAGGCTGCGGAAGGCCACCTGGACTATGGAGTTACGCTGTGGGTTGAGTGCAGGGCAGATGCCCTGGCAGATGGGGCCAGGGGTGGGGCAGATGCACTGCCCTGCTTGGGGGGACCAGAAGTGGTTGGAAGGCCTCTGTCTGGTTACCTTCATGGTTAGGGGCTTTGTTCCAGGTCATCTGATCTGCTTCTAAGAGACTCCCCACACAGTGCTCTCAGGGAGTGGCAGCCTCCACAGTGGGTAGGGGTGTGTGGTGGTGGTCCGTGTGTGGCAGAAGTTCTCTGGCTGTGGACACTCCCCTGTGTGCAGGGCTTCTTGTCCTACTCACCACTCCCTTGACATGAAGCAGCTCCATCCTTATGTCCTCCGGCCTGCCTTGCCTCTTCCTCGGCTCTGGTCTATAGCTGCCATCACACTGCATGTGGGGCTGCTGGGGACATGGCTCAGAGGAGCAGAGGGGCTGAAACAGCCTTGTCCTGTTAATGTTTGAAATGCCCATTAACATGACAGGATCTTGGGAAGCTCTGAAGTGCCTGACCTAGAATGTTCTTTGATATCCTTCCTTTTAGAGTCAGAAAAAAGGGCCATTTAGCCAAAGAAGTTTGATTTCCAACTAACAGAAGTCCCACCTGTCTCCTTCTGCAGCAGCATCGCTCTTCGGCTGGGCTCCTCAGTGCTGGTGAGCTTGCTGAGGTAGGAACCCAGCACAGGCCCAGAACGGGAGAAGGATCAGGGGTCCCGATGTCCAGCTGGGTGCTCACTGTCCTGGGATTTCTTTCTCCAAACAGTGGCCAGGCCACCTGCTGAGGGATGTTCTACTTTGCCTAGTGACCTGGTTTGTAACATAAGGAAAATAAGGCCACTAGCCGTGCCACCTCATCTTTTGACCTTCTCTCAGGGGTGCGCTATTGTTCTTGCTGCCCCTCCAGCCCCACCCTGGCTGGAAAATTCTAGCCTTAGGTTCATACCAGCAGCACCTGAGAGGGAGGTGGGCATCATGAGGGAGCTGGGGGACTGTCCCCTTGCAGAAACAAGTGTATGGGAGCCATGTCAGTGCCCCAACCTTCCTTTCTCCTCCAATTATATATTATAGTTAAGATCCAAGAGGTTCAGAGAAGTGTGCGCTAGAAGGGCAACCTATTAGTCAGTTGGTAAATGCTCAAGGGGTTTGCACATTGACTGGGCGTGAGAAGTGGTAGCTGATTGACTCCAAGGGAAGATGGCTTCAGGTCTCGCTGCTGTCTTAGTAATAACATGATTGGATCACTTTTGGTTAAGGTTCAGCATGAACTAGAGTTTGCTGGATGGCGTCCACACTAGCTTACTTCGATGTGGAGACACATCCACGCCCATGTCCGTGTGTTTGTGTCAGAGGCACCAGGCAGCCCAGGTGATGAGAGAGCAGGGAGAGGTGGGCCTGAGGAAGCCCTTACATGGCTGCGGAGAACTCAGAATTGAGCCCACACCTCTGAAAAATAAAGGAACGCTTCGGCAAAGCCAACCAGCTTGCTTTAGTTTACACGTTTCCAGGATGATGAAAAGCCCCGTTAGAAGGGACATCGTGCCAGCCTCTGCCCTCAGCAAAATAGAATCCTGTTTCCTAAGAGCTGCATCCTCATCCACGGGAAGACCCTCTGGGTGAACACGTCTCTTCTCTCCAGTTTACAGGCCGTGAGCAGCTCTGCTTCTCCCGAGGCCTCCAGCTCCGGTCCCCATTGACTTCCGGTCTCTCCCTCAGCCCACTTCCACGTTGAGTTGAGTTTTGGCACTGCTGGAAAAACTCAGTCAACACAACAACAACAATATTCCAGACATGAGATCAGAGAGGTCTGCTGAAGATGTGAAACTTCACCAGGCAGTGGGCACAGACCCTTTTAATAAAATAATAATCACTAAAATAATTTAAAAATCTACAAAAGACACCCAAGCTCAGACACTGTGGCCGGGGGCGGGGGAAGCTTGTTCATGGCTTGTTCTGGACTCTGGACGTGGGTAAGACTTCCACATGGAACCGACACGATGTAGTTCAAAGAAACAACACAGCCACCAAGGGGGGGACCGGGTGGGATCACCACGGGGGGCTCAGGTGCTGCTTCTGTGGAGTGTCACTTCCTTGTCCCTTGTCAGACGGGAAAGCCTCTGCCCTTTCGGCAAAGCCAGCCCCGAGCTCCTCCCTTCCTCCCTCCCTGTGCCGAGTCCTCGGGCCAAGGGTCTGGTTAGAAATGGTTTTCAGTGCGGTTAGGCAGTGGAGGGGTCCCGAGGGCTGGCCAGTTCACAGTCACTGTGCCCAGGGCCTCAGGCCCGTCACAATATCATGCACTGCAGTTTGTGGGTGCCAGTGGCCCGGTCTCCCCGCCATTTGGTTTTCTTCTTCTTCTTCTGGCTTTTTTCCGGGATCTGTTGCCTTTTGAGACAATGGAAGGCAGAAAAATAAAGTCAGAATGGGCTGTGCTTCTCCCAGCCCCCCTCCCTGCCCCTGCGTCTGCAGCTCTGGGCACGGGGCGGGGGCATGCTGCTCTCCTAGACACCGGAGGAGGGCCTGGCCGGGTATCCTCTCTGAGGCAAGGAAAGGGGGAGGGCGAGAGGGCAGGGAAAAACCGGTCATTCACAGAAGAGAAATCCTGACATCAGGCTGTGGCCACATTTATTTAAGTCGTAAGCTATATTATGCTACATAGTGTTGGCCTCTATTTCCATGTTTCATATTTTAGATCAAATAACAGGTCAACTGAGTACAAAAGCATTTTACATGTTTTCTGTGAATGTTTCTCATGTCTAAAACCTGCCCTTGGAATTACAGGTCTGTAACCAAGACTTTGCAACCTCCCAGCGGTGGCACATCCTAACTGGAGGCAAAGTGCCCACGTGACAATCACTTCAGGAGTGCCGAACGCCGGCTAAGCACACGCCCATGCCGGGAATGAGGAGAGGAGGCGGCTGTGGAGCGTGTGCGTGTGTGCCCTGGGGGCCGGGGGGAGGCGTGGGTCGGGTCACAAAGGTCGGGTCAGAACCTATATGTGGTTTCACCACCACCCAGTGGCCCTGGAGGTCAGCAGCCTAAGGCAACACACTCAGCGCTGGGTGTTTGCGAACTGCTGGGTGGGCTGCTCTGAATGTTGGAGATTTTGGAAACGGGAAAGGTGGTGACAGGGAGACGGGCCAGGAGGCTGTTCCAGTCACCTGAGCACGAGGTGATCAAGGTTCAGACCCTGACCACGCAAAGGAACATCCCGGGGCTGTGGCCTGGGATTTCTGACCAGCCTGGAGACTGACCGCGCGGGGTGGGGGCTGGAAAGGAGAGACACATGCGCCGTGGGAATCAGTGTGGGCTGTTCAAGTGGATGTCAAAGGGCGCTCTGACAGCAGGGCGGGGAAGGGAGGACTGGACCTGCTTTTCCCCGTGTTGACGGCTGCGGTGTTGGGAAAGCACGGGGGGGTGAGGGGGATGGGGGCGCTGCCCCCAGGGAGCCTGCGCTGCAGGACCAGGGGAGGCTGGAGAGGGGGCTGGGCTGCACTTGGGCAGGAAGGCGCTTCTGTGTAGCTGGTGTGCTGGCTTCACCCACAGGTAGCGGGGAGGGCAAAGGTCAGTGGAGGGCAGGACGATATGGATGGAGGTAGAGAAATCCAAAACAGCCCAGAGCCACCACCTCTGCCTGGGAACAAGGAGCGTGTGTCCCTGCAACTCCCAGCGCCTGTCCTGCTGCAGAGACCATTTTGGGCGGGGGGGTGGTGGGGGGGGGCCGGCTCACCTAATGACTCTAACAAGGTCATGGAAGGCTTTGTCGACGTTGAGAGGTGGGTCCTTGGCACTGGTTTCTATGTACGGAATCTGAAAGGCAAAGCTCAGCTGGGTAAGAGCAGCACTGAGCTCCACAGAGCCCCGTCCCCAAATGCCACGCCCAGGGGGCCGTGTGCTTTAAAGCTCCCCAGGACCCTGGCTCCTCAGCCTCCAGCCCGTCGGCGGCTTCTTGCTCTCTAAGGTTGGAAAGTTTTCCTGACAGCTTTTCCAATCTCTCTTGTTCTCTAGTCACAGAGATATTTAATAGCTCCCTAAAAATAGAACAGAAATGATCTTTTTATACACTTGAAGACTAAAGACTGTTTCATTTATCAAACTAAAATACGTGCTGCTTCTCTTCACTTTTCGTTCCAAGGTCTATCTCTCGACCTTGGGGTGATGCTGCCCCTCCTCCCGGGCCCTCCAGAGGGACTCGGGTGGGAAAGGCTGTGGCGAGGCCATGCCATGGGCAGCACTTGCACGCTGGCGACCCCTGGCCGGTCTGTGCCTCCCACCCCCAAAACAAGCCTGCCTGGCCCAGCTCTTGTTTGCTCTGCACCTCTGAGCCTGGGAGCTGAGCCATGTGTACGGAACGCTCGTGTCTGCACGTTTAATGCTGTGGAATCATCGCCTGGCTAGAAGGCAGCTGTACGTTGGGAGATGTGGAAGATGATCCTGCAGGATGGGTTGCAAGGGCCCCGTCTACACCAAGGCTTGGGCTGGCACAGGGAGGAGAAGGAAGTCTCCATGGGGTCAGGACACAGTCCTGAGTGCTCGTCCTCTCCTGTAACAGGGACCCCACAAAGGCAGGAAGGGCTCGCTCCCCCACACACACACTGGTGGAGACAGTGGAGTTCACACAACACGCAGGGCCTCCCCAGGGGAGGTGGAGGTAAGCCATCTGGGAGGAGACTGGAGAATTTGGGTATTTTCCGTAACTTTTTCCTGATTACAAGATAAAGCTGTTTCATTATAATACATTTGAAAAAGAAAAGCACAGTGAAGACAATAAAAACAGTCGACTTTAAATGTCTGGGGAGCTGGGTTATTATTTAGAGGAGCATGTTGTAAACCATTGCCCAGAACTCATAATAAAGTCAGTGTCTTCCCACTGATGGATTCTCATCACGGGAGATCAGATGTTCACACGCTGCTGTGGCTTCAAGCAGGGTCTTGTTGCAGCTGACCAGACACCCACGGCAGAGCACAAAGGGCATGCGTGGCTCAGACCCCTGAACCAGTCATTCACAAATATCCGAGCCTTGGATAACACGGAAAGGAAACCGCCCTCCGCTGTAGGCGGTCCCACTGTGGGCTGCTCCACCGAGACTGTGGCTGTTTAACCAAGATGAGTGTGAGCTGTTTGGCCTCCCAGGTCTCTATATCCTGACCTCGCTTAATCCTCATGTTAACCCTCAGGGGTAAGCAAGTATCTCCATTTTGCAGCTGGGGAAACTGAGCTCAGAGTAGTGACATACTCGCCCAAGGCCACACAGCAGCCAGCAGAGAATCAAGATTTGAACCGGATTCCACCTCCTGCCTGGCCTCCCCCAGGACAGGTGGGGGTGCCGAGGTCAGCTTTGGAGGCTCTCCCAGGTGAGGCAGGTGCCTGGGAGTGCCCAGCAGCTGGAGTCCTCTGAGACCCTGTGAGGCGGGGACAACGCTCTTCCCTGTGCGAGCCGGGAAGGGAAGCGGGCAGGCACCTGTAGCTGCGGCTGGGACCTACCTGGAGCCCCTTCGCATCCCATAATCCTGCCAGCTCAGTCTGTCCCAGCTTTCAGGGGCCTCAGCCCCCTGCTGCTGGCCGTCCCACTGCATCACTTAGAAGTACACTGCAATATCCCCTGGGTCCCCAGACACCCTCCACCTTCCTTCTGGGGGTCCTGCCTCTGCCACTGAAGAAACGCTGATGTGCATTATCTGGGTCCCTAGAATTCCAGGATTTCAGCAGCAACAAGACTTAAACCAGGGGAAAACCTGCAATAAAATGGTAGCACCATTTATCCCCACCAACGGGCTAGGAAATGCCAGCTTCCTGCATCAGGTCAGGGTGACCTGCCCTGGTCAGCTAAGAGGAACTTGCCGTACAAGCTCTAAAATTAGGATAGTAGCTCATGGAGTCATTTGTCAAATGATAAGGGAGGCAGCAGCATTCACTGTAGTAGAAACGTAGGCTGAGAGACAGGGGCCCTGGGTTCTGGGGGGATGGGGACACTATTCACCAGCTGGGAGGCCCCTGGAACTCACTCACCCTCCTGTGTCTCATTCCCTTTGATCTGCAGAATGGGATACTGCTACCCCTTGCAGTATCCTCACCCCCCCAGGGCTGCTGGGAGGGACACGAGAAGGTGTTGTGACAGCCCTTAGCACACCCTTTCAGGCAGGGTGTCTGGGACCTGGGAGGACGTGGGCACTCTCCACGAAGCCTGCATCCAACGTTAAACCCGGCGGTCAGTCCCCAGCCTTCACCCAGACACTTCCGGGCAGCACCTGTCTTGGTGATCTCGATCACTCCCTCCTCCTTGAGGCATTTTCTTTACTTGGCTCCCATGACACCCCATTCTGGTCCTCGCATATCACTGACCCCTCAGTCCCTTTGACTGCACCCCCTCATCTCCCCACCCTCACAACACTGAAGGGTCCCCGGCCTCACTCCCAAACTCCTTCCCTATCTATCCTCACTCCCTCGGGTTTGATGGCTTTAAAGTCTATCTCTGTGTTACCAATTTCCGATGCTACCGCCAGACGGGTCTATCTGGCTGCTGTCTGACGTCTCCACTTGATTATCCACTCAGCTCCTCAAACTAAAGACGTCAAAAGCCGGGCCCCTCGCCTTCCCCGCACACTTACTGCCACGGTCTCCCCAGCCCGCTGACTGTCACTGCAGTCTTCTGAAAGTCGCTCCTGCCCCAAACCTTGGAGTCATCCTCACTTCCCTCCTCTTTCTCTCACCCCACATCCAATCTGTGAACCAATCCTGCTGGCTCTCTTAGGAACAGACCCAGAACCCAAGCATGGCGCCACCTCCACAGGCACCACGCTGGTCCAGGTCAGCCTGCACCTGGGTTATCGTCACAGCCCCTGACTGGCCTCCTGCTCCGCCCTGGCCCCTACAGACCATTCTTAACATGGCCACCAGACAGAAGCTGTGTAGCCCTAAGTCTCACCACATCCGTCACTCCTCGCTCCAAACCCTCCAGTGGTTTCCCTTCTCACTCTTGGTAAAACCCCATAATGCGTTAAACCACCTCCGACCTCATAGCTGCCACTCACCCCTGCTGCTGCTCTGGCCATACTGGCTCCTTGCTGTTCCTCAAACTCCCACCTCAGGGCCTTTGCACTGATTATTCCCTCTGCTGGCACATTCTTTCCCCAGATATCTACATGGTTTATTCCTTCTGCTCCATGAGTCCTCACTGGCATGACCCTTCCCCACAGGTCTTCCCTGACCACCCTAGTTGGAAAAGCAGCCCCCCATTTCCACATTCTCTACCCCCTTCCCTGATTTACTTTTTCCTGCAGCACATGTCACCTTCTGACAGACTCTAATTTGCTTTGTTTATTGTCTGTCTCCTGTCACTAGAAGTCAGCAGCACGAGGCAGGGAGTGTTGTCTCCCAGGGCCGAGGACTGTTGAATGAATATGTGAATGAACTCAGAGGGCAGAGACAAGCAGAACTGATGCGCAGTGGGCCCCTCCCTCTACTCATGCAGCGGGGCCCAGCAGGCAGAGGGAAGGTGCGACTGTGCAGCGCTCCCAGCAGGCCGGGTGGACCTCCACACAACTGACCAGTGAGGCCAGGGGCCCGGGCTGCGCCAGTGTGGGGAGGGCTGGGAAGAAGCCCGTGACCCCACCCAGCGCCATCCAGAGGGCGAAGGGGCATCACAGTGAACTGAAAAAAAGCTAGGATTTCTGCTGATAGTCACTGGGCGGCCTGGGCAAACCTCAGTCTGACCCATTGTAAGATGGGATAATTACACCACCCACCTCAGCGTGTGGCTGTGAGGAGTAAATGCTCCCCCTGCACAATGCCTGGCACGGAGCAGGGCTCAGTGAACGGTGGCCGATGCTGAGGAGGCTGAGCATAATAAGGCAGCTGGCTCAGAGAAGGCGACAGAAGCCAATGTCTGCACAGCCCACGAGGAATCTGCCATGTCAGGGGCCAGGAGGTGGCCTGAACGCCACGGCTTGCAGGCCACTGTGAAGGTACCTGGCCCTCATGTCAGAGCCTCTACTGACTGATGAGAGGGTGCTTTCTCTCTGGTCTGTTGTCTTGTTTCACAAAAGATCCCACATCCCACATGGCCTGCTAGGCCTCTCTGTGGAGTCTAGCCCGCTCCCTAGTAGGCCCAGGTGCTAATCTGCAGACCAGGACTGCAGGAGTGACGGCTATCGACTCTAACATCCCCTGACCCTCCAACACACACGCACACACAAATACACACACACACAACCTACATTGTGTTTGGTCGCCATTTCTTTTCCTTGCTCCCTGGTGATTTTCCTCAAGTGCATCAGATCGACCTTGTTGGCCACGAGGATCATCGGAAACGACTCCCTGAGCAATGAAGGAACAGCAGCTCATGAGGTTTCGCTGCCCCCACACTGGTGAAGGCCATGCAACCACAACACAGGCACGGGACAGCCCACATCACCTCCCCAGTCAGCCCGGAGCTGACTTACAGGCCCTTCCCTCCACGGCTCCAGGATGTGGAGAGGGGCCCTGGGGCTGCTGGCTCTCTTGGTTTGAAGCCTTAGGCTTGCTGCAAGGAGAGTGAGGGGCCCCCCGGGAACTCCCTTGCTCAACACTGTCAGTGAAGGTGCCACTGGGCTGCTGGGCCTGGGCTGGGTTCCCAGACCGGCTTCTTCCCATCTGGGTCACCCTGATGCACCAACCACGCCATCAGCAATGGCTCGTGAAGAGCACCAGGGCCAGGGGCTGGCCCACCGCTGGTGCTCGGTACATGGTAGGTGCAAAATCGGGACAGCTCCCAGGAGAGGAAGGGGGATCGAGAGGCATGTCTGCCTGAAAGATTCCCATTGACATACGGGGTCACACTGCTGCCCCAAAGTGAAGGAATGCGGGTCTCACAGCATCTTCGGCAGCACTGGGTATTTTCCTCAGAAATATTATAACGTGACAGGTGAGAAATGGTACATTATTATTTCTCCTTGCACTTCTTTGATTAGAAAGACGGTTGAATATTTTCCCACATCTGAGTCATTTGTTTTCTCTCTTGAGATTTCTACAGTCACGGGCTTGACCCACATTTATCTCTTGAGCTTTGTGTGTGTATGTGTGTGTGAGTGTGTGCATGCGTGAGTGTGTGAGTGTGCATGTATGAGTGTGTATCTGTTTACCTGGCAAAGCTATTAACCCTTTGCCTTAGGAATAGGTGTTGACTGGATTTTTCCATCTTTACTAACATTTGCTCAAAGCTTGCTGTTTTCCTGTTAGTTCATCCCTTTATTTTCTTTACATTGCCTCTTTAAGATCCAATTAACTGAAAAAATCAGTTAAAACATGCTTCCAATTATTTAACTACTCCACAGACAGCAGTCTGCCATTATCCACGGTTTCAGTTACCTTTGGTCATTTGCAGTCCAAAAATATTAAAAGGTAAATTTCAGAAATAAACAATTCATAGGTTTTAAATTGCATGCTGTTCGCGCTGTCTACTCCGTCCCACCCGGGGCGTGAATCATTCCTTTGTCCAGCATACCCACGCTCTACTGTACAGGAAAAAACGTGGTCTACACAGGGTTCGGTACCATGAGTGGTTTCAGGCCTCCACTGGGGGGTCTTGGAATGTATCCCTGGGGGTAAGGAGGGACCACTGTAATAATAGTGAAAAAATGAGACTTTATTTAGGGGCTTGTAAATCTCGCAAATTGGAAAATGTTTCTGGAGAGAAAATTCACTTTTTCTTTGAACGTAATAAAATTTGGTTAAATTGGAGCTGAAAAACAGAGATATTACTTCTGATTTCTCGCTTCATCTGTGGGGACGGTTCAGGAGAGATGGCAGGGAGCTGACCCCTCCAGGCCTTGGAAGCAGCTGGCCCCGAAGAACTAGGGCAGGAATCAGAGGGATCAGGTCCGACTTCAGCTCTGCCCTCAGTGCCTCAGCTTTTGCCTGAAAATCTCAGAGAGGGAGAGACAGACAGACAGACAGAGGGAGCCTGCTCTGAGCAGGAGTCGGGAGGCCCTGGCCCGCCGCCCTCACCTGTCCTTGACGCGCAGGATGAGCTGGTGGAAGCGGTCCACGTGCTCGAAGCTGGCCTTGTCTGTGACCGAGTAGACGATGAGGAAGCCGTCCCCCGTGCGCATGTACTGCTCCCGCATGGCGCTGAACTCCTCCTGCCCGGCCGTGTCCAGAACTGGGGTGGGATGAGGCCACTCAGGGGCTGTCACCACCCACCCTGGAGCTCCCCTAGCCTGCAGACCCCCACGCTGCTCCTGCTGTCCCGACTGTGGCTAGCCCTGAGCTGTCCCCACAAGAGGCCGCTGGAGCTCCCTGGGCTGTGCTGGAAGAGACCTCAGGGCCAGGCTCTGACGGACTTGTTTGTGGACGTACCGATTCCAACCCATGGTGCTTCCTGGGCCTTAATTCTCTGTCTAGAGAAAAGCTTCTTCAAGTCAGTGGTCGACTCTGCTATAAAACCCCGCCGGAGTCCCCAGACCTGGGCGTTGGATCCCTGCTGCAGCCCTTACAATGGAGTCGGGGGGCAGTTACCTGACTCTCTGAGCCCCACTTCCTCCTCTGTAAAATGGAAACCATGCCTCCACCTTGTAGGGCCTAGGGAGGAGGGGGAGAGCACCAGGACGTGCCTGGGGGCAGCCCTGAAGAGGCCATCCTGGCCAGGCAGGGTCCTCAGGCCCTGTGTGGACAGACAACAGGCAGCCATGGGGAAGGAGTGGCCCCCAGAGAGCCAGGGTCACTCCCTGCGTAGGATGGGGCTGTCACAGTGGTGGCGGGAGGGGAAGCTGGGGCTGGCAGAGGGGTGCTGGGAAGAACCATCTCAGCACAGGCTTTCCCCCACCCCATCCAGCCCTCCCACTGCCCCACCCCGTGAACTCCTGAAGCCCACTTGCCTTCAGCTTCCTTCCTGCTGAGATACAATGCTCACCCCTGCCTGTTTCAGAGAGATCATGTCCACAGCTGGGGAGCGGGTGTCTCCCTTCAGACGTGCAAGCCTGACCTCCTCACACCCTGCTGAAGCCCTATGGGGGCATGAAGTCTGAACCCCTCAGTGTCCCGCAAGCCCTGCCCACTGTCTAACCTCCCCATTCTCCTAGGTTGCTCTACTCTGACCAGACCCAGCTTTCCCGCTTCCTAGGGGCAGCGGAGTAGCTGGTTACAGATTTTGGAGCCAGACACCTGGGCTGAGTCTGGCTCATTCCCAGAGTGTGACCCTGCCCAAGCTTGCTTCTCTGTGCCTCCACTTCCTAAAATGGGATCATCAGGGTTGTTTCCAGTTACTATTCTGAAGGAAAATGTGGCGATATAGGGGACGAGAGAGAACGGCTTTGAGGGCAGTGGCTGTTTATGATGAACGGTGGCATCATATACTGAGGGGGGACGACTGGGTGACAAGCAGGGTTCGGGGGCTGTTTCTGAGAACCTCTCAGACACCTATGGGGATTTCAAATAGGCATTTGGAGACTTACGTCAGGAACTAAGAAGAGAAGAGGGGCAAGAGACACAGGTGTGGGAGTCGTCAGCTATCCCGTACACCTGGGAATCCACATCTCAGGCAGGCACCCTGAGAGAGTGCCCGAGAATGACGCTGTCCCCACAGCCTGTCATCCCTGCACCTCCTCCCGAGTCACTCAGCGTGTCAGAGGGGCAAGGCTTGGTGGACACAAGGACCCGAGATGTGCCCCAGACGTAGAAGCGGCTCACGGCTATTCTCGCTCATTCCTGTGGACCTCATTCTCTTCATGTACGAAATGAGGGGCAGGGCTTCTGGACCTTCAGGTGCTTTGAGCTCTGACATTAGAATCTGATCTGGATGTAAAACGAAGGGGCTCAGAGAACAAGATCCACAGCTAAGGACCAGTGGGGAGACTGAAGCAGTGTCCCCAGTTATTTCCCAGGAGCAGCTTCACCTGGAGGGAGAGGAGCCTTTTTTTCTAAATAAACCCCACTCAGAACTGCAGTGAGAAAACAGAAGGAAATGGCATGGATTTGGCTGAAGTGGGGATGAGAAGACCTGAACTGAATAGCAGAAGACATTTAGGCAATATTGTAGTTAATATACTCACAGATTTTGAGGGTACATATTATCCAAAACAAAAACTACAGATCTGGGATATTTAAAAATATGATCATCCAGAATTTAAAAAAAAAACTCAATAGGGAGTTGAAAGTCAAAATGGACCCTCTGGAAAAGAAAAATAGTCATT
The DNA here is from genome assembly GCF_037783145.1 of Equus przewalskii. Lineage (NCBI taxonomy): Eukaryota > Metazoa > Chordata > Mammalia > Perissodactyla > Equidae > Equus > Equus przewalskii. The sequence goes on along the minus strand of NC_091845.1, from coordinate 74,718,469 downwards.
TCAGACGTTCAAGGTCTTAGAAATTATATTACCCATGCTTTCTAAAAGAACTCTTGGAGGATATACTTTAGCAAAGTGAAAAACAGATCCATAAAAGAGACAGGTGAGTGGTATTATAAACAATGGCAAGCAAACAACAAAACATAAAAGTTTAAATAAATATCGTTACACAATTTGAATAGAATGAATGACGGATTAGAACCAAAATCTCTGATGATCCATAAACGAGGGTGGAGGCCGGGGAAAAGGAAGCTACTACCAAAGTTCCTGCCTCATTTGGGAAGACGCTAAAGATACTGACTACATCGATGCTGACAAAAAATAAAAGTGTACACACATGTACATATATAGAATAACCACCAGACTAGAAATAAAACTCAAAACTTCCTAACTATTAGAGGAAAGAAAACAGGATAAAATAAATGGGACCAATCCAATGAAAGGGAAAAACAAAAGAAACAAAAATAAGAAAGCTAAACAAGTAGACATGAAACAAGATGGCAGAAATAAATCTATGATGCATGACAATAAATGTTGATGGGTTAAATTCACCTATTAAAAGCTGATACTCAATACAAAATCTGTTTCTCTGCTACTACGAAGGACACATATAACACAAAATGACACAGAAAGGATGAAAAATAATGGGATAAAAAAGAATACGCCAGCCATATGCATCCACAAAACAGAACTCAAGGCTAACACATTAAACAGGACAAACCAGAGTATTTGTAAGAGAAAACGTACAAGCATTGAGAAGTGCCAAAGTCACGAATCATAAGCATCTATGAATGTTGCCTAAAAATATATATGCATAAAAAACTGATTTCTAAAAACAATAGGAATTGACACATCCCATAATCATTGTGGGAGAACTGCACAGCCTCTCAGAGACAGACAGAACAAGCGGGCCCTCAAAAGTAATGATCTTCATTAAATGATACAATTTAAAAACTGAATCTGACAGACAGAACAAACTTTACATTCAAACAGTAAATAAGTATTTTCAAACACACATGAAAGAGTCACAAAAATTGGCCATATATTCCGAGATAAATGAAAATTCCAATAAATTCCAGAAAGCAGAAATCACAAAGGCCATGTTTTGTCTATAATGCAGTAAGATCAGAAATTGACAGAAACATGAGTATGAAAGAAACTATCCACTTGAAAATTTAAAAAGCGTATGTACTGATCTCTAACTCTCCAGTTCAAGGGAAAAGCAAAGCAGAAATGATGATTTAGAACTGAGCAACAATGAACAGAAACAAACCTCTGGTTTGAGGCCAAAGTGGTACTCGGAGGAAAATTATACCTTTAAATGCACTTCAGAAAACAAGGAAGACTGAAAACTAACTAAGCATTTAAACCAAGAGGCTAGAAAATGAAAACTAAAATAAAAACCAAAGAAAGAAGAAATCATTAATAAATGTAGAAATTAAGAAAATGGGAGGACGGAAAAAGTAGCTGGTATCTAAAAAATCAAAAGCTGATTCTTTGAAAGGACCAATTACAAAAAAAAACTTTTGCAATTCTTATCAGAGAAAAAAAGAAAAGACAAATGAGCATTTGGAATGAGAAAAGGCCTATGACTATGGATATAGATATATATGTAATTATGAGAGAAAACTATATACAGTTGGATAGCAATAAATTTTCAATTCTCGAAGAATTGGATGAGTTAGGAAAATATAAATGAACAAAGTTGGCTCAAGAAAATATGTAAAACTTGAACAGGCCAATAATTATAGATGAAACTGAAGGACAGAATCTGCCGCACGGATGGCACAAAGCTATTCTTGTAATCTACAGATTGTTCCAGAGCACAGAAAACATAGGAACTTTCCGGTTCATTGCGGGAGCCTGGTATAATCCTAGTAACAGTCTGGACAGGAATAGCGTGTGGGTGCGCGGTAACCGCCAGGCCCCTCCCACCTTTGGGGGACAGAAGCAGCCTACATGTGGGACCCCAAGAGGTGTATTGAGTCATCGATTTGCCAATTATTTTCTGAGCACCTACTCTGTGCCAACCACTCTGCCTGGTACTTTGGGTGATTAAAGAGTAAGACGCATCTCGCGATCCAGGCACTTAGAAGCTGGCTGGGCTGATACTTAGAGAAAAATAATAATATGGGATAGAAAGTGATACATACTTTCTGAGATCTAGGGAACAAGGCGCCTTCAGCTGGGAGGGATAATGGAAGGTTTTCAAGAGAGGGGACATTTATCCTGCCCCTGAAGGAAGACTAGAATTTGACATAAAAAGTTGGGGCTGGAGGAAAGGCCTTCCAAGCACAGAAACAGCATCAGCAAAGGCAGGGAGGCTGGAAAGAACAGAGCAGCGAGGAGGCTGGGTGCTGGGGTAAAAGGTCGGAGCCGGGGAAGAAGTGGGAGAAAGAGGAGACAGAGAGCCCAGAGGCTGGGGACCTTGGATCCTAAAGTAGAATGTCTGGACCCTGTGGGCACAGGGAGCTACTGAAGGTTCAGAGAGGGGCGAGATGTGGACAGAGGAGGGTGAGTCTGGCATCAAGGAGGGAGGGGACTGGAGGAGCAAACGAAGACGTGGAGGAGGGACTCGGGCAGAGAAATCAGAGCATGAGCCAGGCAGGCGTGCTTGAGACAGAGAGGAAGGAATGAATGCGGATGCACTGAGAACACAGACCAGAGAGAATGGCCGTGGGGGCCCAGGGAGAGAGGAGAGTTGAGGGCATCTTGGAAATTCCAAACCATGGGCCCCGGGAGGACAGTGCAACCAGGGAGGAGGAGGTGGGGCTGAGCTGGCCTAGTCTGGTCCGGGGTCCAGCCCTCCCCTCCACACACATACACCTGGAAATGCTGGTCACAGGCCCCTTGTTAGCAGCTCTGCCTCCAAGGCTTCCTTCAGGAGGCTGAGGACAACAGGCAGCAATGCTTTTAACTGCCTGCGTTCCCCACGCCTGATGTCATGAAGGTAGGAGGACTCCCGAGACAGAAAGTATTAGTCACTGTGGGAGAAGAGGTGTTCTGCCAGCGTGTATGTATGTCTGTGTGTACGTATTTATGTATGTATGCCTGTGTGTGTGTGTGCGTGTGTGTATGTGTGAGAGGGACAGATAGACAGAGGCGGCCAGACTGGGGAAGGAGGGAGAAGAGAGGAACAGACTCTGGAGACAGAGGGTCAGTGTGGGGCACCTCCGTCTGCCCTGCCCAGTCCTCCCGCCTGGGTTGATGGGGCAGCAGTGTTGCTGAGGATTTCAGTGGAAACCCGGGGGCTGCTCTTGGATCTTGCAGATTTCAGAAGCCAAGCTCCACGTGCTGCTGTGGCCCGGGGGCCCAGGCAGGCGGGCAGCCAGCATGGAGGGGGCACCAGCCTGGATCCCTGTGGGCCCTCTTCCCCCTCCTCTTGCCCCCTTTCCTTTTCCTCTCTCTCCCTCCCTCCCTCCTCTCCCTCCTCCTTCTCCTCCTCCTCTTCCTCCCCCTCCAGGGCTTCCAGAGGTGGGCAAACTCTGACATGGGCTCTGGGGGCTCTGATGTTGGCCCGCAGCCCAGGGTACAGTCCAAGCTCTTTGGCTGAAAGCAGTCCCACCCATCACGTTCCTGCTGGCAGCACGTGCTGCCGGGCTCTATACACACACGCCCTCTCATCCTCTTCACAGCCTCGGAAAGAAGGTTTTACAGCCCCTAGCACAGATGAGGAGACTGAGGCTCAGGGAGTCCAAGGGGTGCGTTCAAGGCCACACGCAGGGGAGGAGCGCACTCCAGTTTCCCCAAGGCCCAGCTGCCCAGCCGTCCAGTCTTTTTTCTCCAACCAGAGGGTATGGTTGTGGCCACCAGAACCAGCCTGGCCGTCTCATTCTAAGCCTTTGCCCAAGCCGTGATCTCCACCCAGAGTGCCCTCCACACGGCTACCCTGGCCGCTCGCCGCACGGCCGCAGTCGCCTCCTCTGAGGGCCCCAGCCCCTGGCCTCCGTCTCTGAACCCTTCCCGTTGCGTGTGTCATCTGTGCCTCTGGGCCTGGCTCAGCTCCCCACCATGGGGCAAAGCCCGAGCAAGGAGCCCAGCTTTTGTTTCCCTGGGTCCCCCAAAAGCTTCAGCATCCAATGAGGGCTGAAAAAGTGCTTGCAGAAGTACTAGACAAATGACACGCATGCAACAGGAAAAGCAGTTCTTGCATTCAAACAGCCCACGCCACCTTTAAGGAAAATCACTAAAAACTGACTTTTTGTCTTCTATCATGCACCCTTCAGGGTGAAGTAAGGGTTCTGGACCATGAAACAACAGATGTGATCATTTCTAGAGATAACATGCCTCCAAGGCCCATGCCCGGGGTTTTGACATCTCTCTCGTGCACAGAGTGGTCTCGACCCGCTGTGGGAGGCAGGAGTGGTTATGCCTATCTTACAGGGGAGCCAGGTGGGAAAGCCTGCACCCTGCCTAGGAAAAGACTCAAAAGAAAAAAAAAAAAGCCGCCTCATTAAGCATCAATTGTGATGAGGGCTCTTTACTGTTTTAACTTGCACTCCCACTTCTGGGTAAGGGTGTGCATGGGGCAGGCTGGGTGCATTGACTGTGCTCTGTTCCCAGAAAAAGGGCTGCTTTCTTCTTCTCTAAAGTGCTGGCAGCGTGTGGAAGGCCAGGCCACTGGGGACTCTCTAAGTGGGCGGGAGCTAGAATCCTGTGGCAGGCGCCAGCTGGCTCCCTGGTGACGGGGGAAGATTCCCTCTGGCGGTGGCCCCAATCTCCCAACACGCTGACTTCAGGCCGACATCCGGGGAGAAGTGCTGGCCACCAGCCCCGTGTTCCCGAGGCCACACTACTGCAGCTGGGGGAAGAGAGTGAGGAGGTCTTCAGAGAGGTTTTCATGAGGTCCATGAAGCCCAGGGCTTTGGGGGAGTCTTACAAGAGCCTGCTCCCCCTCAAATGTTGCTCTCAGGGAGGCAAAAGAAGAGAGCGGGGAAAGGGCAGCAGAGGGTCTCAGGTGTGTAACCAGGAGCCCAGGAACAGGCAGGGACAGATGGAGGGCCTGGCAGTGGAGAGGGACAGGGAGGTAAAGCATGGTCCTACAGCCCCACTTCCACCTCACAGCCACTCGCGGGGCCAGCGTCTTACAGGGAAAGAAACTGCTCAGGGCCATGCTGCTAATGAGCGGTAGAGGCAGGATCTGAACCCAGGCCAGTCTGGGTCCGAGTCTTGCTCTGCTCCTGGCACGAGCTGTCTTTGAATGAAGAGCCAGCAGCAGTGTCCCCAAGGCCTGTGAAGAGAAGCAGGTCTACACGGAGGGCTGAAGACAGAAGGTCCCAGGTATGCAGAGGTGGAAGACAATGGCCTGGAGGCTATGCTTCATACACCCACCCCCACCTGCTCCACACCTGCCCCTGGGCAGTCACATGTGGCTGGGAGGAGAGAACTCACGGCTGTGCCAGCCTGCTTCCCTTGAAAGCCCTGAGCACCAATGTCCAGCGCCTCTGGAGGACCCAAGGATTCTAAACACACGCCTATCCAGTCACTCCCCCACTCCTAGGGCCACTGTTTCCCACCGCCTCCTCTCTCCTCCAGCCTCCACTCCAAGCTAAGGATCTGAAACAGAGACCACCAGGAGCCAAAGTCCACAAGCTTCCAAATCAGCCTGCTCGGGGACGGCAGGGCCTCATGCACCGCAGGTGAGGAGGGTGAAGTGGTGCGGCCACTTTAGAAAAGAGTCTGGCAGTTCTCAGAATGCTTAACACTGAGTGACTACACGACCTAGCGATTCCATTCCCAGGCATGTACGTACCCAAGAGCAGGGAGAACACACATCCAAGCCAAAACCTGCGCCTGAACGCTCACAGCAGCATTACTCACAACAGCCCAAAAGGGGAAAGAGCCCAAATGGCCAGCAGCTGATGAAAGGATAAACAAAGTGTGGTCTATCCATATACCAGAATATTATTCACGCCCAAAAGGGATTCAATTCTGACACACGCCACAACAGGATGAAGTTGAAAATAGCACGCCAAGTGAAAGGAGCCCGTCACAAAGACCGCATGTTATAGGATCCCATTTATATGAAATGTCCAGAATAGGCAAATCCATGGACAGAAAGTAGATCAGTGGGTTCCAGGACTCGGGGGACAGGGAAATGGGAACGAGTGCTGATGGGTGTGAGTTTTTTTGGGAGGGGGATGAAAATGTTAAGGAATTAGTGGTGGTTCCAGTGATTGCTGATTTGTGGCTCAATCAGCAATTTGTGATTGCACAACTTTGTGTATTTACCATAAACCACTGAATTGTACACTTTAAAAGGAAGAATTGTACACGTGAATTATATCTCAATTTTAATAACTGTATGAGAAAAAAACCCACCTCCCTTTCTCTGAAACACAGGCTCTGCCCACCCTCTGGCAACAGTGGATGCCCTGGCCCCTCCGGGGGGCACTGGACCCTATACCCTGTCACCTACGCAAGGACAGTGCAGCTACTGTTGTCCCCTCCCTCTCCGGCATCATCCATTTCTCTCTCTATTGGTTCATTTCCATCAGTATGTAAACATGCCATAATTTCTTTCATATTAAAAAAACAAACAAAAATAAAGCCCCCTTAAATTAAAAAGAAAATCCCAGCCCCTTGACCCCACACCTTTCAGCTGCTGTCCATTTCTCTATTCCTCTTTACAGCCACACTCCTTGGCCTGTCTATTCTCACTGCCTGCTCTTCCTCTCCTCCACTCTCTCTTGACCACTCGACCAAAATTGATCTTGTCAAGCCACCTGTGAGCTCCATGTCACTAAATCCAATGGGCACTTCTCAGTCCTCACCCCACTGGACCACTCCCCAGCATCTGATACAGTTGCTGGTTCCCTCCTTGTGAAGAGCCTTCTTCACTCGGCCTTGGGACGTCACGCTCTCTCGGTTCTTCTCCTACCGCAGTGACTGGTCCTGCTCGGTCGCCTCATTTCCCCACTATCTAAACATTGGTGGGTCCCTGTGCTCAGTCCTGGGGCCCCTTCTCTAACCTTTCACTTCCTCGGTGATCTCTCATCTCGTGGCTTTATATGTTGACCCCCCAATTTCCATCGCTGGCCTACACATCTCCTCTGACTCCGGACTCAGACATCCAGCTGCCGGTTTGACTTCTATTTGTATGTGTGAAAGGCACCTTGGATTTAACGTGTCCAAAATTAGACTCTTGATTTTCCCCCAAAACTTGCTTTTCACCAGTCTTCCTAATCTTGATCAGCATAAGTCTATTCTACCAGTTGTACAGGCCGAAGACTCTCCCCTCTCCCCACCATCCATCCCATATTCTCCACCAACAAATCCCATTGTTTCCTCCTTCAAAGTACGGCCAGAATCTAACTCCTTCTCACCACCTCCGTCACCAGTGCCCTAGTCCACCATGAGGAACCTCTTAACCGGTCACTGATTCTGCCCTGGTTCCCCTGTGGTCTATTCTCCACAACTTTTAAAACATCAGTCTGACCAGGTCCCTCCTCTGCTCAAAACCCTCCAATGGCTTCTTATTTTCCTCCAAGGTCCTAGGAGATCAGTGCCCCCCAGCTAGCTCTCTGACCTCTCTTCTTAGAGGTCACTTACTCTGTACCCTGGCCTCCTAGTTATTCCCCAAACAGGCCAAGCACAGTCCTGTCTCAGGGCCTTTGCACGTGATACTCTCCCTGTCTGAGATTCTCTTCCCCCAGGTACAGGCACAGCTTTCTCCTTCAGTTCTCTGCTCTGACATCCCCTTATCAGGAGGGCCTTCCCCGAGCAGCCTACACAAGATAACAAGCCCTTCCCCACTGTCCCCTTCCTTTAGCTTGCCTTCTTCTCCTTCACAGCATTTACCACCACCTGACACATCACATATTTGTTACTCCTCTGTCCCCCCACTCTAACACAGGCTTCATGAGAGCAGGGACTTGACTTTGCCAACTGCTGCCTCCTCAGAGCCCAACAGAGAGCCAAGCACACAGCAGGTACCCAAAAGTATTTACTGAAGCAATTCTTGAACACATTCATGCACACAGGACTCAGGGGCCACTCCACACATCACTGAGGGAAAGGCAGCTGCTCCAGGTCAGGGGCTCGAGCCTCACTCCCGGACCTCCCCAGATGCTGGCAGATGCGTCGGGGACCCCTCATCTCTACACGGGATGGAGCCAATTCCAAAAGCACCAAGCCACCCAATTATAGTAATATAAACCATATCAGAGCAATCACAGCAACAATAGCATCTTCTGAGGCTGACTATGGCCACGGCCCTCACAAGGGACTTCACTCCCTTCCTCACTCAACAGGCAATGACTATGCACCTAATAGGTGCCAGCTCCAGGCTGGCATCAGAGATACGACAAAGGTGGGCAAAGGACACAGTCTCTCTCCTTGAGGAGCTTAACATCTGTATTGTTTCATTTATTCTTTGCAACAACTGTGAGGGTGTATCCCATTTGGGACACAGCCCACCGATGAGGGTGCACCGTCTTGGTCCAGAGGCTGTTTGTGCCCAGGGGAAAGAGGAAACCCCCGACACTCCAACCTGGGGCATAGTGAAGACAACAGACTGACAGTGGCTACACGGGTCTGGAGCTGGAGCATCACCCAACACAAGGGCAGACAGGTGAGATCCCGAACTTATCAACCGGGCTGGTGCACTCAGCCGGGAGAGGTCACGTGACTTCTAACAGTGCTCAACACGAAGCTCTGAAATCAGGGCAAAACCAAAATGAACTGCAGGAGTACAGGACCTGATTGTCTGCAACGGGAGTAGGAGGAAACCAGCCAGGGTCTGGGGTGCTGACAAGCTTGCCAGGAGCCCAGGCTGTGTGGTGCCTTTGAAGGGGGAGGGGTACACACTGCCCTCACCCCTTCATCACTCAGCCCCGCTGAGCTGACTCCAGGCACTGGCTGACGGTGGGTCCCTCTGTTCCCAGGATGGCTAGTTGGGCTCAGGTGAGCACAGAGCCAGATTAAGATGCCTTGCTTTGGGGTCATAGGGAATGGGGCTCTAATCAGCTGTGTGACCTTGGACATGTTACTTCCCCTCTCTGAGTCTTAGTTCCCTCACATGCCATGGCCTGACCAGTCAGAGGGCTGCCGGACAGGCGGTGGAGCAGGAGGTCTGGGTTTCCAGGGAAGGGCCCTCGGGGACACAGGGCAGCAGCAGCGATTTTCCAATGGCTCGGAAATATTTCACCGTTGTTTCAACGGGTACAGCAGCACTGGTGCATACTGGCTGATGAGCAGCTGTGCTCACCTGTGAAGTAGAGATGCTAACCTCAATTGGGCAGAATTGTTACAAGGATGAAATGAAACAATCCCTGCAAAGCCCTTAGCATGGGGTCTTGCCTTCTAGAAAAGTCTGCTCAGCAGTAACAGCTGACGCTGCTCTGAGGGCAGCAGCAGTGAACGATGGTTTGGGGGCAGATGCGGCCTCAATGTAAGGAAGGGTTTTCTATCAGGAAGCACTGCCCCAGGCTCCTTGGGTACCAGTGAGCTCCCTGTTACTGGGAGCATTCAAGCAGTCATGGCTGATGGAACCAGGACAGAGGGTCAGGCAGAGGCCTGCAGGGCTGGATTTCATAATCTCAGGCCAGTGACCATGTTCCCTCATAAAGGGAAGGAGGGAAATTTCTCCCACATCACTGCTGGCAGGAAAAGGTGAGGATGGGTGGAAGGACAGGCCGGCTCTGCTTGTACCCCATTCTTAGTGGGGGCCCCTGGGGAAGTGCCTACTCTGAAGCTGCCCTAAGGGCTGCTGAGCACAGAGGCCTGAGTAAAGCCCTTGCACAGAAAAAAACTCCCAATAGATGTTCCTCTTTCTCTTGCTGCCCTTCCAATGTCCTCCCCCCGCCCCCTCCCTCTCCCCAGGAAAAATGTGGATTCAAGTGTTCAGGGAAAAGCCAGGTCCAGGCCCCTCTGAGAAGACAACAGCACTTGTGTCTGAGGTTTGGGCATAAGCCAGGGTGGAAATGTCCCAGCCTCTGAGGGTGCAGGAGGAGAGCCAGGGCTCTCACTCTTTGCAAAGACTGAGCCCTTGCTGGGGATATAGGGGAACAGAGTGGCTGCTAGAGCTGAGCCCAAGAGCCCCTAGGTGGAAGGGGTATTGGGAGACTCAGGGCCCACTGTTGTTCTCTGTTGATGGTAGAAAGATACAAGGTTCCAGAGGCTGGTGGGGCAGGGGTGGGGCCGGGAGCCACATGGGTGGGAAGGCCCAGAAACACCTGCCCCTACTGTAAGTGGGCAGAGGATGTGGTCAACATCCTACCCTGCAGGCCCGAGGCCTGGGCCAAAATAGGAGGCAGCAGGACAAAACAGGAGGTTCCTGGCAGAGGAAAGAGGCTGTAGGCCTGGCTGTGCCTCTAGGGGAGTCTGACCCTAGGCAAGTCACTTCTCCAGCTGCCCCACAGCTTCCTCAGCTGTAAAGTGAGGGCTGAGGAGCCTTCCAACCCTGACCTAAAAGCACAAGTGGGCACACAAGAACACCAAGACAATAGAACCGACAGCAGGGACTGGAACAGACATTAGCACACCCACGTGCACAGCAGCATTAGTCACGATAGCCAGAAGGTGGAAACAACCCCAATGTCCACTGCTGGATGAAAGGATAAACAAAACAGATACACATACAGTCGAATATTATTCAGTCTTAAAAAGGAAGGAAATTCTGACACATGTTATAACATGGATGAACCCTGAAGATACTGAGCTAAGTGAAATAAGCCAGTCACAAAAGGACAAATACTGTATGATTCCATTTATGTGAGGTACCTAGAGGAGCCAAAATCATAGAGACGGAAAGTGGGATGGTGGTGCCAGAGGCTGGGGGTGGGGGAAGGGGAGTCAGTGTTTAAGGGTGCAGAGTCTCCTTTGGAGGAGATGGCCGGAGAACAATGTGAATGTACTTAATGCCACGGACCCGTACCCTTCAGAATGGTTATGATGGTAAGCTTTATGTTATATATATTTTACCAATAAAAAGAAAAAAACACAAAACCCCAGGACTCAGCCTAAGGCTCGGGTCTTCCTGACTGATGAAGCCTGAGAAGCGGGGTGCTCGCGGCGAGTCAGACAGCTGAAAGCCAGGGTAAGGCGGCATCCAAAGCCAGAGGCCGGAAGAGAGGGCAGGAGAGGCGGGAGGTGGGGGAGCTGACGCAGCCCCACAGCAGGGAGGTGGGGACCAGACGGTGAGGAGGAGACGTTCCCAGGGCTGGGCCCTTAGCAGCGGAAGGTGAGACAAGGGTCCCGAACCCTTGTGGGAAGGAACTCAAAGCTCCAAAGCCGCGGGTTCCACAGACACTGCCGCGTCTGGCTGCTGGCCCCTGAGGTCAGCTGTCTCCTGTCTCTTAGATTCTGGGAGGACCAGGGCAATGAGATCCCTTGAAAGAAAACTAGAAACAGGTTTGTAAGTAAGTGGGCAGCCTGTGAGACTCCTCAGCGTGAAAACCCCAGAGAAGGCTTCCTGAGCAAGCTTAAGGATCTCCGACCTGAAAGTCCCATCAGGACAGGAGCAGGGGACCCTCTGAAGGCCCTTGGGCAAGGGGTGAGAAGGGCAGGGAGTGCGTCTGTGAATCCTGGTAATCCAGGTCACATCCCTGCTCCGGGGACTTCAACTCCCATTCCGGAGACACAGGGACCAGCTGTGTGAGGTGGGAGAGGACCGTCCCACCCAACCAGAAGGACAGAGACAAGGGGAGTTCACATCACTGCTGGCTGTGTAAATCCCTCTGTGCTTTACTTGTATGCAGATAACAATAGCGGCTACCACAATAGTGTTTGTAAGGATTAAGAGAGAGCACATGCGGACTGCTTAGCACGGGCCTTCCACACAGTAATTGCCCATTAACATCATTATCGCCATTGTAATTATCCTCCTCTTCCTCCTCCTCATTCAGCTGCCATGCTTTTGCTCTTTCTGAATCTGGAAGAAGAGAAAGCTCAGAGTCCAGAGCACCTGGAAGGCATCAGAAGCCTATCACCGCCCCTGGGATGGCGTGGCCTCCAGGGAAGCAGAACCTCCGGGCTCTGGATGCCCAGGGAAAGTCCTGTCCATCCCAGGGCTGCATGTCACCCCCAGAGGAGATCAGCTCCAGAAAGGGTCAGAGTTACACTCGAGCCTAAATGCACCCAGCCCTTGATTAAAGTTCCCAAAATATGGGGCATCCTTTTAAATGCCAGACTAATTAATACTCAGCTATACTGTTCTAAGGCTTCTTTTCCTAATAGAAGGCCTATTTGAGTAGGGAAGTGTGCTAACGGGGAATCCAGTATCTCCTGAGGAAGGCCTGGTGGGTAAGGCCCTAAGTCAGGCCTGACTCTGGCTGCAGGATTAGGGGTGGAGCCCCCAAGGGGAGTGCAGGAGCTTCAGAACGCGGGCTTCACGAAGTCATGCTTATACAGGAACGCCGCAGCCACGCTGCCCCTCTGCCACCACGACTGTTAGAAGCGTTATCACGAAACCTTCCTAAAAACCACCCTTGAGGAAAACTTCTTTTTTTCTCAGAAACTGACCTAATACCCAAAGTTACTTAAAACAAAGTTAGCAAAGTTTACATGGCTGTAGAGAGAAATAATATTTATTGAGCTCCAACTATGTACCAGGCATGGTGTTAGTCTGCAACATGAATTGTGCAATGTTTTTCAGGATGTTTGCTGTGAGAATGGTCCAGAACGGTGTGTAAAACTTCTCCCTTTGGGAATCCCTAAGGATAATATGTCCTACCAACATATATGTTTGCAAATGGAAGGTTCTTCAAAGTCTTGCTGTAAAGAAACTATTTACGTTTTTTAACTCAGTATATCCCAAAGTACGGTATATATTCAAATGGGTGATGCATTAGATGGTTTTAGAAAGTGCATAAATGTAAGTTTTAAATTTTAATAGTTATATGTATTTATTTTAATGTGAATTAGAAAATAATATATCTAGCACATCATACCTTTGACCAAACATATATTGTTTAGGACTCATTCACTCATTCATTCCAGAAATATTTACTGAGGACTTGCCATGAGCCAAGCAGGGTTCTAGATGCTGTGGATACAGCAGTAAATAAAATGAAGGCCTTGCTCTCAGAAACTGTAGTTTAGTGAGAGCAAGAAAAACTCAAACAAATAAGTATACTGAACTAATATAAATACATGTTCAAAGAAAAGGTAGACTAAAGAAAAAGACTTGGCAGGGGACAGAAACACCAGGGGTGGGGTGGGTACTGGAACAGACGGTTTGGTCAGGGAAGGCCTCTTGGAGGAAGCGACCTTTGAGAGGAGATCTAAATCAGAGAGAATGAATTTCTGCAGGAAGCATCCTCTAGGTGGAGAGCACCAAATGCAGAGTCCCTGAGGTGGGCATGTGCTTGGGACCTGGTGGGACTGTCCAAAGTCCCAGGGCTGCAGACAAGCCCCTGAAGGGTAGTGCTCAGTAAAATCAACAGATAATTCAAATACCATAATGTTCACCCTTTAAAGAGTACAATTCAGTGTTTTTAGTATCTATCCAAGGTAGCATTTTTTTAAAGTGATGATGTGGTTCTGGTTCTGGCCAAGATGGAGTAACAGGGATCAGATTTACCTTCTCACCTAAAACAACCAAAAAACAGATAAAATATATAAAACTGGTTTTCAAGACACTGACACCGACACCAGGGAACGAAGGACAATGATCCCTAAGAGATGGGTACAAAAGAGGTGAGGGGGATAAAGAACGTCGTTTTACACTAATAAAAGGGTCAATTCATCAAGAGGACGTATCAATCTTAAACATTTATGCACTTAATACCAGAGTGTTCAAATACATGCAGCAAAAACTGTCAGAACAAAAAGGAAAAAATATGCAAATCCTCAATTATACTTTGAAATTCAATAACTGACAGAAGAAGTAGACAGAAAATCAATAAGGACATAGAAGACAGACAACACTATCAACCAGCTTGATCTAACTGACATTCACAGAACACTCCACCCAACAACACATTCTTTTCATGTGCACATGGAACATTTACCAAGACAGACCATATCCTGGGGCATAAAACAAGCCTCAGCAAGTTTTAAAGAATTCAAATAATATACTGTATGTTCTCTGACACAATGAAATTAAAATAGAAATCAATGACAGAAAGATCTCTGGAAAATTCCAAAATACTTGAAAACTAAATGACATACTTCTAAACAACATACGGGTCAAAGAAGATATCAAAGGGAAATTAGAAAGTATTTTGAACTGAATGAAAATAAAAATACAACATACTAAAATTTGTGGGATACAGCTAAACGAGTAGTTAGGGGGAATTTATGGCACCAAATGAATATCTTAGAAAAGAACAAATGTTCAAATCAATGACATCAGTTTCCACTTTAAGAAGTTAGAAAAAGAAGGGCAAATTAAATCTAAAGTAGGCAGACAAAAGGAAATAATAAAGAAAAGAGAGGAAATCAATGGAACCAAAAGGGGGAAAAAAAAATCAATGGACTAAAAAGCTGGTTCTTTGTAAAAATCAATGATAGCCAGCCTAGTGAGGAAAAAAAGATACAAATTATCAATATCAGGAATGAGAGAGGTAACATCACTACAGATTCTACACATATTAAAAGGATAATAAGAGAATATTATGAACAACTTTATGCCAGTAAATTTGATAACTTTGATGAACAAATTTTTGGAAGACACAAACTGCCAAAGCTCACTGAAGAAGAAATAAATAACCTGAATAGCCCTACAGCTGTTAAGGAAATTGAATTTGTAGTTAAAAACCTTCCACAAAGAAGACTCCAGGCTCTGATGTCCTCATAGGTAAATTCTACTAAACATTTAAGGAAGAAATAATACCAATTTTGTCAAACTCTTCCAGAAAACTGATGAAGAGAGCATACTTCTCAATTCATTCTATAAAGACAGCATTACTCAGACATTACAAGAAAACTACAGACCAATACCTCTCAAGAACATAGATGCAAAAATTCTAAACAAAATTTTACCAAATCGGAAAGTCACAAATATGTGGAGACTAAACAACATGCTACTGAACAACCAATTATTGAAGAAATTAAAGGAGAAATCAAAAAATATCTGGAGACAAATGAAAATGAAAATACACCATACCAACTCATATGGCATGCAGCAAAAGTGGTCCTAAGAGGGAAATTCATAGCAATACAGGCCCACCTTAATGAACAAGAAAAACCTCAAATAAGCAATCTTAAACTACACCTAACAGAATTAGAAAAAGAAAAACAAACAAAGCCCAAAGTCAGCAGAAGGACAGAAATAATAAAAATTAAAGCAGAAGTAAATGAAACTGAAACCAAGAGAACAGTAGAAAGGATCAATGAAACTAAGAGCTGCTTCTTTGAAAAGATAAACAAAACTGACAAACCCTTAGCCAGACTCACTAAGAAAAAAGAGAGAAGATTCAAATAAATAAAATTAGATATGAAAGAAGAGAAATTACAACAGACACCACAGAAATAGAAAAGATTATAAGAGAATACTATGAAAAACTATATGCCGATGAACTGGACAATCTAGAAGAAATGGATCAATTCTTAGACTCATACAACCTCCTAAAACTGAATCAAGAAGAAACAGAGAATCTGAATAGACCAATCGCAAGTAAAGAGATTGAAACAGTAATCAAAAACCTCCCCCCAAAAAAGGTCCAGGACCAGATGGCTTCTCTGGAGAATTCTACCATTCAAAGAAGATTTGATACCTATCTTCTCAAACTATTCCAAAAAATTGAAGAAGACAGAACATTTTCTAACACATTTTACGAAGCAAACATCACCCTGATCCCAAAGCCAGACAAGGACAATGGAAAGAAGGAAAATTACAGGCCCATATCACTGATGAACATAGATGCAAAAATCCTCAACAGAATTTTGGCAAACCGAATACAGCAATACATCAAAAGGATCATACACCAAGATCAAGTGGGATTTATACCAGGGATGCAGGGATGGTTCAACATCCGCAAATAAAATCAATGCGATACACCACATTAATAAAATGAGGAATAAAAACCATTGTGCTCATCTCGATAGATGCAGAGAAAGCAGCATTTGACAAGATCCAACATCCATTTATGATAAAAACTCTCAATAAAATGGGTATAGAAGGAAATTACCTCAACATAATAAAGGCTATATATGACCAACCCACAGCCAACATCATACTCAACAGGCGGAAATGGAAAGCCATCCCTCTGAGAACAGGAACAAGACAAAGATACTCACTCTCACCACTCTTATTCAACATAGTACTGGCGGTTTTGGCCACAGCAATTAGGCAAGAAAAAGAAATAAAGGGTATCCAAATGGGCAATGAAGAAGTGAAACTCTTGCTGTTTGCAGATGACATGATTTTATATGTACAAAACCCTAAAGAATCCATTGGAAAACTATCAGAAATAATCAACAACTACAGCAAAGTTGCAGGGTACAAAATCAACTTACAAAAATCAGTGGCATTTCTATATTCCAACAACAAACTAACACAAAGAGAACTCAAGAATAAAATCCCATTTACAATTGCAACAAAAAGAATAAAATATCTGGGAATAAACTTAATCAATGAGGGGAAAGACCTATCAATGAAAACAATAAGACACTACTGAAAGAAATTGATGATGACATAAAGAAATGCAACGATATTCCATGCACCTGGATTGGAAGAATAAACACAATTTAAATGTCCATACTACCTAAAGCAATCTACAGATTCAGTGCAATCCCAATCAGAATCTCAATGACATTCTTCACGGAAACAGAATCCTAAAATCCTAAAGAATCCTAAAATTCAGATGGGGCAACAAAAGACCCTGAATAGCCAACGCAATCCTGAGAAACAAGAACAAAGCTGTAGGCATCACAATCTCTGGCTTCAAAATATACTGCAAAGCTACTGTAATCAAAACAGCATGGTACTGGTACAAAACCAGACACACAGATCAATGGAACAGAACTGAAAGCCCAGAAATAAAACCACATGTCTATGGACAGTTAATCTTTGACAAGAGAGCCAAGAACATACAATGGACAAAGGAAAGTCTCTTCAATAAATGGTGTTGGGAAAACTGGACAGCCACATGCAAAAGAATGAAAGTAGACCATTATCTTTCACCATACACAAAAATTAACTCAAAATGGCTTAAAGACTTGAAGGTAAGATGTGAACCATAAAACTCCTAGAAGAAAATAAAGGCAGCACACTCCTTGACATCAGTCTTAGAAGGATCTTTTTGAATACCATGTCTACTCAGGCAAGGGAAGCAAAAGAAAAAACAAATAGGACTTCATCAGACTAAAGAGCTTCTACAAGGCAAAGGAAACCAGGAACAAAATGAAAAGACAGGGGCCGGCCCTGTGGCAGGTTAAGTTCACACGCTCCGCTTCGGTGGCCCAGGGTTTCACTGGTTCAGATCCTGGGCACAGACATGGCACTGCTCAACAGGCCTACTGAGGCAGTGTCCCACACAGCAGAACTAGAAGCACCTACAACTAGAATATACAACTATGTACTTTGGGGAAGCAGAAGAAGAAAAAAAGATTGGCAACAGATGTTAGCTCAGGTGCCAATCTTAAAATAAAAACAACAAAAAGACAACCCACCAACTGGGAGAAAATATTTGCAATCATGTATCTGACAGGGGGTCAATCCCCAAAATATATAAAGAACTTGCACAACTCAACAAAAAAAACCCACAAAAAATCTGATCAAAAAATGGGCAGAGGATCTGAACATTTTTCCAAAGAAGATATACAGATGGCCAATAGGCACAGGAAAAGATGTTGAACATCACTAATCATCAGGTAAATGTAAATCAGAACTACACTGAGATATCACCTTACACCTGTCAGAATGGCTATAATCACCAAGACAAAAAATAACAAATGTTGGAGAGGGTGTGGAGAAAAGGGAACTGTCATACACTGCTGGTGGGAATGCAAACTGGTGCAGCCACTATGGCAAACAGTATGGAGATTTCTCACAAAATTAAAAATAGAAATACCATATGACCCAGCCATCCCACTACTGGGTATTTATCCAAAAAACATGAAATCAACAATTCAAAGAGACATGTACCCCTATGTTCATTGTAGCATTATTCACAATAGCCAAGACACGGAAGCAACCCAAGTGCCCACTGACCGATAAATAGATAAAGAAATGTGGTGTATATATATACAATGGAATACTACTCAGCCATAAAAAAGACAAAATTGTCCCATTTGCAACAACATGGACGGACCTGGAGGGCATTATGTTCAGCAAAACAAGCCCGACAGAGAAAGATAAACACTGTATGATTTCACTCATATGTGGAAGATAAATGAACACATGGACAAAGAGAACTGATTAGTGGTTACCAGAGGGCAAGGGAGTTGGGGGTGGGCATAAGAGGTAAAGGGGCACACTTATATGGTGACTGACAAATAATAATCCACAACTGAAATTCCACAATGTTATAAACTATTTTGACCTCAGTAAAAATTTTTTTTTTTTTTTACCAAATCAAAGACAACAATATATTAAAGGATAATACATCATGATCAAGTGGGGTTTATCCCAGGGACGCAATGTTAGTTTAACATTAGAAAAATTAATCAATGTAATTTACCATACGAACAGACTAAAGAAGAAAAATCATAGGATTATCTCAATAGACACAGAAAAAGCATTTGAGAAGATCCAAATCCACTCCTGACAAAAACTCTCGGCAAACTAGGAATAGAAAGGAACTTCCTCAACCTGATAAAGAGAATCTATAAAAAATCTACAGCTAACATCATACTTAATGTGAAAGACTGAAAGCTTTCTCCTTATGGTCAAGAGCAAGACAAGTATGTCTCTAGTCAGGGAAATGAGGCAAGAAAAAGAAATAGAAGCCATCCAGATTGGAAAGGAAGAAGTAAAACTATCTTTACTCACAGATATGATCATCTCTGCAGAAAATTCAATGGGATCTATAAAAAACCCACTCGAACTAATAACTGAGTTTAGCAAGGTTGCAGGTTACAAGATACAAAATTCTATTGTATTTTGATATACTAGCAACAAACAACTGAAAAATGAAAAGAAAAAACCCAAAACCATTTATAATACAGAAGAAGGCAGTGTAAATCCGACAAAATATGTAGAAGATCTATGCACTCAGAACTACACAACAATTGAGAGAATTAAAGACGACGAGTAAATGGAGAGAGAGGCTGTGTTCAGGGGTTGGAAGGCTCAACATTGTTAGGATGTCAGTTCTCCTCAAACTGACCTAGATTCAACACGATCTCAATCAAAACCTAGAATTTTAGGGGGGCTGGCCTGGTGGTGTAGTGGTTAAGTTTGCATGCTCCACTTTGGTGGCCCAGGGTTCGCAGGTTTGGATCCCAGGTGCGGACCTAGCACTGCTCAAGCCAGGCTGTGGCGGCATCCCACATAGAAGTAGAGGAAGATGGGCACAGATGTTAGCTCAGGGCCACTCTTCTTCACACACACACAGAGAAATCTAGAATTTTAGAATTTAACTGATTCTAAAATTGATATGGAAGTGCCAAAGACCTAGATTAGTGAAAACAACTTTGAAAAAGAACAAAGTTGGGAATTGAACAGTACCTGATTTCAAGATTTATCAGAAAGCTACAGTTATCAAGACAGTGTGGTATTGGTGTTAAGACAGACAAAGAGATCACACAAACAGAATATTGGACAATGAGTTTTCATCAAAGGGACAAAGAAAACTCTGTGGAGAAAGGGTAATCTCTTCAAGAAACAGTGCTGGGACAATTGCATATCCACATACAAAAAAAATGGACTTTGCTCCATACCTCACACCATGTACAAAAATTAACTCACTTAGATCATAAACCTAAATATAAAACCTAAAACCATTACACTTCTAGAAGAAAACAAAGCAAAAAACTTTTGTGACCTTGGGTTAGGGAAAGATTTCTTAGACACAACACCAAAAGCACTGTCCATAGGAGAACAAACTGACAAACTGGACTTCATCAAAATTAAAAACTCATCTTTGAAAGACATTGTTAAGAGAATGCAAAACAAGCCACAGACTGGGGGTAAACATTTGCGAATCACAGATCTGACAGAGGACTTGTATCCCAGCGGTTTTCAGAGCTCCCCACCTGGAATGACATTCAATGATTAAGCGCGCTTGGTTGGAGAGCGACAGAGAGCAGAAAGTAATAATCAGTAAGAATCTAGAGCAGTGGTTCTCTAACTTCGGCCTCACCTGGAGGGCTTGTTAAACACAGATTGCTGGGCCCCACCCTCAGAATTTTGGAATCCATAGGGCCTGAGGGTTTTCATCTCTGATGAGTTCCTTGGTGATGGCTAATGCTGCTGGCCTGGCTACCACACTTTGAGAACTGCTCATCCAGACCAATTTAGACTAAATTAGAAACAATGTCAGATGTAAGATTCCCCCCGCCAAGGGACAATTACCAAATAAACTGTGCTTATTAAGAAACAATTTATTTTTCCCTTCTTTATTAGCTAGAGACATCTGTAAATGTTAATCAGAGCTTCTGATCAGCAAGAAATAACAAACATGACATCACCGAATTGGCATGATTCTAGCCCTGCCTCTGCTGAATACACATTTTGGTTTCCACAAAGCTGTTCAGAATTCACCCTGGAAAACATACACGGCCTTATATCAACCATCCCACAATGGCAACATGAAAGAAACCATCACGTCCCACTGAAGCCTGTCACCTTCCCCTGACCTCCGGGATCTAACACCCCATCCCCACGCAGGCCTGCCATCCAGGTCTCACCGTCCAAGATGGCCCACTGATTGTCAATCTCTGTATGTTTCAGGTAGGAGTCTTCAATGGTGGGGTCGTAGTCAGGCACAAAGATCTTCTGGAAAAACTGGATGGTGAGGGCACTCTTGCCCACGCCCCCATCTCCCACCACCACCAGCTTGTACGTGGGGAGGTTGTCACTGGGGACGGCACTGGTTGCCATGTTTCTCGTAGGTCAGACCTGGAGAAGCAAGACATATGGAATGAGGCCGGGGGCTTTGACTTAGGGGAAAATATTCATGGGTTTTCCTCCCTTCTTATAGAGTCATAAATACTCCAAATTATATAAAGTTTTGAAAATGAAGTAAATGTCACCCCTGGTCCCACCACCCAGAGACAATCACTGCTAAAATGATTTATTCATTTACTGAATACCAACTAAATGCCAGGCCTGGTCTTGGGGACAGAGTAGTACCTGATGCCATGTGATTTTTAACAAGTACAGCCAAAAGCCATGTCAAAGAAGCTTTCCCACTACGCAGCTTGGCCCTATTCCTGTACAGGTAAACACGAGGGCCTGAGTCTGAGCAGGCATGGCACGGAGGCTCGCCTTTACGTCAACTCTGTCATTGGACTGCTGTGCTGAGAAGGATTTGGGGCTGTCTGAGCTTAAAGGGAAACAGGGCCACACCTGAGCTCAGGGTCTCTGAGGCCCCTTCCAACTCTCCGAATTCTGTGATCCTGGCTCCTTTCCTACGGTCTTCTTGCCCTTTATTAGGCTCAGTCATGCTAGAATCTCGAAGCATCCAGTCAACGCCTGTTTTAGTCAGGGAGGAGGGCGAGGAGGAGCAGGGCTAAGTTTTGTTTGACGATGTTGAGTCTAGCTAAGGCAGTGTTTCTCAACCAGGGGCAATTCTGTTCCCCAGGGATATTTGCAATGTCTGGAAATATGTCTCGTTGACAAAACCAAGTGGGTGCTACTAGCCTCAAGTGGGTAGAGGCCAGGGATGCTGCTAAACATCCTATAATGCACAGAACAGCCCCCTACAATAAAGGATTATCCATCCTAAAATGTCAATAGTGCCAAGGTTGAGAAACCTTGAGCTAAAGTAACTAGGAGAAGCTGGAAAGGTGGGACCAGGGCCTTAACAGATAAAGACTGATTGTGAAGAGACGATAGCAGAGAAGTGAAGAGTGACCTTTGGAAATAGTGTTACAAAGTGACAAGGAGGAGAGGGAGGCAGGGAGCATGGAAGGAGCACTCAGAAAAATGGAGGGAAACCAGGATCTGTCATAATGACAGAAGCCACGGTTTCCAGAAGGAGGAGGTTGACAGCACCAAACGCTAAACACCCGTGGGGGAGGCGGGGCGAGAGTCACCTAAAGAACAATTTGAGGGTTGTTGCCAGGGAGCGAAGCTGCTAACTGACGACCCTGGCAGGGAGAAGCAATACCACCTCCTCGTAGGGCATTCCTGGTAGCGTGAACACCGACCCTGAACTGAAAGTTTGATCCTACTCCAGGGAACGAGGAAAGAAAGCAGCTCTGTGCAAGTTTGGAGGGGGGAAGGCATGGTGAGTGTGTGATGGGGACGGAAGGGCTCGTGGGAGGGTGGTAGGCAGCATGCCTGGGCGGACAACAGACTGGGTGGCCTGTGTGTATGGCTGCTGTTGGGAAGGTCACTCACCTCTCTGAACCAAAGTTTCCTTACCTATCAGATTAAAGGGCTGGATTTTTACAGTTATTTTCAGCTCTAAAAGAGTCCCCAATTCTAGATTTCAACAGAAAGGGTGTCAGACAAAAATGCGGGTTATGTGGCCACACTGATTTGCATGGGGCTACAGGCGAGAGTCCTTGCATAATCTTTCCCAGTTACTGAAGCTTGATGTTGACATTTAGGACTTCCCTGCAGTGTGGGGAAGTAGGTGCTTGTATACACTGCGGGTGAGAGTGTACATCTGTCCAAAGTGGACTGAAAATACACTGCATCAATCTAGAAAAATTTTAAATGGACATTCCCACTCTCGAAGCTGCACCACACATGAGAATTTATTCTAAGGAGATACTCAGACAAGGGAAAAAACAGAAATAATTTAAATGTTGGGGGGAAAAGTCAAAGAAAAAGTTTATCCATACAATGCAATATGATGCAGCCATTAAAAAGGATGATATTCACTAACCTAGAAAAACTTTGTATTATGTACAAAAAACCCCAGACAGTCTACAAAACAGCAAGTGCATACGATTGTACTTCCATGAAGTTACCCATCCGTGAATCTACACGCCTAGATGTGGTTCTAGGTATGGAGAGGATTGGTATATCTCCGTCTCTGAGGCAGATTTGGGAGCACTTTCTCAGTTTTTCAATTTCCTACATCAAGCATGTATTATATTTGTATATTGGAAAAGCTTAACAATATTTAAATGTTCCTTCTCCTTTGAGTGGATTTAAGCTCCTTTGGTATGGGATAGAAGGCCCAGGCGCCAGCTGCAGCCCCAGCATCTGGTTCCCCAACTTCCCTACAAAGATGAGGATAAGCTGAGGCTTCAGTGAACTGAGCTCTCCCATGTGACAGAGATGTGGTCCAAAGGGCCCGGAGGGGAGGTGGAGGGACACAGGAATGAGGAGGCAGGGTATGGGCCAGCTCCCTCTCTCTGCCTCTCAGGTCAGGGGAGCGTGGTGTCAGCTCCTAGCTGCCCCTCCTTAACCGCTGGCCTGGCCTGGGGTGGCCAATGATGCTGAGCCAGGGTGAGCTTGTTTGCCTGTGAAAGAGGCTGTTTTTAAAATTCCCTTCCATTCTCTGCTGGCAGTGACACGAATAAAAAATACTAAGTGGGTGGGAAGGTACTGGGAAAGAAAATTGTTTCTCTTGATTTTCTTCTGAAAATAAAACAAGATAAGAAATATGATAGAGGACGTGAACTGAATCTTTGAGCCGGTGCTCAGACCACCCACAGCAGGATCACCTGCGGACTTGCTAAAACTTGCCAAGCAAGGCAGCTGGCAGGAAACAGTCTGACGAGGGCCCCTTCCTCTCACAGTGCCCTGCACTCAGCGCTTGAGGCCCCAAGAGCCCATGGGGAGCCAGCTCGGGGTTCCCTCCCAACTCAAGACTCAATGGAATGGGGTTAGAATGCAAAACTTCTAACCCTGTGTTAACACAAAAATTGGACTGGGCCTCTGGTGGTGAAAAACCCTTTAGTGCCGCCCATAGCTGACTGGTCAAGTCTGGGCTCCTTCACTGGACACTCAGGGCAGTCACAGGCTGCCATGGCTGACCTCCCCAGCGGTACCCGTGCTGCAGCCTCTCACACTCTCCTCTCTCACCTGACCAGCTTTGCATTCTCCCGGTGTGCCTTGTGGTCACACTGAGTCCTCTGCACACCCCGGGGGCCCTGGGAGAGCATGCACCTCTCCACAGGTCAGGCCCTGGTCCAGGAATCACATCCCTGGGAGGCATCACCTGCTACCCCGTGCCCCACACTTCCTGGTGCCAAGGCCAGCATCACGCTTGAAATCTTCTACACTTACTGTGCACAAAAAGGCAGGGACTGCACCCTGTCCCTCTCTGTATCACCAAAGCCTGGCGCAGCATCAGCCAGGAGCAGACACACTTGAAGGAACCAGAGGCTCAATACGAGCTTTTCTGACCAACCGTCAAACAACCTATAGCCACAGCGCCAGCCCTCCCCATGCCGAGGGCTAAGGGACAACTCTCCCAGCCAGGGTTTGGGAGTTCTCCCTCACTCCACTAAGTCAGGCCAATCACACAGATAAGACCCTTCTGGAAGCAAGTGTGAGCCTAGGAAAAAAAGATATTGCAAAGGCAGGACAAAGTCCAGAACACCCCCGAATTCATAAAGGCTCTCACCAGATCTTCTCCTCATGGGCATGTTTTTCCAGTCTTCAACCTCCCCCAGAATAATCCTTGACTAAATGATGTCTTTGTAAATGGGAAGGGCAGTCAAAATGCCAAGGGGCGTGCACCACACTCCTACAAAATAGGCTTCTTCACCATTTGGGGGTCATGGACGGCCCCTTGGAGGTGGGAGGGTGGGATAAGGTGGACTTAAGTTTTCTTTAAAGTCTCCCCACCAATTTTCTGGGCCGGACACTCTCCTACAGACGAACTGAGTGACCCTGGGCAAGGGACGGGTCACAGCCTCAGTTTCTAATTCGTAAGCCGGGGCTGGTTAGAGAATCAGCCTTTGCAGGACTGCTCTAAGCATGAAAATAAAACGAACGAAAACTGCCCAGTTTAGAGAAGGCGCTCAAATGTTTGTTCTCTCGCCTTGTTTACTTTGTTCCCAGAAGAGGCAGGCAGACGGACACACGCACCCTCCCAGCCTCCTCCCCTCCCCCACTGGAAGCCCGCCGCCACCTCAGCCCCAGCGCAGACCGATTAAACGGGCCTGTGCGGAACGTCACCCCCACTTAGAACGTTGTTTCCACGGGAAATGGCTCTGAGGTTCCCCACAGCTCCTCCACTCAGAAACCAACTTTTGGAACCGGAGCCGCAGGCCGCGAGGCGGTGGAGGCTGGTTCCCATGGCAACCACCGCTCCCAGAGCCCCTCCCAGTCCACAGGCAACCCAAACCCTCGCTCATGCTGCAAACTTCTTCCCAAAAGGAAGATCGCTGCCTCAACAATTTTACTAACGTGTAAACGAAAACTTTAGGCATCTTTAAGCTGAGGAGTAAGCTGTTTTGGCTGCCTTTGCTCCTTTTCTCGCCCCACAGTTAGCACTATCTTGCCTTTGAGGTTTGAAGTTGTTTCCTGAATGACAGATTCGCTTCCCCAGGCAGCTCCACGAGGACAAGAGCCACGTCTCCTCCCTCCCTTGCCTCTCACAGGGCCAGACAGGGGCCAACACATGGGAGGCTCAGGTTTATTCACTGACTGACTACTGGATGCTGCTCCAGTGCAGGCTTCCACTCACCCAGCCCTCCCTGGGGCCGATAAGCAGGGTTGATGCCTGCCCTTCTGACAGGGCAGGCTCATGCCTGGAGGTGGGGAGGCTGGGTGGACCGATGTCCCCAGAATAACCTTTTCACCCAGCAATTTTCAAAGTATGCTTGGGGTGGGGGTGGGGGTGTCTGAGACCTCTTGGGAACAGTCTTGTGCAAAGACCCCCTTGGTTCTGGGGTGGGGGGACATTTGAGGGTGGGGTCAATAATAGCCTTCGACTGCAGCCAGGCAGCTCCAGCTCCTCTCAGTCTCTGGTATGGACTCCCTGTGTGACTGGAGCACGTTTCTTAACTTCCAGGAGCCTCAGTGAGAGCAAACTGGAGGCCCACCCAGCAAGGGCACATCTGCACTGATACGGGCCCCTGGTCTCCCCCCATCCTGGTAGACCCCACGGATCTGGACACCCGACTGCCCCATCCAGGTCCTAACAACCCCTGCGCTGCATAGGGCTGCTGTGGGACCCAATCCAGTAACAGAGAGAAATGCCCAGGATGGCAGAGGGCCCCAGCAGCCCCCTAAGAGGCATATCTGCCCCCTTCTCCCAAGGTCCCAAGTTTCTAGGGACTCTACAGACAGAGCTTGTTTCCCAAAAGAAGAGCCCCAAACACTGCCCATTTTTCTAAGTAGGCATAAGTAAAAGAAATGGCTTTGGCCGCAGACACTGTCAAGGGGTCCATGTGCTCCCTGGCCTCTGCATCCACCCCATTCCCTCAGGCAACACCACTTCCAAAGCAGTGTCATGTGGTCCTGGCCAGAACAAATGGTCCCCAGGAGACACTACATGGCAGTAACAAGCCCACCATTTAGTGCGCATCTGCAGTGGATCAGTCAGATGCCACAGGTCATGCTTGGAACCACCAGCCCACACTACCTTGAATCCTTTTGGCAATTAGTTTTGCAGCATCACAGGGATTTTCTTTGACTGTCACTGTGATTCACTAACCCACAGGGCACTCTTCATCCTTGTGGCTGCTGTCCTAGGCCTGATTATAGGACCACGGATTCTTGGAGCTGGGGCAGTGGCCAACCCAGAGCCTCTCCCAAAGATGCTGCCAACTTTACTGAAGGTTTAGTTTTCACTGCTTCTTGCTTCTCTATGTCCATACTAATTATTTAAAGATTCCCCCAACCCCATCAGTTGAACTTCAAGCTGTCTGGTAAATAAGGCTGGAAGAGGGGGACACATTCACTATTAATGGAGCTCTTGGGAAAGTGAATGGACTTTCATTCACACTGAGCTGAGTCACCCCTGGGAAGCTAACTTCATCTCTGTGATGTCTGGGTGTGCCCAGCTCAGGGGGATGAGGATACATTGGGGGGAGTGACCCAGCCCATGTGGAGGAAATGGCTCCACATTCCAGGAGCTGCCCTTCCCTTCTGCACAATTCCCAGAAATGGGCAGCTTCCCCAGGGCTGCTGATTTGCAGGCTGTGCATAAATGGTGCATAGCCCCGCCAGGGGTCTCGGCACTTGGCATCCCTTAAGGCTTCACTCTCCCCTCCCCAAGACTTTGCTCCCGCCATCTGCCTCACATCTTTGCTAATCCAAGCCCCAAATTGTCACTGCAACACTCCCTCCCTCCAGGAAGAAACCAGTGCTCAGCTCACTCCATTATTAAGACTTAACCACCCACCCAACCATGTTATGCTATGCTGTAAAGGACCTTAAACATCATCAGGTCTAGAGGGTGAATATGGGGCATGGGCGCTGCCCCTTCCACTCCCGGAGCCATGGCAGACATCATATCATGGTCCTCTTCCCTGCCTTTTCAATGCAGCACCTTGGCAGTCAGAGCCAAGTGACTGGTCCAGAGCGAAAGCTTGTTTGCCACCCTAGCTGTAACCCACTACTCTTCTGGTCCCCTCCAAAACATCCCACCTACTAGCCATGCTGTTCCATCGGAGGGCTCAGGACCTTTGGGGGAACCTGCCTGGTTATCTCTGGAGAACTCTATTTCCCAAGTCTTTGGTTAATACACCAGCCCCTGCTTTTCTACCCCATCAAATCCAAACTCCTCTGCCAGGATCACACCTGGACTGCTGGCAGCAGGGCAGAAATGATCAGACAGGAGTCCAGAGATCCAGGCAAAGCCCAACGCTTGCAGTAAGCCAAGTGAGGGACGCAGTGCCCTTGGCCTTGCTCACGACCCCCCAGTGCCACGTGCTTCCTTATATCACAACTGTTAACACTTGGGTCTTACCCACTGGTGTGGGAGCGCCTCCTGACAGGGCCTGGAGCTTAGCCATCTATGACCCAGCACTGTGAGTCCCAGAGCGGCTGTGCAGAAACCACCTGCTGTAATAATTACAACAGTGATCACGTTCAAAACAATAGGGGCACTTAATCAACGTAAGTGATGCGTCTGATGCTACTGGAAGATTTTACCAAATTAACTCATTGGATTCTCACAACAACCCTATGAGGTATGACTTTGATTATCCTCATTTTACAGTTGAAGAAACTGAGACACAAAGAAGTAAAATAACTTTCCTAAGGTCACCCAGCTAGAAAGCAGCAGTGCCAGAACCTGAAACCATGCAGTGTGGCTCCAGAGCCCGCAGCCAGCCCGTCATACGAGGCATCCTCTCGTGGCTGGCAGAGTGGTGAGTGGGTGCAGAGTCAGGCCAGGCCAGAGGCAGCAGATCCAGGAGAGCTGGGTAGAGGTCAGCAGTGAGCCAGGGAGTGGTGTTAGGGAGGGCTCCAGGGCCAGATGGCTGCTCCTGTGGGAGGGGCAGCTGAGCAGGTCAGGGCCCTAGAGGCACCCAGGGCAAATACTGGTCACTGGGAACAGACACGCCCCCATCCCGACTGGGACAGTCTGCCAAACAGGACACAGGTGTGGTATTGCCAGGTACTCCTGGCCTGAGGGCCAGGGAGGAAGCTGGGGGATCAGGCAGCTACCCAGCATCATGGGAGCACCAGGTGGCTTTGAGACTCTCATTTTCCAGCACCTCTGTGTGGTACCCTCTCCACTGTGCCGGTCCCTGCCCCAGCCCCAGCCTGTGTCCTTGTGTTCCTACACACCAGCTGCTTCCTGCCTATCTTGGGGCTGGCCCCTCACCGGGAACCCCTCACCAAGGAGCTTGAGCTACGGACTCAGCCTGCAACCTTAGGCAACTTACCTACCTCTGTCCCTTGTTTTCTCTTCTATAAAAGTGGCAGCATTGGCCTCATGGTGGTTGTGACAGACTACATTTATTTTCTTGGCCCAGTGCCTGGCCCATAGTGAGTACTTGACCAACATCAAGTTGTTACCATCATCAGCATCCTTCCAAGTCCCTCCCACATCTCTCCTCCTGCAGGAAGCCCTCCTGCCTTTCCAGACTCCTTCCTGAGCTCATGTCCTGCAAACTGGTCCCACAGGTAACAGGTCAACAGAACTCAGCCCCTCACCACTCCCGCCTTGCTGTGCTCTCACCTGATCTACATGCTGGCCTCAGCTCCCCATTCTGCCCTGGAGGGCAACATCCACACCTCAGCCTGCCACTGTCATTCTTAGAGCAATGCTGTGGAGACCAGCAAGCCCCGAAATGCTTGCTGACCCAATGAAGGATGAGGTTTAAGCCCCTCAAAGACATTTCCCCAAATGTTTAGGAGATGCTTGTTCACTGAATAGACTGCAGAAGATTCCAAACTGCTGAGGACTCAGCAGTGAATATGGTTTCCCCTCTGGGCTTTAATCCAGAAGTGCTCTCCATCATAAAACCTAGCCCCTCTCTTGGTACCTACTGGTTTGGTAGATATGTCCTTGGAAAGAAAAGCCTAACAGGACACACAACATGAGAAAGGGCCCAGTTTTACCTGAGCCAAGGGGAGAATGATCCAGAAGGGGTAAAATGGACAAGCCACCAGTGTTGACCATCCTTCCCCCAATACACACATACACTCAGACTCCAGGACACTCCCACATCCAGTAAATGCTCTCAGAACCTACGGTGTGCCTGGTCCTGGAAGCTGGGGATAACTGAGATGAAGGAGCCTCAGCCCCTGGCCTTGGGGCTCACAGTGTGGGTGCGTGGGAGGGGCAGACAGAGGGTTATAGTGTACAAGGCCAAGTGGGAGTGCAGGAGGAGTGGGGGCATCTCACCCAGCCTGGGGACACTGCGGGAGGATTCCTGGTAGAGGCAATGCCAAAAGGGAGCCTTGGAGGCCAAGCAGGTACTAGCTAAGGTGAACAGTAGAGACAAGTGTATCCTAGGTCAGGACCAGAAGCTGCAAAGGTATAAAGCATGGAGGTGCGAAAAACCAAGGAGGCACCAGCTGCTGCTGGCACTGTGATGTGGCTGGAGCACAGAATGTGTGACCTGTGCAGTGGGGGAAGGGGTGGGGGTGGTAAGCGCGTGGGGAGGAGGCTGCTGTCAGCTCCCTGACAACCAGGCATCTTTATCTTTGCATCCCTAGCACTAAGCACGGAGCCTGGCCCGCAGTGGCTGCTTAACAGCACTCAGGGACGAAGGAACAAGCGCCTGGCTGCAGGTGAGGCAGGCGAGAGCCCAGGGGCCCTGCAGGCCCTGGAAGCCCCCGGAGCACCATGCAGGCTCGCTGGACGGCTGCCCCACCCAACAGGCCCACCACTCTCTCTGGTGAGCACACTGAGGTAAACCAGCCAGAAAAGCCCAGTGGGATCGGACAACTCGCACTAAGTACTCCGGAAGCTCAGAGAAGGGGGAAAGGGCTGCAGGGTCAGGTGGGAGCAGAAAGGTCACGCAGGCAGGGCTGGCACGGCCACAAAGGCCTGAAGGCAGGACCATGTGCGGTGGCATTTAGTTTCCCCACTTTACCAGCGGGAGATAGAGTCAGAGACGTTGAAGCATTTGACAAGGACACAGCTTGGGAAAGGGAGAAGCTGGAATCTGACAACTGAAACTCTGTCCCACTCAACACCCGGCGTCCAGGGGCCTGGTGGGTCTGAGGCCCTCAGAACCCAGGGGTTAAACAGGGCCCTGTGTCTCGGGGGCCACACCACCCTTCAGAACAACGTGCCCCTTGGCCACCTGGCCCTCACCGCCTCAGAGGACTGGGTCGCCATGTCCCACTACCACAGAGAGGGTGGGAGTGAACGCAATCCCCTCCCCAAGCCAGGTCGCCAGGCCCCCACCACAGGGAGGGTGGGAGTGGACCCGGGGTGAGGGGCAGCGTCCTGCCTCCTGGCCTCCTTCAGTGGCAGCTAGGGGCAAAGGAGGAAGTGGCTTTATGTTTAAGTTCTTATTCTCAGTCCTGGGGGCCTATTAATATTTCCCTAGTGCTGGGGCAGTCTCACCGCAGCCGTGGAGGAGAACTTCTCTGCCTCCGACAGGGATCTGCACAGCCCCCGGGAAAGTCAGGCGGGCGTCACCCCACCGGGAAGGGTCAGCTTCTGGACACTAGGGTTCCCCAAACTGAGGGCCTTCAGACTCCCCAGAGCTTGGCAGGCCCCATCCTATCCCTCTCCCCATTCCGATTCAGCTATCCCCTCAGCCCTTACCCAGGGGAGCCCCTCACCTCCTCACAGCTCCTCCTCGGGCTGCTCAGACTCACCCTTCACAAACCAGACTCAGCCAGCGCCACTCCCCAATCCCCCAGCCCCCCACCACTCCCCACACCACCCCTACTCCCAGCCTTCCCACTCCCCAACCTCCCCACTCGCCCATCACCACTCCTCAACCCCCTCCCTCCAGACCCCTTTTCCCACTTTTCTGTCCTGGCCTTCTCTCCCTCTTCCTCTCCCAACAGCTCAAACATCCCTTTAGCTCAAATCCGAGGCCAAGGCCTGCTTGCACATCACCTCGGTGGCTTGGCCTGCCCTCTGCCTGGGCCCCTCCACAGGCACTGCCCTGCCACCGCTCCAGCCTTACGGCCCCACAACCAACCCCTGGGATACTGCTCCTCCAGGAAAACCGCCCACAGGTACCTGAAGCTCTCCCCGCTGACCACGGCACTCCAGGCCCTCCTGGAGCTGCCCCCAGCACCCTGGCGCCCTCAGGCAGCCTCTGCTCCTGCTGATTCGGTGCCTTGAGGACAGGAGGGCACCGGATTCCTCCCGGCTGGAGCCCCCCGCAGGGTACCGCAGAGTCTGCCAACGAATGTTCTCTGCCTGCACTGCCTTTTCACCTTTCCTCCGCCTGTGAAAACAGTACCCCTCCAGAAGGAACAGCCTCCTGAAGTGACCCCTCCCCAGGCCTCCTTCCACGCAGCCACCATGATTGCACTGACACGTGCTGGCCAGGTGGCAGGTGGCAGCCAGAGTGCTTTGCAGCCATTATTCCACTGACTCCTCACAGCCACCTCACCGAGAAGGCATTGTTTAGCCGCTGCCAGTGATGAGGAACCCTGAGGTCACGGAGGCTCTGTGGCTTGTCCAAGGCCACATATCTCCATCCGCGAGTGCGACCACAAAGCTCCCAGCTCAGCCACATGGCCATTCTGCCTCTTCTCCCTTCAGATCTAGGACCTGGGAGTCACGTTCCGGTCACATTCCCCCTGCTAGGGTGGGGCAGGGGGCTGAGGGCTGGACCTCGTCTCTTTATCTCAGGGTCCCCCTGGCGCCCTGGCTTTCTGCACAGAGACGCTCCTGGTGTCTGCTGTCCACATTTCCAAAGCATAGGCTTGACACTGGGAGCAGACCCAGATTTTGGCTCGGACGGAGTGGAGGGCAGAGGTGGTGTAGGTGCCATGCCCATAGGCCACATGGGTCCCAGAGGAGTGGGGTGGTGGCCCTCATAAGGGAGACACCATGTGAGGAGTCCCAGTGGACACCAGCCCCGGAGAGCGGTCAAGAAGGAGGGGGTCCTTCCCTGCCACCCCTACTCCCCAAACACCGAGCTGCCTGCAGCTCCCAGTGCCCAGCTCCCTGGCTGCACCTGCCTCCTATGCTGGGGAGGCCATACCCTGCCCCTGAGCCTTCTGACGGCAGCAAGGCAAATCCCCTCATGCTGTCTTTCTCCCGAGTGGGGGGTGGGGAGCTAAACAGAGCACAACTTCACAGCTGTCCCTCAGGGCTGTCCCAGCCCAGAGCTGCCCATCCATGGCCTCACACCAGCGCAGGAGGTAAGCGGCCCAGGAGAAGGGCAGGGGCGGTGAAGACAGCAAAAGGAAGGCCTGAGCCCGGGGAAGGCATCCCTCTGCGCCAGCAGCCCCTGCCTATGAGATGGACACTTCCTGCCAGGGCTGACAATGGCCAAACCCCAGCCCTCCAAGTCCTGGCTGACCCATCTCAACTGCTTCATCCTGTAGTTCAGGAAGAGGGACTCGGGAAACAAATAGACATCCCAAACTCGTGTGTTGGCAGAGACTAGGTTGATAAATGAGAGAAGGGGGCAGGCACAGGCAATAAGGAGCAGTGGGGCCTGTGGTAAATAGGAGACAACTCTTACTCTGACTGTGGCAACATGAGCATCTCTGCAACAGGCTGGCCAGACAGTCTACACCGTTAAAGAGTAGCCAGAGATCTGAATTTTTATGTGAAACTGACTTTTTAAATGTTGGCTACCAATGAAAAAGTTTTACACATTATATAAGCCAAACAAGTGACCCCTGGGTGGCCCCAGCCCACAAGGGCACCTGCTGCCACCCTGGCACGCCTCACACATCAAGTGGTACGGCCACTGCAAGGCAGATGACTCCAGGCGCTGCCCCGGCCTGGCCTGGCTTTGGCTGCACGGAGGTGTGAGATCACAGCGGGTGGCAGTGACACTGTGGAGGGCAGCAGCCAGTGTCACTCACCTGTGGACTCTCCAGTCTTTGGGGGGAGGGCACGCAGCCCACCCCAGGAGTGGGCTGATCCCAGGGAGGACGAGGGCAGAAAGGCACATTCAAAAACGACTGTTGCTTTGATTTGTTTCCATCATTTATATTCAAAACGTTAAACACCATTAATGAAAAATGTGAAATATTTTATGTTTGACCAAAAATGCGAAGAAACAGGGTCTAAGCTGTTCTTTAAGGTGGTGAGAGGCACTCCAGTCTCTGTTTTAAAAGAGTAGCCAGGCTGTAGAGAGTCAGGCTGGAGCAAAATCTGAGGGAAACTTCCTGAAAACGAGGCGGGCATGGAGATGAGCGGCGGGGGAGGTGGGGGATTTTCCTGGGCAGAGGCTGTGAAGCAGGACAAGGGAGGGAGGAGGGTCGGGCTGCTGGCCCAGAGGGTGGGACCAGAGCTGGAGGGTCGGTGGGATGATGTCTCGGGGACCCTTCCAAACTCCGGAGCTCAAGCCCACTCAACTGGAAAGAAAAGCAGGAGGCCGCTTTCCCCAGCTCCCCCAGGCTCTAGAGAGCTGCTGCCTTTTCCCTGCTCTCCTAACCGGCCTGGCCAGGCGGGACAGCTAGTCCTGGCCAGCAGAGAGGGGCGGCAGGCAGAGCTGGCAGACCTGCTCCATTCCCAAGGGGCAGGACCTGTCCAGAAGCCACTGTTGGCCAGGGGTCCAGCCTCCCACCTCTCCTTTTCCTAGATACAGCACTTTCATAAAAAGTCATGAAACAAAGCTTTTGCCCCTCTGCTAGGCGTGTGACCTCTGGCACATTGCTCAACTCACTTTGTGCCTCCGTTTCCTCACCTGTTAATAACAGATCCACCTCCCAGCGTTGTTTTGAGGACAGAATGAGTGAATATACGCAAGTGTTTACAACAGGGCCCGGCACAGAAAGGGCTGCTGTTATTATTGCTATTATCAGCAGCAGCAGCACGTTGTAGGAACACGCGCCAATGCCCACTCCCCTAAACTGGGCAGCAGGGGCCACAGAGCTATGTTTTCCAGGGTGCCCCAAAGCCCTCATGGCAGGGGGAGTGTGGGGGGTGGGTGCTCGCTCTGCATCCCCTCCTTCAGCCTGAGAAGCTCTCAGCACAGCCTGCTCATAGGGAGACCCCGCCACTCAGCTGCACTGAAGTGTTACTGCTCCTGTGGCTTGGCCATGCCAGCGTTCAACAAGGAAGCCAGTTTTATTTCTGATGGCTGGAGGAATGATCATAACCCGCAACGCGCCCTGGCTTGTTTCAGGGGAGCAGAGAAAGGGGGCAGCTGCAGTGCTACAGCCCACCCCATAGTCCGTCTGATGTGGACACTCCCCACCGGGCACAGTGGGAGGCAGAGCAGAAGTTAGCAGCAAGGAAATGAATCTGACGGGCCCAGTTCTGAATCCCAGTTGTGTCACTTACTAGCTGTGTGACCTTGGAAAAATTATAAACCTCTTGGTGCAAAACTACTGTTGGTGAACGGTAGCGGTGGATCCCAGCCAGAAGAGGAATCAGTCCGAGTCCTGCGGCCACAGTTGATAGTTATCATGCCTGCTTATTATGAAGTCCTGACCACATGCTAAGTAAGCACTTTACATACATTTCCCTGACCATCCCCGCTGGCCCTCAGACTAGGTGAGATTGCTGTCAGGCCCTTCCGAAGTGCCCTGCTGTCTGTCTGGCCAGCACTTGGCATGCTGGGGGTCAACTGCTTAATGGTTTATGACGTACTGTGTCTCCCCTACTGGACTGTCAGCGCCAGGAGGGCAGGCCCGCCTTGTTTTATCTTCTACTATATCTCCAGTGCCCAGCACATGCCCGACACAAAGACGGCACTGGATCCATGGATCTACGTCAGCGCCAATCCTCACAGCTATGCTGCAAGAGGTTCTAACAGGAGGGAAAACCAATGAACACTTGGGTTTGCTCGGGTCCTTGGGAAAGAAGGCCTAACTCAAGAATTCCAACTGTCTAGTACCAAGGACAGTGATAATCCATCCTTCTGCTGGGTCTTACTGCAGGTAGAGGTGCTGGCCTTGCGGGTCATAACTGGCTCAGACGAGCTCCCTACTGGCTCTTTTCAGGCATCAAAAGACAGGCCCACAGACTCATGGAGGATACATGTCATTACTGCTCTGCAATCAAAAGTAATGGAAACATGGAGTTCTCAGACGTCCTGGGGGAAAGGGTCCAGGAAAACTGGTCCCTGGAAAATGGCAGTAAACTAGACTTGAGGAGACAAACAGCCCGGGAGAAATTCTCTGGGGGTATGAGCAGGCAGGGCGAGGACGTCTGGTCCTCAGTTTTTACTTCTGCCCTGTTCTGAGCGATGGGTAACCCCCTTTCTTTAAGCCCTTGGTGAAGGCCTGTTATAACAACAGGCATGGCTTAGCGGGGCTTAGGGAAGGAGAAAGCCAAGTGCAGAGTGTGGCAGCTGACCTGGGAGGCCGGACGGCCAGCGAGCATGGTCCCCACCCCGAAATCCTCAGAAATACTGCAGATATGGAGGGTTTTCATCGACACTTGGGTAATTTTTAAAGAAAAATAAATGATACAGGTGGAAAACTTCTACAAGGAGAGAATCCTTTGGGAAGAAAGAAGAAATATTGGGGAGAGCCCCCCATTTCCACATATGTGGGATGAGGGCCTGACCCAGTAAAACTGGACTAGAGAAGAAAGGGACATGGGCCTGGCTGGGACAGCTGCGTTACAGCAGCCTTGTTCCCTGTGAGGGACACAGCAAAAGAGGCTCAGTGGTGGGGACTCGCCCAAGGTCACAGAGACAGCAGGTGGTGGGGCAGAACTTGGATCGGGGGGCTTGTGGGCCTACAGCCCGCGCCCCTGCCCTCTCCTGCAGGTCTTCTGATGAAGGAAAGGAGGACTGACATCCCCAAGGTCCTTCTGGCTGCCCACTCTGCAGCCCTGCTGGTGGCCCAGACCCCTGCCAGAGACCCTGCCGGTGGGGCCTCTCCTTCCACACGGAGAGGCTCTCCCAGCCCTCCGCCCGTCTCGCCCATTCACACACAGCGACCCTACAGAGAAAGAGGCCTGTCAAAGGCTGAGCTAGAAGGGTTATTTTGTTGAAGTGCCAAATGACCTGTTCCTGCTCCCCCTTTCCATCCCTCCAGCCACCCCAGTTTAAGTCCAGAAGTAAAACAAAGGCTTTGTTTCTTTATTTTGATTTCCTCTGTAAAATCTCAAACATGCAGGAAACACCCGCCCAGCCTCAGATAAGTAGACTCAGGCCGCTGTCCACTGTGGGCGGGTGGGGTCGGGGCAGCGAGCGGGGGCGGGTGGGAGGGTTCTGAAGCCAGCTGACCTTAGCTCCCCGGGAGTGCCAACAGGGCACCTGGGCCCCGGGCTCCTTAGCACGAAAAGAAGGGCTTGGGTGTGAGGAACACCAGGCCTTCCCAGCTCTGCCGCCCCAGGAGCCTCAACCTGAGGAACGTGGGGTAGAAGGATGGCTGAGAAGATAGATCTCATACAAGCTATTTTTTAATATATGCCTTCAAGGCTTCGGGACAGTGGCTCCACCCTTTTCCATCATCTCCGGTTACAATAAAGCAGGCATTGAAAGAAGAACATGATAGAGGCTATTCTGGGCTGTTGAGACAACTTGTGAGAGAACGGTACTTGCCAAGAAAGATGGGTTTGCCTCTCTCTCCTCCTCGGGACCTCCAGTTCCAGTGGAATCAAAATACAAAGGGATGAATTTGTGGGTTATCTAAAAGGGGGACTTTTCAAGAAGGTATACTGAAATTCTAAAGGATAAAAAGGAAAAAAAAACCCCTAAACTTAATTAAAATTAATTTTGCTTTTGAAATGAATATATAATGCTTTGGGGAGGCAAGAATCTGTCCCTAGACTGCCCCAAAATGGTTGGCACCTATGGAGTGGGTGGGCCTCCCCAGCTCCACCACGCCTTCAGCAACCTCCACACACCTACAAGTACTTCTACTTTTAATGTGGGTGCTTGATATAACTAGGGGCAGCCTAACACACGGTTGTGTATAGCAGATTCTTTTTAAACCAGAACTTTTCTTTTAAAAGTGGGCCTGCAGCATCATTTCAAATAAAAAAATTTTTTTGACGGGAGAGCATTTTGGGGGAGGTACCCTATTCGTTTCCTTAACCAGTCTATCCCTCGGCCAGGGCTACACCACTTTCATCACCCCAGTTTGGTAGGGTATTTTAAGGGCTGGTAAGACCCGTCCCTTCTCCTCACTCATTCAACGGTCTATAAGCTAGGGGGGGAATCAAAGGCTCAACTTGGATTTTGAGACACTTCACTTTGGTCAACCATAGGATGCCATTTAGAGGAGGCAAAATTGGAGCTAGAGAAAGAGTTAGAAAGCTATTGCGGTCATCTAAGCGACAGATGCTAAGGCTGGAGCCAAAGCAGATACGGTTAGAAATAAGGGGAGAAGTTCAAGAAGAAATAACCAAAACCATCAGGATTCGGAAGAAAAAAAAATGTGGGCCTGGAAACATAACATATATGTATTTCTGTATAATCAAATAGGAATTGGTTTTATAATATGTTTAATTGCCTTCCCTGGTAAAGTCTTTGATCGCTTCTCTTGCGAGACAGACCCCTACAAAGCACATCCTTCTGAGGTCTCTGGGCTCCAGCCGTTGCTGCCTTCTGCAGCATCTCCAGCAGAGTGAGGGAAAAGGACACAGGCAGTGTTGTTCTTTGTTGGCAACTCGGGGACAGAAAACATGTCAACTGCTTCTCATCACTTAGTAAGAGGATTTGGGGACTCCCTTGGGTCTCCACGTTCTATTATGAAACTAGTTCAAATCTTTGCCCCCCCCAGTCGTGACTCCCTAAAAATGGGATCCGCCTGGGTGTGGGAGGCTTTTCCAGAAGCTCGGGAATCTTTTCTGCACAGCTTTAAAAAGCACTGCTTTGCTAACCGCTCTAACTCAAGCCCCAGCTCCACGCCTGCGGGATCACATCAGGCTCCCACTGGCTCGAGTCAGTCCGGGGGCGCGAAGGAGAAGGCTGCAAACAGGTGGGTGAGAAACCGTCTCTGTGGTCACGGGGAGCCCCAGCCTCTGCAGCTGAGACCTGCCTCTGCCTCCTGCTCAGCACGGCAGGGAGGACGACCCAGGACCAGGCACCTGGGGCACTTTCTTTCTGGGAATGCTGAGCAAAGGGAAAGCTGGAGGGGCGAAGTGAGGGATCAGGAAGGTACCGCCTTGTACGTCAGTCTGCCTTCCTTTAAAGCAGCACTACACTTTAGAACATAAATCTATTTTATTAATGACTGTTCAGGATGAGCTGCTTAACAAATCACTGTCATCTAACTATAAAAAGAAAATCATGTTTTCTCTCTCTTTTTTCCAAATACATATATCTACCATTAAAATGATGGTTTGGTTTGGGCAGATGTGACTAAGCCGTGCTCTGCAGCCCGGCCTGAGCCCACAATGTCAGGGCAGGGGTTTTTGACGGCGGACAAACTTTCTGGAAAGCGTTAAATCCAAAAATGCCTACTCATTGGCAGCAAAAGGATCTGTCCCTGAGCTCGATGGAGCTCCAGGGGGCGTTTTCATTGAATTAGCAGGGACACGCACCTAAAAGAGCCAGGACATGGAAACTCAGGAGCAAGGCTCCAAAAGCTCCCACAGGCTGAGGACAGGCCAAACCACCAGGCCCAGTGACCAGGGACACGCAGGGAGTCCTGCCCTTCCGAGCGCAGAGAAGACGGTCTCATCTGTTCATTTTGGGTAATGGGTACCTGGTGTTTGTCATATTACCCTTTATATTTTTCAAAATGAAAAAATATACCAAGTGCGCAAATGATTTAGGGGTTCAGAGTTAACTATGAGGTTAACGAGAGGCAGGGAAGACCAGGCCATGGTAGGCTCGCTCTCTGCCGCTCTTCACCCACTGATGCTTCTGCACCTCGTAACTTCTGCTGCCTCGTAATGTCTTCACACATCGGCTGCTCATCCCCTCTCAGGAGGCCCTTGCTCCACCACAGTGCTGATGATGTTTGGCCAGACCCCCGTGGGACATGCCCCATGTGCACCAGGAGAGACGGCACGTGTCATTTTCGCTCAGCCAGCTCTGGGAGCAGCGGAGTGTAGCAGAAGGAACACGTGCTTCGGGACCAGACAGCCCTCGGGCAGACTCCTTCCAGGCTCTGCTCCTCTCAGGCTATGACTGAGGGCAGCCCAGTTGACCTCTCTGAGCCTCAGTGTCCACATCTGTCAAAGGCTAACAGCAAAACTGATGTAGGGTTAGAGATGGCAGATATAGGGTGTCTAGCCAGGCAGCCCACAAGTCTTCGTCGAAGGAAAGATGGGAGGATGGGAGGGAGGGAGGGAGGGAAGGGCAGGCTGACATACTGAGAGGCTGTCTTTAAACCATGCCACTCAAGGAGCAGGTGAAGAAAGCAGAGCTGCTCCTCGTGCTGGAGAAATGCACGAGGCCAAAGGTTCACGTGGGACAGAGCCAGCGGGACAGGCTAAAGGAAGAAAGGAAAGAACTTTGCAAGGATGAGAGAATCCCCGAATGGGGTGGACTAACTTGAGGGGCAGCAAGCTCCCTGTCTCTGAAGCGTCCAGCTGGAGACAAGGTCCCCACAGGCTGCTTGGAGGGGCTCCCCTGTTGAAAGTTTCCCAGCTGTGACTCAGGGCTCACTTGCCCATTTGGCTCATAGTGTCTATTACTGAACTATTACTGGCTTAATCTTTACCTTAGAATCATCATACTTTTTAACTCAAAATCTTTCTTTAGCCTTAATCTGAGCAAAATGTCCATCAAAGGACCGACCCAGTGGCCCAGTAATTAAGTTTGCACACT
Organism: Equus przewalskii; assembly: GCF_037783145.1. Lineage (NCBI taxonomy): Eukaryota > Metazoa > Chordata > Mammalia > Perissodactyla > Equidae > Equus > Equus przewalskii. The sequence goes on along the minus strand of NC_091845.1, from coordinate 74,678,272 downwards.
CTGCTTGGGCAGCCCGGGATTTGCCAGTTAGGATCCCCAGTGTGGACTCATGTACTGCTTATCAAGCCGTGCTGTGGCAGGCATCCCACATATAAAGTAGAGGAAGATGGGCATGGATGTTAGCTCTGGGCCAACCTTCCTCAGCAAAAAAACCAAAAAACAAAAACAAAAAAAACCCCACTCATTAAAAAAACCCAGGTTTGTTGTGATGCCTGTACTTTTATAATACATACAAACAAGTATATAACTATTAAAATGAAAGATGCTGCATGTGTCCCACCTAAAACCATCTCCCTCACCACCAGGAGAAACACACTTTACTGGGTCTGAATCTAGACTAGAGGTGTCCCAGGCACTCCTTCTGGGTCTACATTCTGTTATCTTAAGGCTGCCTGAATATTGATAATGCTCTTAATTCTTATGACTCTTTCTGGTCTCCCAAGCACCTTCTCATCTGTGTATTGCATCTAATCCCCATGACAAGCCTGAGGGTGGGCAGAGATGGAGCCTGGGCCCCTGCAGCACGGGACCCACCCAAGGCCCCACAGACAGTCAGAGGACCAGATCCTGAGCTCAGAGCTCCCAGCGCTCCATCCCACCCTCCTTTATTCCACCATTACACGCTGCACCGCCAAACGCACGCCTGGTGCTCTCCAAAATCTCAACAGCAATACAACCCAAATGCAAACTGTGATGTTTTATCCATCTAGGTGGCCAGATGCCAGACTCTCTAGATGAAATATGCCCCTCTGAGACCCAGAATGTCACCTCAGCAACCTGTGATGACCCACATCGTCATTTGGCCATCTGGCCCTCAGCAGGCCCCACCTAGTAAAACAACAAGAATACTAAAGGACGATGATAGGGACATTAAAAAGCTAAATACAGGCCTGGCCCCGTGGCCAAGTGCTTAAAGTTCCATGCACTCTGCTTCAGTGGCCTGGGTTTGCAGGTTTGGATCCTGGGTGTGGACCTACTCCCCTCACCAGACATCCTGTGGAAGTGTCCCAAATACAAAAATATAGAGGACAACTGGCACAGATGTTAGCTCAGGGCTAAGCTTTCTTAAGCAAAAAAGAGGAGGATTGGCAGCAGATGTTAGTTCAGGGGCTAATCTTTCTCAGCAAAAAGAAAAAAAAGGCTAAATACACATTGCTACTTCATGACTCCTACAAGAGGGACGGCCACAGAAAGCTGCGTTGGATCATGCCAACCAGCTAAAAGGGCCTAGGGGCTCAACAGTGGAGGCCAGGCCAAAGAGGACGAGGGGGTGGAGACTCCGGGAATAGGCGGGACTAACCTCATCCCCTATCACACACAACAGGAACACTACCTAGAAGTGTTAGAAGACAGGAGACAGGCACCACGGAGTGCACGGCAGGCACCAAGGAGTGCAATGTGGCTGTCAGCTCGGTCTCAACACAGTGGGCTCTGCTGGCTGAAGTACCGCTCTCTTGGTAGGAGTTCCATAAGACAGATCTGCTGGCTAACTGCAACTCACAGGCTGAGAACTGACAATGGTCCCACCCTGTTTTCACCCTTGACACCCATCTCTACCACAACGGCACGCTGGCCTGGTGGGAGGGCAGCGCCAAGTAGGTCCTCGTAAACAAAAGTGAAGCAACGTGGCTCTGACCAGGGGATCTAATCTGGGATCCAGGTCTCATTTTCAGAGATCCATGAGCCCCCTGAACTGTATGCCCCACTTTGTACATCCAAGCAACTTTTCTCTGGGCTTCCCATTGGCATGTTAAAGAGACTGTGACCCAAGAAGGTAAAAACCATTGCTCTGGACCCCAGACCCTCAGCCTTCTTGGCTGCCTGTCCCATGCAAGAACTTGCTGGAAGTGGCACTAATGTCCCATCCCCATGTACAGAGACTTCACAAGAGCTGAGAGCATCTTTGGGAGATCTAAGCTCTGCTTAATCCACTACTACTTGGGTTTTGTTATTTATAGCCAACAGCATCCCCAAGGATCCAGTACCATAGGGCCCAGTAGCATCATCCAAGACCACGAGGGTTGGCAAGGCCTCAGAGTCCACCCACAAAATTGCTCTCAAAGCTTGAGTTCTCTGCTCAGCCTTGAGACAATGGAGACCTGCCAGATGCCCCAGGGCACAGGGAGCTCACCCAGATCCTTCCTTTTTCCCACCCCCAGACAAAGGTAACTGTACCTTATAGCCAGCCGGATACCTGCCCCGGACCTGGCAGTTACAGAGCCACGGGCATTCAACACACTCTCTGGACACTTGAGAACATTCTAGCTTTGCACAAGAATGTGCTCCCACTTAGTTCCCATGAGTATGGTTTATATGAAGGACACAGCACTCAGGAGCAAGTATGTTTTCTGTCGCTGGCAGGGAGGCACACTCCATTAGGGCATTTCATCGGCAGAACAATGACTGGAGCAGGCGTGAAATATAAAATGGAGGTCACATTTCCCTGAGAACTCACTTGATCCAGCAGGCTGATCAACATGGAATTCAGACTGAGGTTAGGACCGCCACCCCAGGAGCGAGTTCAGTTCATCAGCGCCTAGCAGTCCCCCTGGGTCCAGGTGAGCACTCAAGCTCAGGAAGCAAACCGTGGGATAAGGGACCTGTCACTTTATAAGCAGCTCAGACTAACTGAAAGCGTGAAATACCTGTGGTTAGAGCTAATAACAAAATAACAGTTATACTCGTCACAAAAACATCTTACACAGGTGAAAACATGAGTAGTGGAAAATGCAAGCTGCCATATGCAGGAGCAGAGCTGGCAACCCTGGAAGACTGTTGCTTGCCTCCCGAGGGTTCAGCAGAGGGCCTTGACGCCCCCTCTCCGTAAGGAAAAGTCCAGGACACGGAGAGGGGAGGCAGTTTCTACCAGAGAACCCATCTTACTCAACACCCTCCCCCCAAAGAGGATGGCAGCCCCTGCGGCCTTGAAAACCCCAAAGCCTCAAAGCTCGGTGCCTCCCGCCTGGCCCGAGAAAGGGCAAACGACACCACTAACCACAGACAGAGAAGCCAACTGACTGCTGAGAACAGACCCAAGGGTGAAAACCAGGGCCCAAAATGTTTTCAGCCCCAGTCAGCAGGGACACGCGATTTACAGGAAATTAGGAGATTTACAAAATGCTGGCCAGCTCAAGTTTCTACCCCGGGAAGAGAAGCAGGACCAACTCTCAGAACTGTCCCAGAACATGCTTTGTTCACTGCAAAGCCCCTGACACGTGTCAGTTATTAATACCAACAGCTCACCATCCCACACTTCAACCAATCAGCCAATGTCGATGGAGCCAAAGCTTAACACTATCTGCCCCCGGAGCCTCCATCCGCGGGACAGCCAGACCCTCTCGGGAGGGGTCTGAGCAGCTGCATAGTCTAAAGTGTGGATTCTAGACGCGATCATGGGCAAGTTACTGAGTCTTTCTAGCCCCGATCTAGTTCGCCATTTGCATATAGGATAATAATAAAACCTTTCTGGAGGAGTCTTGTCAAATGATGAGCCAGCACGTCCACCCAGCCCCGGTCTCTGTGAGCCCTGCCGGCTGCTCTGATTACGGAGAGCTCCAGGGAGCTCTTAAGACAGATCTCATCCTCTCGCGGCCAGGAAGGGCACTCTTTGGAGCCCACAATTCCCAGCCTTGTCAGTCCCCATCTCTGGTCAGGTCCGGGAGGGAGGGTGAGTCCTGGAGGCGGAAGCACCATTCTAGCCCAAGGAGGCCCGTGGGGGGAGGGGGGCAACTCCAGAGCTCCGCGATCAGGGCCCCGATGAAGCAGCCCTTGTCCACCGCTCCAGCCTCGGCTTTGTCCCCGGCCAGCACAGACCTCCGTTTCAGCCAGAGTCTAACTGGGTGTCCAGTGCCCAGGCATCACCTCCTCTAGGAGGCCTTCCCTGACCTTCCACACTGTCTGCTCCCCCAACCACCGCGCTTCGCTGATCCCAGTCCCGACCACGCTGGGCTGTCGCTCAATTTGCGTCCCTACCTTCCGCGCCGAGTGGGAACTGGCACTGTGCCCCACACACGGGGGGCGCCCCAGCCAGGTCCGGTCAATGAATGAGCCGGGCCCTCGCTGCGACCAGAGCCCCAAGCCCCGGCGCAGTGCAGGGTTGTTTATGAAGCAGGCTGCTTTTCATTATTCTGATGACTCTGACAAGTCCCCCCGGCGGATCCCTGCCCTTGTTACGCCATTTTAAAAGGGGAGAAAGAGCCCCCGCCCCCACCCCCACCCCCAGCCCAGCCGCCCACCTCCCCGCGGGTTCTCGCCAGGGCAGACATGGAACCCAAGGGCGGTTACCAGGAAAGGGGCTCTCTGGGCGGTGGGCAGGCCCTCCCCACTGGGGTCTCGATCGTGGCCGATTTCTCGATAGCACACCGTTACGTGGGAGCCTGCGGTGGGGGCAAAAGGCCACTCACCGCCAGTCCAGAACGCACCCCCCACCCCCCGCCCGGAGGCGGCCACACCTCCGCCCCGGAACAAAGCACCCGCCCGGGCCCCCTCCCCTGCCCTGCCGCGCCGACCACTCACCGCGCGCTCCGGCCCCGCTCGGCTCTGGCCCTCAGGCCGCCTCCTCCATGCCCGCGCCGGCGAGGAGGCAGCGCCGCGCCCGCCCGGCCCCGCGGCAGCCGGACTGACGGCTCCCGGCCCGCGGGCCCGCCGGCCGCTCTCGCCCGTCCCCGCCCCGGCGCCTCCTTAAAGCGACCGCTCAGCCCGCGCGCGCCCCGAGCCCCGGCGCGCCGCGCATTCCTTATATTGCAACAGCGCCTGCTAAAAATAGAGCGCCGCCTGGGCGCGGGGGGAGCCGGGCCGGCGCCGCGACCCCGCCGCCCCCGCGTGCCGCCCGGCCACCCGGGCGCGCGGCCCGCCAAGTCCGGGCCACCCGCGCCGAGTCCCCCGGGCCGGGCCACGGAACTGGGCCCGCGCCGCTGCCTCCCCCGCGGCGCCGCGCACTTAGCCGGGTCCGACCCGTGGCGCCGCGGCGCCGGCGTTAAGGTGGACGCCGAATGGGAATTCGCCCGGGCCTCTTTAAGAGCCTCTGCGCTCCAACCTTTAAATCTCCGCTCGGCTGGGCCAACTTCTGAGCCGCCGGGCTCCTCCCTGGTCCTAGGCGATCCCGGGCCGCCGCCTTAACCGCGTTCCCTTCGCATCCCGCGACCTGTTTCTTCCTGGATCCTGCCCCCGGCGTCGCTTCCCCCAGGCCCTCTTGGTGCGCCTATCCTGGGCCCAAAGTTCGTTCAGATGGATACCACGGGGACAGGCGACACTCGCGCTCCATTTCATTGTTTCCTAACTCCTCTCCATCGGCGTCATTTTTTCCTTATTTTTTTTTTAAAAATTGAGATATAATTCACATACCATAGAATTCTACCTTTTAAAGTGTACAATTCAGTGGTTTTTAGTATGTTCACAAAGTCCTGCAACCATCACCATTATCTAATTCCAGAACATTTTCATATCCCCACTCCACCCCAAAAACCTACCCATTTGCAGTCCCTCCCCATTTCCCCCTCCCTTCAGCCCCTGGAAACCACTAATCTACTTTCTGTCTCTATGGATTTGCTTATTGCAGACATTTAGTATAAATGGACTCACAACAGGTGGTCTTCGTGACCAGCTTCTTTCACTCAGCACAACGTGTTCAAGGTTTACGCATGGTGCAGCGCGGAGCAGCCCCGCTTCCCTTTTCAAGACCGAATACTGTTCCACTGCATGTGTACACATTTTGTTTATCCATTCATCAGTCGGTGGACAGCTTCTTTGGACTTTTTGCCTATAATGAATCATGCTGCTATGAACATTTGTGTACAAGTCTTTGTATGAACATGCGTTTTCATTTCTCTTGGGTATATACCTAGGAGTAGAATTGTGGGTCATATCCTATGTTTAACATTTTGAGGAACTCCCAAACTGTTTGCCAAAGCAGCTGCACCATTTTACACTGCCACCGACACTGTATAAGAGTTCCAATGTCTCCACATCCTCACAGACACTTGTTCTTGTCTGTCTTTTTTGATGATAAGCATCCTAGTGGGGGTGAAGTGGTATCTCGTAATTTTGATTATCCGTGTCATTTTTGAGGACGTTCTTTTTCTGGGTGGACCTCAATGATGACTTGGAATCAGCTTTACAAGTCCAGGTAACCCATCCCCTTGTCATTTTGAGAGCTTCCCCCCTTACCCCAGGCCTAAGGGGACCTTTGCCCTGAGTCCTTCATGCCCTGCTGGGGCTGCCAATCCGATGCAGGTTTCAACTGGAAACCCAGGTGCCCAGGCAGCCGGTTGGTGAGAACCGTTGTGCCCCCTGCATCCCCACTCCCGCCTGCTGCTCTGAGGGCTCCGTGGACCCCAGGAGTCGCCGTGGCAGGGGGAATGCACTGGACACCCTCACCAGTCCCTCACCCTGGTAGGGAGTAAAAGAACTGGCTGAGGAGGGGCCTGGAGGGACGGATGTCCAGTTTGACTGGCTGGGTCTTGCCCTGGAACCCGCCTCTTCCTCCCCCTTCCATTTACCACAGGCCTTGGGGGAGGTGGGCAGGGGTCTGTGTGTCCGGGTTGTCTGTCAGCCCCTCTGTCAAGAGACGTCCTCTCCTGGGCCCTGACTGGCACAGTAGCCAGACTGTTGCCCCCAGTTGAGCTGAGTCAAAAATTAGTCTTTATGCCACTTTCATACATAAATCTTTAATAATCTGTCTCCTGAGTAAATGGAACTTACTCAGCTGGTGGTGACACACAGGTACCTGTGATTCTTTCAGGGTGAGGTTACACCCTGCCGGTTGTGGCTGGGGTCTTACCATGGGGCGTGTGTCCCATTTCAGCTGCTTCCTCTGCTCTGAACTTTGAATGAAAGCATGGCTAGCTTGCTGGCAAGTGGGGCTTTAGAGAACAGGGTTACTCAGCAGAAAAGTGAGGCCTGGGGTTGCTAGTTCATTCATTCATTCCGTCAACACTGCCAGAGCACCTACTGAGTGCCAGGCACTACCTCTGAGCAAACTCAGAGTGCCAGCCGCCAGCCGAGGGGTATGTGGTGTGGAAGAGGGAGGCACCAGGGCTGTGGGAACCCAGAGGGGAGGGGGCGAGGGCCCAGGGCAGGCTTTCTGGGAGAGGTGATAATTGAGCCAGGGCTTAAAGGACAATAACGTTAGCTAGGCTGAGAAAGAGGGAGCAAACCTTACACACTGAGGGTATGATTGAATGAAGTCTTTCCAAAAACTCCAGCAATCCGCATAGCTGAACAGGTGTGTTTGGGGCACGGTAGAAGCCAGACTCCTGGCCAAAAACCCAGGCAGGGCTCAGGCCCAACTTTCAGGCCCTGAGGTCCACTGCCAGCCGCAGAGCCAGGAGCTAGCTCCTGGAATAGGGTGAAGATCAGAGCCGCTGGGCTGACCCAGAGTAGAACTTCCCTGCTCAGTGACACGAGCAGACGGGCCTCATCCCCTGCAATGTGTCTGCACTTGTCTCTCGGCCCTGAGGCTTGCTGAGGACCAGGCCCCAGAGCAGACCCAACCTGGTCCAGTGGGCAAACCTCTGGGCTTGGGGACTTCAGGGCCAGGAGCCAGCCAGGTCATTGCGGGACAACTTTCTTCCAGAACTGCCTGCCCCAGTGTGGTCCCTGGGGGGTAAAAGCATCTCTGAGTTCCTGAGCATTCATGGTGTGCCAGACATGGGCACAGTGACGAGTCCGCACAGCTCCCAACACCGTGTGCAGAAGGTCTTACCCGCCCTCTTTGAGACATAAGGAGACCACAAGCCTAGTCCCACGGGGCCAGTAGACTGAGACACTGGCTCTTGTGACCACAGGGTCTGTACCCTTTCCCCTCTGTCTGTTGGCCTCGACAGCAGGTCAGTTATGTGTGTGTTTGGTGTTGGGAAAGCAGGGAGAAGGTGACGAGGACAACGGCACTCATTCCAGTCATAGTCTCTTCAGGCCCGTGGCGGGAAGTGGATCTTTTGCTGACCCTGAAGCACCACCATGGGTTAGCAGAAGAGCCCCACTCCACCCCCAGGCCCGTTCATCCCCTCAGCTGACCTCTCTTCTGTGCCAAGTACAAGGCCTTTGTTCCCCTGGGCTGACCACCATGTGGCACCAAGAACTACTTAATCTTCTCCCAGGTTTTTTAAGGCCGTTCCCAATCCAAGTTCAGTCGTTTCTCATCTTTAGCTCTCCCTGCACCCCGTCTGCAAAGCCCCCCACCCACCCCACAAAGCGCCCCAGCCCCATTAGGAGTAGGCTTCACAGGATTTTCTCCTCTGATGCTTATGGTTCATCCCTCACACGGGCTCCCTCTTGCTCTCTGGGGCCAGAAGAGCAGCTTTCAATCAATGCACTTCCCGATCACGGCCAAACTTCTCCAAAAAGTGGTCCATATGCAACTAATGTGTTTGTTTCTGATCATTTGTTTTTCTCCTCCTTGGCTTTTCCTCCGTTTAAGCTAAAGTCCAGTGAGTTAAACATTTTGAGTTGCAACCCACAGGAACAAACAGATTTTACATTACGAACCAGAACACACACAAGTGAAACACAAATTTCATGAAATAAGACTTATCTTTACTATGTGTGATGCACTCGGATCTGTTTTTTTCTGTTTCATCAAAACATCCTAGCAAGATGCGGGTCAGGCCAGTGGCGCAGCAGTTAAGTTCACACGTTGCACTCTGGCAGCCCAGGGTTCACCGGTTCGGATCCTGGGTGCAGACATGGCCCATGCTGGGGCAGGTGTCCCACATATAAAGTAAAGGAAGATGGGCACGGATATTAGCTCAGGGCTGGTCTTCCTCAGCAAAAAGAGGAGGATTGGTGGCAGATATGAGCTCAGAGCTAATCTTCCTCAAAAAAAAAAAAACGAATTAAAACCAAAAATCCTAGCAAGACCTACTAAATTGATTTCATGCCCCACTAATGGGTTGTGACCTACAGTTTGAAAAACGTTGAACCATATTTTGATACCCGTAGCCTCAAGGTAGTGACATTACATCAGAAATTTGTCAAGAAAGAAAAGTCAACTCTAAGGTTTTGAAACACATGCTAGAGACAATAGTTTGAAAAGAAAAGAACTTTGAATTTCAAAAGCCTATGAGATTTCCTCTTCTAGGCAGGATGTAGTAGGTTGTGGCTGGCCAACGCTCCTACCGCAACAAAAGGAGATGAAGCTCTCCAGCTGTTCCCTCTCCCCTTCCCCAGGACATTAGCCAGTTTGGGGCACTGGCCAATGATCAACTTTGCCCAGAAGGAAGACCTCTAATGGAGGAAAGAGGAAAGCAGCAAAGCTTTTAGAGGCCACCTGGTAGTAGAATGACGAATTGGAAGATAGGGGGCCTTAAAAACACAACCAATTTTCTCCACATGACATCTGCTAAGTTCTGGGCCTGACAATGCATCTAAAAAGCAGAGTAAAATCTTCCCACAGTCCCACAGTGCTTAGAAAATAAAGGCTCGGGGCCAGCCCGGTGGCACAGTGGTTAAGTTCGCACATTACGCTTCTCGGCGGCCTGGGGTTTGTCGGTTCAGATCCCGGGTGCGGACATGGCACTGCTTGGCACGCCATGCTGTGGTCGGCGTCCCACAAAAAGTAGAGGAAGATGGGCACAGATGTTAGCTCAGGACCAGTCTTCCTCAGCAAAAAGAGGAGGATTGGCAGCAGTTAGCTCAGGGTTAATCTTCCTCAAAAAAGAAAAAAGGAAAGAAAAGAAAGCCTCCTCAAGAAGAAAGAGCCTGCCTTAAACACAAGGCCAGCTCCTGCCTCATGACATTTGCCAGATTTTGAACATCCGTGGGGACAGATTCTGGACAGCTGGATTGGAACCCTCTGAAGGGCAGAGCTGAATCTCCACAGTCTTTCATGGCTGAGGACACAGAGACCTTCGAGGCTCTCAATCGAAATCCATATATGAGGAATAGGGGTAAACCAGAGATAGAATAAATCCTGCAAAAACTGAAATCTAGCCCCAACCCAGCTCAGTCCTTTGCTGGACTGAGATGCTCATTGCTCACTCCCATCTGTTTAATGGAGGAAAGAGGGAACCCTCTGTGTGACAATTTGCATTATCTGGATCCTCTACGCCTCTTATATACAACGTCTGCACACAGTAAAAAATAACTAGTCAAGTGAAGAGGCATGAAAATGTGAGTGCTAGCAAGAGAAAAAACAGACAATAGAACAAACACACAGATCCTTCAGATATTGCAGTTAGTAGACAGGACTTTAAAATAACTGATTTGGGAGGAACTAGAATTCTTAGACATTGCTGTTGGAGGTATAAAATGGTACATCCATGTATCAGCCAAAGTTCACTCAGGATACAGAAACCACACAGTAAGTGGGACAAAGAAATTTTAATATAAAGAGTTATTAGTTATGAGAGGGGACTACCTACTGAGGAGAAAAGAGAACTCCAAAGGATATAGTTACAGTAGATACAGGGAGCAGCCTGTGGGGCTGGGGCAGACCAGCCAAGGAAGGAACAAACCCATATGAGGTCCCGACCCTCACCTTCTAACCACCAGGCTGAGATCCACACCTTGTTGGAGACAGTGCAGCCATGATCCACTGGACGATGAAGAAGTTTGCTGAAGTCCCATGCAGACGGAATTCACTGGAAAGCATTCCTCCTGGGTGCTGAGGGAAGCCATGCATGGAAATGTGCCACAGTGTGGAAATCGCAGAAAACATCCTACAGCAGTGATGCATTGGAAAGTTGACTTCTAGGGTATTGGAGGAAGCTGCTCGTGGAAATGGAGTGTGTGTTTCTGGCTGCAACATGTGCAGGAACCCTGTGCTGCAGGAACCTGCCAAGGGAGCACGTGAGAACCAGGAAGAGACGCTTCTTTCTCCTGCAGCGGCTGCCAGTGCTATCTACCGACAAAGCTTAACATTGCGCCAGACGGGGAAGGAGAAATGTTTGCAGGTGATGGATAATTACCTCCCCTATCACAGAGCACATAATTAAGGACAGATTTGGAGCTGAGAGATAATAAATTGATAACTGGAACAACTGTCTTTGAAAAACTGTTGAGTAGATTCTGCTAAAGCTAAACATACACTTACCTCTGATTCACCATTTCTACTTCTAGGTATATACCTAAGAGAAATTAGTAAACATGTTCACCAAAAGACGTGTATAAGAATATTTATAGCAGCTTTAGTCATAATAGTAAAAAACTGGAGACAACCCAAATATGTATTAACTGAAGAATGAATAAATGAATTATGATTGAGTCCTACAATGGAATATTATACTGCAACAAATAAGAATGAAGGACTGAAGCATAAGAAATACAAATGAATCTCAGAGACTTTATATTAAAAGGTAGAGAGAAAAAGAGATAATAGCGTAAAAGATGTGTGGATATATTCAAATGTCTAACGTTCATGTCACTGGAGTCCTGGAAGGAGACAACAGAGAGAATGAGACTGAAGCAATATTCAGAGAGATAATGGCAGAAAATTTTCCAAAACTGGTAAAAGATATAAATCTACAGATTCAAGGAGATTGGTGAATTCGAAAAAGAGTCAGCATGAAGAAAACCACATGCATGCATGTAATAGTTAAACTGCTGAACACAGTGTAAAAACTAATTTTTTATTTACACCTTTCTTCATTGAAAAAAATCCCTTGATGAACATTTTCTGGAGCTGATAAAGCTGAGCTTGGGTGAGAGCCGTTCCCTGCCACATGAACACTGTGGTCGGGCCTCTCGACAGGAGACACCCTCAAGGACATTGCGCAACTTGGAGCTGAGGCCAGCATCCTGAGCATCTCTTCTGATAACCACCCAGCCCCGGCTTGCCAAACAGTGGGAAAACGATCGTCATTTGTAGCCACATGTTTTCATGAGTCTTGGTATTTGAAATATTGTAATACCAAGTCAGAGAAAGAAAAATGGCCTGGATTTTGAACCTCAAATGCAGAGTTTACTCACTTCAATTTAGCCCAGTTTTCCAAAACCCAATAGCATCGCTTCTGTAAACAAACAAGACAGTTAGAAAAATGTTGTTCTCAATGACTAGAATTTTAAAACATTATTTTTACTCTAAAACAAATAATAGAGATGGCATGTAGCATTCCAAAATACGCACAAATCTTTGAGATAAATATTATTGAAGTTTAGAGAACCCAGAAGGCCGTTTAGCATTAAGCCCTCAGATGTGTGGGGCAGTCAGGCAGGAAGCTTCAGGAGACGCGTTGGAGCAGCGGAGTCTTTGGTAATGAGGTCTTTGAGCCTTGACTGAGATCCAGATCTGCCTCAAAAGCTTCTTTTCTTGGCCCAAATAGATGAGCAAGGAGTTCTGTTCTAATGGGAGGTTAGACAGGAAATAGGTCCTGCTCTCTAATCTCCCAGAGGAACCTAAACAATCAAGGGATAAAGCTCGTTATCTCTTGGGAGGTGTCAGAAGCTGTGAAGGTCTGAGATTTTATCCTACTTGCAAGCTAACAAGTTACCCTTCCATAGTTTGATGGATACTGGCAGAAGACATGAAATCCTGGGTCGGAGATGAAGGATAGGTTATTACTCAGAGCAATAGTAGTAACCAGCGTATTAACCAGGGTATTATTTTTGCACAGCTTTCCTGGAGCTCAGTTCCCATAGGACAATGCAAAGAGGGCCAGGTACACCTGCACATGCGGTGGGTTGTTTTACAGGAGAAGAAGCCTGAGCTTTGGGAAACTAAAACTTTTACACTGGAGAGTAAGTATGCTGGCTCTAGAGGGAGACGTGATCTCTATCTTCCAAGGCTGTAAGCAAACCTGCCCTTTGTTTTAGGAAGAGATACCATCTCTATCTTTCAAGGCCATTCACTGTATAAACATTCCTGAAAAGATAGTTGGGAATAAAGGCAGGCAGTGCTTCTGCTTGCAAAATGTGCAGAAACACGAGACAGCCGTGCAGAAATGCTGCTGACAGGGGGAAGCTGTGCTCAGACCACTCTAAGTCGTGCAGAATGTCACCTCGCCATCTCCTTTAACTCTCATAAGCCTGAGTGATGGGCAGTACAGGGCTCATTAGTCCCGTTCACGGTGGGAACCCGAGACTCCCTGAAAAAAGAGTCCCCAGGAAGTAGCTGGGCAGCCTGGCCTACAGGGACTCATGATGCAGATCAGCGGTTTGACGGGAACCCTCACTGACTCGACAACGTGAAGAGAATGCGACACGGTGCAATGCAGGTTGGTGGGCTTGGAGAGACAGGTGGCCTCCATTTAGTGGCTTACCAGCTTGTGTTTCCAAAGTCATCCTCACCATCAATGAAAAACTACTGAAACCAATACGTGAGTTTCGCAAGCCTCAGAATAAAAAGTCAATATACAAAAATCAGTCTATTTCTGTGTACTGGCAGCACATAATTGGAATGAAGTAAAACAAAAAGCAATTTCATTAATAAGAGCGTTAACAAACAAAATACAAATGACTTGCAATAACTATAAAACATTGCTGAAATTAAAGAGTAAACAAATGGAAAGATATGCCATAGTTACGGATTGGAAGACAATATTATTGAGATGTCAGTTCTCCCCAAGTTCATCTTTAGATCCAATGCAGTCCTAAGCAAATTTCCAACAGGAGTTTTCGAAAAATACTAACAAGGATCCTAAAATTTATATGAAAATCAAAAGACTTAGAATAGCCAAAGCAATTTTGAAAAAGAAAACCAGGGGCAGGCCCTGTGGTCGAGTGGTTAAGTTTTTGCGCTCTGCTTCGGCGGCCCAGGGTTTCATCAGTTGGGATCCTGGGCATGGACATGGCACCGCTCATCAGACCACACTGAGGGGGCGTCCCACATGCTACAACCAGGACCTACAACTAGAATATACCGCTATGGACTGGGGGGATTTGGGGAGAAGAAGGAAAACAAAAAGGAAGAAGATTGGCAAGAGATGTTAGCTCAGGTGCCAATCTTTAAAAAAAATTAAAAAATTAAAAAAAGAAAAAGAAAGTTGAGGACTTAGATGACCTGATTTTAAGACTTATTATATGTCTTAGTCCGCTCAGGTTGTTATAATAAAATACCATAAATGGCGTGACTTAACCACAGAAATTTATTTCTCACTGTTCTGGAGGCTGGAGTCAGCGATCACGGGGCCGGCATGGTTGGGTTCTGGTGAAGGCCCTCTTCCGGGTGCCAGACAACTGACTGCCCCTTCTGTCTTCACACGGCAGAAAGAAAGGCAGCTGGCTCTCTGGCCTCTTCTTATAAAGGCTCTAATCCCATTCGCGAGGGCTTCACCCTCATAATCACATTAAGGCCCTACCTCCAAATACCATCACATTAGGATTAGGGTGTCAACATATGAATTCTGAGGGGACACAAACATTCAGTCCATAACACTACACAACTACAGAAAACAAGACAGTGAAGCGCTTTATAAGAATAGACAAATAGATCAGTGGAATAGCCTAGAGAGTCCTGAAAGAAATTCACATTTATAACCAGTTGAAATTTGACAAAGGTGCCAAAGCAATCCAATGGAGTAAAGAAAAGTCTGAACAAATGGTGCTTACACAACCAGAAATCCCTATGGAGAAAAAAAATGAACCTTGATTCCTAGCTCACATCTCACACAAAAATTAATGTGAACCGAACTGTGGTACACTCACATTGTGGAATACGCAGCAGTAAAAAGGAACAAGACATTGATACATGCAACGACTTAGATGAATCTCCAGGGAATGGTGCTGAGTGAAGAAAAGCCAGCACCAAAAGGCTGCATGCTGTATGAGATGATTTATATGTTATTTTTTAACGACAAAATTTTAGAAATGAAGGACAGAATAGTGGTTGCCAGAAGTTAGGGATCAGAGGAGAGATATGCAAGAGAGAGGTAGGTGTGGTGATAAAGGACAACAGTAATGATCCCTGTGTTCAGGATCTTGACTACGGTGGTGCATGCATGAACCTATGCAAGTGAGAAAACTTTATAGAATTTAATGCACACACACGGGTACAACAAACACTGGGGAAATCTGACTCTGATGGCTGAATTGTACCAATGTCAATGTCCTGGTTGTCATATTATACTACAGTTTTATAAAATGTTACCATTGGGGGAAACTGGGCAAGACTCACAAAGGATATCTCCGTGTTAGTCTTACAACTGTATGAATCTATAATATCTCAATAAAAATTTCAGTTAAAAATGAATTTGAGATGCATGAGAGGCCTAAATGTAAATTTTAATAATTTCTTTCATTATAATTTTAAAAAATAATTCCTCTTCTAACTACTTTAAAATCCCTGGAAGAACATAAGGGGAATATCTTCATGACCTGGGGGTAGGTAAAGTTTCCTTAGGAAAAGATTTCTTAGACAGGGCAAAGAAAACAGTAAAATAGACCAAAAAGTTGATAAATCAAATTTCATCAAAATTTTAAAATGTCTGGTCATTAAAGCCATCAGAGTCACCTCAGGCTGGCAGCTGGGGGCAGAGGGTGGAGGAGGCCACGTCTGATACTTCACCACTTGGGCCCAGAAGCAACACTCCTCGCTTCCACCCTGACTGAGGGAAGCTAGCCAACTGGCGCCACCTGGCTGCGCGGGATGGGGTGGCCATTGTGACCTTTGGGATGGGGCCTCCCAGCAATGACCCTTTACTCTGAAAAGAGAGCCTGATACCTTAACAACAACAACAACAACAATGGCTTTCCTGTCAAGAAACTTTAAAAGACACTGTCTCTTTCCACAGCATTCCTGAAAGGTGGGTATTATACTGCCCATTTCAAAGAGGAGGAAACTGACGCTGAAGAAGTTGAAGGAGCTCACCCAGGTAAGAAGCTCACACAGGTCGGAGGCAGTAGGTCCAGGACCCAACTCAAGCCTGACAGATTCAAAAGCTCCCAGTTCTGTGACTCCAGCTGCCTTCCTCACAGCAGGTCACAGTAGGGACATGCCGTTACTTGTGGAAAAAGAAAACAGGCTATCTGGAAGCAGAGAGGCGTCAGCCTAGGCAGAGCTGTATGCACACATTCTTACCATCCAACATGAGAAACTGGAAGGTAGCTGGGGAAACAACAGCCCACTTTGGTTTGCGATTTGCTCGTAAAGCGAGTAGGTCCTTTCTTGTTTTACAGTCACAGCCCAGTTTTGAAGTGTTTTCATAAAGAAAATGCTCCTGGTGTCCAATTCGGATCACAGGAAGGTTTCCCTTGAGCAAACCACCACCTTGTGGCAATGACATGACTTGCAGGAGAAAGAATAAGGTTTTTTGTTTTTCCAATCTTTCAGACTCCAAAACACAGCAGTTACCATTAAAGTTAGAAGTTTTGGCATTAAACAAAGCAAAACAAGCGAACAAAAAAGCACCTCCCTCAGGGCTGATCTAATTAAAATAGATGTCTGTGAAAAAGACATCTGACTTTGGGCAAAGCAATCGAATCACTGACCCATATCATAAAATATGTGAAAGATGGAAATTTCATTAAATCAAGATGTAAAAAGCTGGAGTGACCCAAAGTGATCCATTTGGGGGAAAACTGATTAGGTTCCATTTTGTCCAAACTGTTCACTTTTGAAAGTAAAAGTGTTGCCATTAATAATTGCATGAGACAACAGATGTAAAGTGGAGATATCTCAGGCAAACCGGGACACATGCTTCCCCTAAATTTGTTTCTGAGGTTCAGCCTGGCAAAGATATGACCACATTTTTTAGTAGAGATCAAGTGGTAAGAAATCTAACCCTTTCCAAAAGAATAAAAAGGCAACCTCTATTGTGCTGGCAGGAGGAGTTTAGTATCTGATTTGAATTTTATTTTGGGAACAAATTTTAAGGGCAATTTCCAACCAGTCAAGAGCTTGAGCAACCACCACCCTGTGGCAACAAACGTCACTCGCATCTTGCAGACCCAGTTTGCAATGCTGTGTCTTACAGACGCCCCTGTATAGAGGTGTCACAGTTTGATTATTCATTCACCTATTGAAGGACATCTTGGTTGCTTCCAATTTCTGGTGAGTATGAATAAAGCTGCTGTAAACATTTATATGCAGGCTTTTGTGCACACATAAGTTTTCAAATTAGTTGGGTAAATATGTAGGAACACAATTGCTGGATCATATGGTACGACTGTACTTAGCTTTGTAAAAAACTGCCAGACTGTCTTCCAAAATGGCTGTATCATTTTGCCTTCCCGCTAGCAATAAATGAGAGCATCTGTTGCTTGGACCTTCATCAGCATTTAACATTCTCAGGGTTTTTTTTATTTTAGCCGTTCTAAAAGGCGTGAGAAGTATCTTATTGTTCTAATTTGTAATTCCCTAACGACAAACGAGGAAGAGCATCTCTTTCATTTGCTTACTTTCCATCTCTGTATCTTCTTTGGTGAGGTATTTCTTCTGATCTTTGGCCCATTTTTAATTGTGTTGTCTGTCTTCTTATTGTGAGTTTTGTATATTTTGGATAAAAGTCCTTTATCAGATATGTCTTTTGGAAATAGTTTCTCACAGTCTATGGCTTGTCTTCGCATTCTCATAACAGTCTTTTGCAAAGCACAAGTTTTTAATTTTAATAAAGTCTGACCTACAAATTTTTTCTTTCATGGATCATGCTTGTGGTGCTGTGTCTAAAAAGTCAGTGCCAAATCCAAGATCACCTGGATTTTCTCTTATGTTTCCTTTTAGAAGTTTTATAGTCTTGCGTTTTACATTTACATTTATGATCCACGTTGAGTTAATTTTTGTGAAAAGTGTAAGATCTGTGATCAGAGTCATGTTTTTGCAAAAGGATGTCCAATTATTCCAGCATCATTTTTTGAAAAGACTATCCTTTCTCCATTAACTTTCCTTTGCCCCTCTGTCAAACATTAGTTTTGTACATTTGTCTAGGTCTATTTCTGGACTCTCTAGTCTGTTCCATTGATCTATGTATCTATTCTTTAAATATAAAACCATGCTGTTTTGCTTATAGCAGCTTTATAGTAAATTCTGAAGTCCAATAGTGTCAGCTCTCCAACGTTGTTCTTTTTCGTCAGTATCGTATTGGCTATTCTCGGCCTGTTACCTTTTCATATAAACTCTAGAATCAGGTTGTTGATATTCACAAAATAGCTTGCTGGGATTTTGCTTGGCATTATGTTTAATCTGTAGATCACACTGGGAAGAAGTGACATCTTAACAATATCGATTCTTCCTCTCCACAGACATAGAATATGTCTCCATTTATTTAAATCCTTTCAAGTTCTTTCATCAGCTGTTATTGATTTCTAGTTTAATTCCATTGTGGTCTGAGAACATACTCTATGATTTCTATTCTTTTAAATTTGTTAAGGTGTGTTTAAGACCTGGAATGTGGTCTATCTTGGTGAATGTTTCATGTGAACTTGAGAAGAATCTGTATTCTACTGCCGTTGGATGAAGTATTGTATCAATGTCAATTAGGTTGATGTTGTCGTTCAGTTTAACTATATGCTTGCTCATTATCTGCCTGCTGGATCTATTCACTACTAAAAAAGTTGTGTTGAAGTCTTCAATTATAATAGTGGTTTATCTATTTTTTCTTGCAGTTCTAGCCTCATGTATTTTGATGTTCCTAGGTGAATACATATTAGTATTAATTAATTAATTAATACTAATAACATAATTATTGTCATGCCTTCCTGGAGAACTGCCCCTTTAGCTTTATGTGATGCCCTCTCTTTATCCCTGAGGAATCTCCTTGTTCTGAAGTCTGCTCTGCCTGAAATTAATATAACTACTCTAGCTTTTTTTGGGGTTAGTGTTAGCATGGCATAGCTTTCTCCGCCTCTTTTAAATTATCTGCGTCTTTATATTTAAAGTGGAGGTCTTGTGGAGAACACACAGTTGGGCCTTATTTTTTAATCCACTGACAATCTCTGTCTTTTAATTGGTGTAGACTATTCATACCATGTTTGTAAGTGTTTTATATTTGTTCCACTTGACTTTCATCTCTAAATTTTGAATGTGAATTTTGTATTCTTTATCTTAAAGAGAACGCTTCAGATCCCTCAAAACCTGCACCTACCGCTGCTCGACATGCATTAAGTAACGGTAGAAAAGGTGCAGGCCAGCCCGGCGGTGCAGGAGAGGCTCAGGGATTCCGGGATGCAGCTGCATAGTACATGGATGCACCGGGTCTTTGCTTGCTGGGTCCAAATCCCCCAGACACTGACAAACGCTTCAGCCAATGAGAGCGTTCCTACCGTCCAATTCTGACTTAAGGGGCGGGACTCCCTCCTGCCTTATTGCCTTGTCTAGAGTGGGCGTGGCTTACGTGTACGATTGTTTATCACCTGGCCAATTTGGTGCGGCCCTGTGTTGCCATGACGACCGTGGCTAGGTCACTGCAGACTCGGTTGGAAACTCTCACAGCGCGTTGAGGTCCGTGTACCTGTCGAGAGATCGTTCACGGTGGTTCAGCTTCCCAGGAATACACTGGAACAGTAGGAATAGCAGGGTTCTGTGGCCTTTTTCCACCCTAATTCCTCGGCGGGCGCTCCGATGCCTGCCGGGCTGCGTCGCCTGGAGCCCCCACTCGGGCCTCTGCGCGCGTCCCTTGGCTGGCTCTGGGGCGAGGAAGGGGCTTCGCAAATCTGCAGAAAACCCGCCCCCCGAGCCGCAAGCCCCCGGGCTGCAGGCTCGGCCTCCCTCGTGGGGTGTTCGTTTTCCACCTGTGCGTTTATTTTCTGCCACTTATAAGCACCTTAAAGGGACGAGGGGCTTTGTCTGGAGGAAGCTCTTGGCTTGCTGATCCACGCAGCGGTTTGCCTCGAGGCTGCGGCCGGGGAACGGCCTGAGCCCGCGGTAACAGTGCTTCTGTCTTCTTTGCAGAGCCATGGGCAGCAAGAAGAAGGAAATTGCCTTGCAGGTAAGCCTCTAGGGGCGCTTGCTTCCTGCACTTGGTTGGGGTTGGGGACGAGCAGGATGGTGTGGAGCGGGAAGTGCAGTATGAAAGTGATATTGTCGGGAAGTGCAGTATGAAAGTGATATTGTTTGCCAGCAGTCTATTACAGCCAGTGTTCTCAAACTTGAATATGGTACCTTCCGTCTTAAAGGAAAAAAACTTATCTTGGACCCCTAGTGATGACAAATTTTTTGTGCACTTAAATATAAACAAACATAAAATTGGGTGTAAGCTCTTTATGGTTAGAGTACTTATGTAATGGTAAAACCCAAACATGCGTTAAAAGAAAATAAAACTACAAAACCGAGAAAATATGAATCAATATAATTCGATGTGACTTTTTTGTTGAAATACAATTGCCACTTGCTGTGGGAATCTGATATAGGTTCTTTTGAGTCTGGGCACACGTCTGTAGCTGAGTGCTCTCCAGAGATCCAGTTCTCCTACCACTGCTGTCATCAATCATTCGCTTATTCAAAGTAGATTTTGATATTTTATGTGCTGCACATTCGTTATATGGAGTGCCTTACTTACTTTGCGCCTGGGACAAGTGAATCCGTAAGCCAGTGTCTCTGCTCTTTTTTTCTTGGTCCTGGACAATAATTAGTGGGTGATTCTACAGTGATGGTAAACATGCAGGCGTAGCTGGAACTGGGAGGGAGGGCTTCGTCATCAGGAGATCATCTGATGATCTGTAATATGGGTACATTTTAAAGCAAACCTTAAAACGTCTCCTAGTCAACTTGGCCCATCAGGATAAATGCCAGGCTACAGGCACCGCCTGGAGACTAGAGAGCAGCAGCAGTCCTGAGCCACCTGATTCCTTTCATTGTTCTCGTGGCACCAGGAATTTGCATGTGAATTTCAAAACACTAGTGATTTAAAAAAGGGAGAAAGCAATGTCTGTCTAAGGATTGCATTTACTGGGAGGGGGTTGGCGGGGGAGGGAAGAGCTTTGAATTGGAAGTCAGAAGACCTTATGTAGTTCTTGACTCTTCTCTCAGCCAACTCTGGGACTTTGTGTACATCATGTAAACTCTCTGGGCTATAGCTTGTCCATCTGTAGACAAGCATTGATGTTCTAGCAGTCCAGAGTTATGAAACTTCATGTGTCTATATTCTGTCTGTAAATAAATCCTAAGGACCCGGTCCTACCACTTACTGCCATGTGAACGAGTTCTTCAACCTCTCGGACCCTCCACACCCTTTATGAAAACAGGAGGGATGTTACATAACCTGCAGAGTTGTGGCAAGAGACTCCTTTAGACACTTCTAGGATGGTCTGAATGCTGTCTGTGGTGGCTCTAAGATTTTTGCCCCATATGATTATCTTTTTGTGTGTCTATGCCCAAATCTCCTTTGGGGGTAATAACATTTTTTAGCAATTTTTTTTAAATGTATATTCCCCAGAGCCCTGAGTTCAATGCGGTACTCAAAGTAAGTGCTTCCATTTGCTGAGGGAGGAGGCAGTGGTGTGCCCGGAGGCGTCCGTGTGGGCACTGCCTCTCCACCAGGTCAGCTCCTTAAAAGCAGTGCTCAAGGGTCTGCCAAGCCAGGAACTCTGTCCTCTCTCTGGGTAAGACTATTTAGGATTCCTTTTGTGACTGAGATGGAAATCGCAGGACATCAAGAGACAGCCTGGTTGAAAGTGCCAGAGGGGCTGGCCCGGTAGCTAGTAGTTGAGTTCCTGGGCTCTGCTTCAGAGGCCCAGGGTTCACATGTTTGGATCCCAGGCATGGACCTACACACTGCTCATCAAGCCATGCCGTGGTGGCATCCCACATAAAATAGAGGAAGATTGCCACAGATATTAGCTCAGTGACAATCTTCCTTAAGCAAAAAGGAAGATTGGCAACGGATGTTAGCTGAGGGCCGATCCTCACACACACACAATTGCCACACATTCCCCATTCATTCCCTACAATGTAGGGCTTGGTGAAGTCCAGCTATTTCCCGTTCTGTTCTGCTCCCGCCCTGCTCCTCCGAGTGAGATTCTTCCACTGCCCACAGAGTCCTGGCCCCACTGCTGATGTGGCTCCCTCCACGACAGGGGTGCACTGCGGAGAGTTGCCACTGGCTGACAGCTGAGCCTCTGAGACTGACTATTATGAGAGAGAGGCTGGGGGTGGGGGTTCTTCTGAATCCTCTGTCGCTTTCCTCAGGACCATAGTTATGGGCCCAGGATGACATCAGTCCAGCTCTCTTACCTCATTTAA
This sequence comes from Equus przewalskii, assembly GCF_037783145.1. Taxonomy (NCBI): domain Eukaryota; kingdom Metazoa; phylum Chordata; class Mammalia; order Perissodactyla; family Equidae; genus Equus; species Equus przewalskii. The sequence goes on along the minus strand of NC_091845.1, from coordinate 74,656,227 downwards.
GGCATCAAGAAGAAGGCTTTTCTGTTTTTTGTCCTTTTTTATCCTTTGAAACAAAAAAGTATGGAAGCATGATTTCCTTGAAAGATGGATCTTTAATAAAGGATTTGCGGATGTTACATGTTTCCAGCCCTTTTAAAGGGACAAAGACCTTAACACACCTGTACTAAGAATGAGTGGTAATTGTCATGGTCTTTTAATTTATATAGTTTCAAGGTAGCTCCCCACAAAACGTATTAATTACAAAGGGAAGAGGAACAATTTCACAGTGTAGAAGCCTGACACCACCTTAATCAAGTGATCAAAGTGAACATCATCCGTAATGGGGCAGATCGAAACTGTGTCACCTGACAAGATGCAGTGAGAAGAACATTCTTCCACTTCTCTGACACTCCAACCAGTTCCAACCAATCCAATCAGTTCCAACCAATTACAACCAATCCAACCAGTTCTAACCAATTCCAGCTAGTTCCAACCAATCCAACAAGTTCCAAACAATTCCAACCATCCAATCAATTCCAACCAATCCAACCAGTTCTAACCAATTCCAACCAGTTCCATCCAATCCAACCAGTTCCAAACTATTCCAACCAATCCAACCAATTCCAACCAATCCAACTACTTCCAACCAATTACAACCAATCCAACCAGTTCCAACCAATCCAACCAGTTCCAACCAATCCAACCAATTCCATTCAATCCAACCAGGTCTAATCAATCCAACCAGTTCCAAACAATTCCAACCAATCCAACCAGTTCTGACCAATCCAAAGATGCACAGCCTGAATCTAATCAGGAGGAAACATCAAACACACCCAAACTGAAGGACATTCTACCCTCTTGTAGTCTTCAAAAGTGTCAAAGTCATGAAAATCAAAGAAAGACTGAAAAACTGTTCCAGATGGAAGAGACGAAAGAGACTTGACAAATCAATTCAGCATCTGGTTCTGATTAGATCCTGTGCTATTCAGGACATTACTGGGGTGACTGGTAAAACTTGAATGGGGTCTGAGTATGAGAGAGTCATAATGCATCGTGTTTATTTCCTGATTTCAATGGTTGTATCACGGTTATGTGGGATAATGTATTCAGAGATAATAGGATATCAGGTTTGTCATTTACCTTCAAATAATTCAAGCAAAGGTTCTTTATACTGTACTTGCAAATTTTCTGTAAGTTTGAAATTGTTTCAAACTAAAAATGTTATACAAAAATATACATTATTAATAATGTACTATGTATGATATGATATATATATCTCTCCTTGAATTTCATTTATGACATAAACCAGAATATTTCTTAAGTAAGAGAAAAATGTGAAGAGATGGCAATAAATTCAACTGTTAATTATTTCTGATGTGGATGTTTGGATATATTTAACAAAAGATGTGCCAAAAGTATACACTGAAAACTACAAAACATTGCTGAGAAAATTAAGGAAGATTTAATAAATGATGAGAAACATGTTCCTGAACTGGAAGATTTCAGTTTTGTCCCAAATTGTTCCATAGATTCAATGCAGTCCCAATTAAAATCTGTGCAGGAGTTTTTGCAGAAATTGACAAGCTGGTTCTAAAATGTATATGGTAATGCAAAGGACCTAGAAAAGCCAAAACAATCTTGAAAAAGAAGAATAAATATGGAAACCTGACACTGCCTGAGTCCAAGACTTATTATAAAGCTATAGTAATCAAAATAGTGTGGTACTGGCAAAAGAACAGACTAAATAGGTCAATGAGATAGAATAGAGTCCAGAATAAACCCATACTATTCCGTCAGTTGGCTTTCAATAAAGATGCCAAAGCAATTTAATGGTAAAATAAATCTTTTCAACAAAGTTTGCAGAAACAACTGTATCACTTCATGGAAAAAAAATTAACCCCAATCCTTCCCTCACAATATAGACAAAAATTAATTTCAGATGACTTGCAGGCTTAAATTAAATTAAAGCACATGAAATAGTGCTCAGCACCACTAGTGATCAGGGAAATGAAATTAAAGCCACAGTGAGATACCATTATGTTACCAGCAGTGTGACTAAAATTTAAAAGACTGACATCACTAAGTTTTGGTGAGAACCTGGAGCAACCACAACTCTTATGCTTTGCTGATGGAAGTTTAAAATGGTACAACCACTTTAGGAAAAGTGGTGGCTGTTTCTTATGAAATTGAACAGACATTTACCCTGTGTCTGAGCGGTTCCACTCCCAGATATTGACTTACTGAAGACAAATGAAAACATGAATAGAAGAGGATTTAACAAGAATGTTCATAAGTCTTTATTTATAGCCCCAAACTGGAAGTAACCCAAATATCTATCAAGCAGATTATGATATCGTCATACAGTGGAACATGCTCAGGAATAAAAATGGACAAGCTACTGACACACGACTACACAGAGGAGTCCCAGAAGTACGCTGACTGAAGGAAGCCGGCACAAAATAATACATGTTGTATTGTTTCATTTGTAGGAAGTTTTAGAACAGACAAAACGAATCTATCGTGACAGAAAGCAGATCGGTGTTTACCTGGGGTGAGGGGTGGGGAAGGGCTGAGAGGAGACACGGTAGAATGTTCTGGGGTGATGGAAGTGTTCTGTAGTGTAATAGGGGTATGTATGCTTTTGTCAAAACTCAAAGAACTGTAACACTTTAGTTCTGTGTATTTCACTGGACGTAAATTATATCTCAATAAAACATAAAAAGACAAAAAAGAAAAAGTGAATGAATACCTCTCTGTACATAAATATAGGTAAATGTCAAAACAATGTTGAGTGAAAACACAAATTGCAAAAAGTTATCTATTGTATGATATTATTGAGGTACATTTTATGGACACAAAACAACTTTATATATTGGTTTTGGACAAGTAATAAGTAAAACATTATTTTTTTAAATGACAGATTTTCTTAGGATAGCGGTTATTCCTGAGGATGGAGGCAGGAAGAGAGAGAAGGAGAAAACAAGATCGGGGAAGGAGGCCAGCTTAGGCTGTGTCTGTAACTATTTCATGGAGAAGGAGAGAGAGACAGAGGGCTAGAGATCTGGAGCAAATACATCAACTCGTTTCCCCATCAGTGCCCTGGGTCATACAGTGTTTGTTTCTCTTTGATGTTAGGTCAACATCAGCACCCAGGAGCTTTGGGAGGAAATGCTCAGTTCCAAAGGATTAACTGGTAATTTAAGATAATTTTTTAGATCCTTCTTTTGCAAAATTGCTAAATGATGTCTTGAACCCTGAAGAGAAAAGCTGCAGTGAGCACCATTTTCCTATATCCTTGAGTTTCATAAGTAAGGAACCAGGTGATTTCTTTGTGTATGTGTGCGCGCATGTGTATACATACATACATACATATATATATCTGGCTTGAACATGTTCATAAGTTCAGTTCAGGCACCTGGTCAGTACTGCTGGATAACAGGCTTTCCTTGTTTCAGAGCTGACTGTCTCACTCAGGGGTTGTTTGCTGTTAAGGAACAGAAACCTCTCCTAATGGCCTGAGGCATGAGAGGGGAAGCAGTGGAAGGAATTCAGGGATCTCTTGGAACACAGGGGCTAGAAGGAGAGCCAGGCATCCGAAGGGCCCGGAACCAGGGGCTGCACAGTCATTAGGAAACAGCACAGCCACTGTCCCTGGGCCCCCTCGTCTCTATCCTCCTTGTATCAGTTATCTATTGCTGGGCAACAATTTACCCTGAAACTTAGTGGTTTGAAATGACACCCATTTACTATCCCCCAGTTTCTGTGGGTCCGGAATCCAGGTGTTGCTTAGCTGGGCGCCTCTGGCTCAGGGTCTCTCACCAGGCTGCAGTTTAAGAGTCACACAGCGGGAGCCGACCCCTTGGCTGAGTTGTTAAGTCCACACGCTCCGCTGCGGTGGCCCAGGGTTTGCTGGTTCGGATCCTGGGCGCGGACATGGCACTGCTCATCAGGCCATGTTGAGGCAGCGTCCCACATGACACAACTAGAAGGACATGCAACTAAGATGTACAACTATGTACCAGGGGGATTTGAGGAGATGAAGCAGGAAAAAAAAAAAAAAGGTTGGCAACAGTTGTCAGCTCAGGTGCTGGTCTTTAAAAAAAAAAGAAAAAGAGTCACACAGGGAATGTCAAGGCTCAGCTAGACTCAAATTTGCTCCCAAGCTCGGTGTTGTGGCTTTGGCAGATCTTAGAACGTCACTTCCAAGTTCATTCATGTGGCTATTGACAGGACTCAGGTCCTTGCCAGCTGTTGGCCAGAGACATCAATTCCTCCAAAAGGTTTTACAACATGGTAACTTTCTTCCCTCAGAGCAGGCCAAGAGGGAAGGCGGGAGAGAAAGAGAGAGAGAGACAGAGAGGAAAGTCATAGTCTTTTGTAACATAATTTCAAGAGTGACATCTTTTGCCCTATTCTATTAGAAGCTGTCACTAGGTCCAGCCTGCGCTCCAGTGCAGGGGATCACACAAAGGCATAAATCCCAGGAGACTGGCCCACCTTAGAGGCTGCCTACCACCCCCGCTCCTCCACTATTCCTCTCTCTTCTTTGTCTACTCTAGACATCTCTGGGCTGTTTTTCTCTGTGTCTGCTCACGTCTTCTCTCTATAAATACACCTGCTCCGTCAGCTTGTGTTTGCTCTTCTCTCTCTCCGCCACCCCCCTCACCAAAGGACTTCAGCATTCAAACCCCTCTCCCCCTTCCCTCTCTCATGGCTCAGTTTGTCTTTCCAGCCCCTTCACCCTCTGTTCCCTGAGGTGTGTCCTGAGCTCCAAACTGTTTCCTAACATGCCACAAGTTCTCTTTCTTCACTTTTATCCGTGTTGTTCCTACTACCTGGAATATCATGGCCCCATCACACCCTGTACTTCCTCACTCCCAGGCCCTGCTCCAAAGCAGCCTCCTTGCGCGAAGTCTTTCCTGAACCTCTGTGTCGTCACCTCCCCCTGGGGGTCTCTAGGGCATTTGGGGTGGGACTCTGTCTCAACGCCCCCAGCAGACACCCAGCTTGGTGGGACCCCTGCGTGGGTGAGCACCCTCATGGCTTTCCCCATAGACTGTCAACACAGGGGCGTTGTCTTGTTCATCTCGTCTGGAGCAGACTTGTCCGGGCCTGGCTGCTGGTTAAATGTGGTTGCCTTGACCCAGTAGCGTAGTGAGGAGTTGCCACCCTCTACTACTTGAGGGATTACAAAGCCTTTTTGACGGTGCCAGGTCGTAACTCTTCTGTCCATGTGTCTTGTCTGTGCAACTAGAACATGCCTCCAGGGCAAAACCACCATGACTTCTATTTCTTTACCACCAGTAAGAAAACTACCACCTCATCACTTTTTGAGAATCTGCCTGTGTTCCGGGCACCTGATGTGATCCTGGTGAGAGTGTCGACTCTGTCAAAGCCTGCTCTAAGCCGTGCAAGGGAACTGTGTTGGCTGAAGGCAGCAGGGGCCCATCTGCCCCTTCTCGTCAGGCAGTCTCGAGGAAGACATGCTCCTCCTTCTTTCTGGAGCCAGCAGAAATTTGCCTCCCAAGTCAACCACCGTCTTGGAAGTCTTGCCTTCTTCTGGCTCATTTTCATCTGCCTTCAAACATGCAGAAGTCTACTCAGGTTTACACACACACACACACACACACACACACCCCTGCACAGGTTTTTGTATTCCCTGCCATTCTTCTCCTTCAGGTGTCTTTTCTATTTTGCTTTCTGTCTTTCAGAGTCAAACTTTTCGGAGTCCTCTCCAGTCCCCAGGCCCCCATAACCTTGTGAAGTGTACCTTTGTCCCCGCCACTCCATGGGGCACCAGGGAGTGCAAGAGGAGATGGGAAGCTCATACAAATGACTGGGCTGAACTACCAAGTCAAATCCTGCGTAGAGATTGGTAGCTAATTGGGCCCCCAATTTTTTCCCACTGGGGCTTGAACCTGCTCTCCTTGGTGGGCCTGGATATAGGGTCCTCTTAGTCTTCAAGGACTTTTTCCTTACTTGACCCAAATGCCTTTCTCCCTCAACGGTGAGGCTGCTGTCCTTAGAGAAGCCCAGAGCTTTATCCTCTGTCTGATGCTAAGGCCCCAGTCCCTCTCTCCTGCCCCTGCTGGGGTCTGCTTGCCTCTGAGACCACTTGCCTTAGATTCTCTGGTTGGTACTGGAGACCCAGCGTGTCTAGAGTCGAGTTCACTTTTCTCCCTCCCCAAACGCTCTCTCCCTGCCCCACCCAGTTCTCTCTGCCAGGCTCCAAGGTGGAGTCCTTTTCACACCCACTCGACTTTCCTCCCCAGTTCTCTCCACTTCCTTTTCAAAGTCTCATGGATTCCCCTGTTCCTCCCCTCCCATCGACACTGCCACCCCCGTGTCTGGCTTCCTTATCCCTCCCACACCCAGTTCAGCTCACTTTCTTTCTGCAAAACTGTGCTGCCTGGCTGAACTAACCAAGACTGCTGAATCTGTGCATCCTGCTTCTTTCCTGGGGGAGTTGAAAGAGCATGGGCTTCAGACAAACCTGGGTTCACACTTGGTTCTGCTGCTTGAGAATTTTATTTTTTTACCTTGGGTTGCTCACTCCACCTCTTTGAACTTCAGCTCCCTTGTCTCTCTGGTAGGATAATGATGCCCATCTCACGGGGTTTTCTGAGAGAAAAGCAAAGCGCAGATGCCCTCTTGCAGCTTAATAAATATCACCTCCCTCTCCTCTCTACACCTTGCTGAGGGTCCTCATCGCCTAGTAAATCAGGATGCAACTCCTTAAACCCACATTCCATACTCTTCCACTGATCTCTGCCACCTCTTCCCACAGCCCATCCCCAGGCAGGTGTGAGCCCGCAGGCAGCCCCTGGACGCCCCAGGCTGTGCCTGCACGTGCTTCCCACCACAGCCTCCCTCTCTGCCCATCCAAGCGTGGCATTTTCCAAAAGGCCCAGTGTAAGTCGCCCCTCCACTAGGAAGCCTTCCTCCCCTGATTAGTACAGTACAGTGTTCATATGGTGCTGCCAGAGTCTATGTTAATTTGAATAATGCTAATTTATGTCGTGTTTTTTCAATAGTTCTCCCGTGATGTGAAAATCTTAAAATGTGAATCTTCAAAAAGTAAAATCACAAATTGCATGCTATTAAAATTGGCAGGCCCGAGAGTTTATAAACAGTGTCTATACTACCTCCCCATGATGCCGATACCACGCCACTCCCGCTGCCGAACAGAAGGCCACCTGTGTGGATGAGGCAGGAACTCTGAGGGCTGAGGTCTTTTTGAAGACATCCTTCCTCTAAAATGTGACCTCTGGGACATCGCAATCTAGCACTTGCTGCATCTTCGTGATGGGGCCAGGCGGGTCCTGCGGGGATCCGTGCACATGTGCCGGCCCAGCTTGCTCACAGGCCTCATGGTCTAGTGCAGTCCCACGAGAGGCTTCCCTCTCCCCAGCCCTGGCACGCTCCACAGACTGGGGCCAAAGAAGAAAAAGCTACCCAAGTTCCCACCTAGGTCTCTATCGGGTCCACTTTCCAGCAGAGCAATGTCAATTTCGTAAAGTGAATAAAACTCTCCTTTACCCAAAGCAAGTGGGTTTTAATTTGTCAGGGAAAAGGTCAAAGCTGTGTTTATTATCAAGGTAGCTAAGAGTTGACTGTACGCTGGCAGGTCACATACAGGGACTTCTTCCTTTTAGAATAGATAGTTTCAGTCCAATTCAAATACTTTTAGGCCGCTCTGTGCTACGTCTGCCCCTGAATGTGCCTGACAATTCCTTAAGGTAAAGCATCCATGTTAAGAAAATGATTTTCCACCATACTGACTGAATTATGTTTATAATTCAGAACGCTGAGCTCATAACAATGAGGGAGAGCTGGGTTTCCATGCTCGCTGTACTCTGAGGGGATAATAAAGCCCTTTAAGCAGTAAGTGCCCCTGCAGACAGATGTCCTCTGGAGGGGTCAGAATGGCCAGAGATAAGTTCCACCGGCCATGGACGGCGCCGGTGCCCACTGAACGGTGCGCTTCTTGTCCACGCAGTGGTCGACGTCTATCAAGGCTGGTGTGGCCCCTGCAAACCCGTGGTGAGCCTCTTCCAGAAGATGAGGATTGAGGTTGGCCTGGACCTGCTGCATTTTGCATTAGTAAGATCCTCTCTTAGCAGCGTGTCACATGACATTGTAAAAAAATTAAGAATTTAAAAATAGGAAGAGGAAGTGCAAGCTGCCTTTACCAGATCATTGAAAGGACACCAGTTGTGGATTTTGGGGTGGCTATCAGTCATGATGCTTTATAATTTCTCCAGAGATGCAGATTCTGGCCCCACCGCCACCTCCCTGACAGTGTGGGCTTGGGCAGTCTCCTGATGCTGTGCGCGGGGAAAGGATCCGTGTCACCCTAGAGGGGATGCTCCTTCGTGGCTCGTGAACACTGTGAACTCTGAAGTGTCACTTTCAGAGCCCAGGGTTTCAAGATTTCTATCCTTGCTCCATAAAGGAGAACTTTTAGCAAAGATTTCCTTGGATTAATGTATGGAAATGGGAATAAATTCCAGAGAAGTGGGCAAGAGACACTCGATATGCTGCATGGGTCTGAGGGTCACAGACAGTGAACGTGGGAAATACACCATACACTGATTTCTTGAAGTTTGCCTTCAAGGACTCTGCACTTCCTCCCTCGGGAGTCGGTGCTGACGCTTCTGTAGAGTGTGGAGGAAGCGCCCAG